>NC_057877.1:1585459-1923112 GCF_019740435.1 Gambusia affinis
GTGCTTAACTTGAATTACAAAGAAATACAAACAAAACAATAAACCAAAGGACAGAGCAAAACAAAAGAAGTTTAAAGTAGATCTTTGTCTCTGTGTTTGGTAAGATTAGTGATGCATAAAACTAAGTGTTGGTTCTCCATGTTTGATTCAAGTAGATGTTTCTAAATGTTGATCGAAGGTATTGAATAGTTTCCTAGTTAAACTAATAGGAAATGAGAGAGGGGACCTTCCCTATTTCACTGTGAAGTGGAGGCCACTGGAATAGAATAGAATAGAATAGAATTCAACTTTATTGTCATTGCACTGTCACAAGTACAAGCAACGAAATGTAGTTTGCATCTTTCCAGAAGTGCTATACAGGATATAAATATTTATTTACAGGTGTACAAGACTAAATATAAACATAAATATGAGAGCACAGATTATACAGATTATACAGAATATCCAAGAATGTTAGGAAATGGATTATATGTGTATTAGTAGGTTTATAATACAAGATAAATAATGGCAGATAAGATTTACAGCTTGCATATGTGTGTGAGGAAAACAGTCCCCCCAAAAAATAAGATTCCAATCTTATTTCTCTCTTTTGCCTTATGGACGATTTATGCTGCAAGTAAGCAATGAGAGCGGTTTTTAAATGATCACAGTAAGTAATATATGTTGTGGTGAAAAGTGGAGAGACATCACTGGGGGAGCCGGTAATGGGTGTGACTTTGGGTCACCTCTTGTAGTGATTTGGAGGGCTAATTTTGATTACCCCCCCTTCCTTTCTCTGGTTTTGTATGTTGCTGTTTTACATGTCTGCAATGAAGTGACCAGATAAAGGTAGAATGCTCCTTACTTGTTGATGTAGAAACAGCTGAGCCATTTTAGTGGTGTGTCTACATTAAAACAGGATAGCTTGATAAGAAATGGCTCTTGATCATTAGAAAGAGATCCCAGATGCAAACAGCTGAAACAAGCTTCTTCTGAAAGGCAGCTGGGCTCCAGCTGAGCATTGGGACCAAGAGCTCCATAATCTGGGAGCTTGAAGTAGAGTCACTAGTTTTCAGCAAGGAAAAAAACACACTCGAGTGGATTCAGGCATCTCTTTACCATTAGACGACATTTTGTGACAATAAATAAAGAATTCTATCCCTTTTTACATATTTAATCTCCAAAATGTTTGTCTTTTTTACTCCTTGATTTATGATTTAAAATGGCTTTTCAAATCTGAAAAACATAAGCAGCTTTACTGGTTTGTTGAGAATTGTACAACTATAAATAGTAATTGTGAAGTTATTTTAGCAATTTAAAGGTAATAACCAAAAATGTTTTGTGATATGTAAACAAACTTTAACTTGGAAGAATGCTTTTTTTATTTTTATTTATTTATTTATTTTGCATATAGCTATGCAGCTTTTAAAACTGTTAAATAATTAAAACATGGATATCAGTGGTTAAGTGAATTAAGACTAAATGTGCCTCACAGCAACACTGAAAAAACTCCACATAATTTCTCAGACTAAAATGCTGTGTTATCAGAAGCGGCACATAAAATGACTCCCTGAATCGGTGCATCAGGAAAACTTTTATTTGTGAAACACTGCTAAAGTACACAGCAATTATCCAACTGTTTTGTTGCCTGTGACAGTGCCCCTGGGAACACTGCCACACATCTAGATCAAACAGTTGTGCTAAATTAAAGAGTGGGTTATCAGACTGGGCAGGAGTGTTTGATGTGCACAGATGAGATGCATTATTATGGTAAATAAGCCCCCCTTATCAAGCTATTCCTACAGGGTCCTCTAGCTAAGCAGCCCAGAGTAGCGTGTGCCCTTGGTCAGACAAATACACACACCTACACACACATAGAAAGCAGTGGCGGAGAGCATAAATACATGCTCTGTTGATCCTTCACACTCCACTCCAAACAGCCACCTGCTCTCCAAATGTCAGTCAGTCTCTGGAATAATTTGTTTCTAATCATTGGCAACGAACTGGAAATGTCACAGTTTTCCGAAGAGGATGAAATCTGATTGATTTCCAATTAGTACTAAAACAAAATGCCAGTATGCCCCCCTCCTAATAAACATTCCCCCGTGTCCTTGTGTGAACTACTGGCTGTACTGTATTAGTGGGACAGTTAGATAAGAGGAAACACTAAGAAGCAGTTGCAACTTGAAAGTTACAGAAGTCCCTGGAGTATTTTAAATGAGGTTCCAACTGTGGACTCTACAGATTATATGTAACTCTTGTCATGAAGCGTGAAGCCCTGAACTAAAAATAAACAAACATGAATTATAATAATGTAAAAAAAAAAAGAAAAGAAAAACCATTTTCAGAGGAATGTTTGACTGATATCAATGTAGATAGTCTTTGGGTGAATTGGTTCCAGGATTTTGTGTGATTGTGGCAAAGTTGCAGCGAAGGTTCAAGTAAAATGCGAGGCGCATCAGATTTCTCCATATGTGAACATGCAGCCTATTCAGTTAGAATCCAAAGACACTGACTGCATAGATCTACTCAAAACGTTACACTTTGGTCAAATGTACCTGTGACTGACAGATTTTCTTTAGATTTTGATCAGAATCACTTTGGTCCACAACATATGGTGAGGACTATAGTTGCTGCAACAACACTCACCTTATAATCCAGCTTTTTCTCCACTGCACATGCATTGCTTAATAATGTGAGGAAGCAATAATCTTGATTATTTGGTTCGAATAGCCTATTGTATGTAGAGTTTATTATTTTTCTAGAAAAAAAAATGCTGTTTGAATGTATACACTCACCAAATGCTGCACACACATCAGGGGTTTGTAAAGTAGAAGAGTTTTGAAAAAGTTAGAACAGAGATTGTTCCACAGCGCCCCCAGCGCCTCATTTAGTTTATGTTTTCATTGAACACTCTGGCATTCCAGTTTTATAACAAACAGGAAGTCAAACATCTTGAATTGAATTTGGGAGTTTACTTCCTCATTGTGTGACTGAACTCGGAAGAACTGGGCTCACCCTGACCTGCTCTCATTGACATTGTCACTTGATGGAAATATCTTGTCCGCATTAAAGCACAGCACACATTTACTTTCCTATACCTACCTCCACATCCAAATGAATCTTCATCTGTCATTAACATGCTGAAAAGAAAGCACGGTTATTCTTTTTTCATCGTACTGTGAATGTTACCTAGATCAAAAGTTTCTAACTGCCCAATTAAATGTTAAAACCATTTCTTTTGGGATGAGAGGACTCATTTTTTTTTTCTAAAATAATGGGGCTACACTTTCTTTTTGATCCACAATGTATTTTGGAGTATGTTGCTGTACATTCAAATTAGAAACTAGCCTTCTTTAACGTAGGGCTTATTCTTGTTCTCCATACCAATAAAAAAAAACAAACAAAAAAAACATATTTGCCAAAGGTGAAGATAAAGCCATACCTATCTTGAAGGATCTTTTTTTTTGGGTTTGTCAGTAAGTAAAGTTTAGTCTGTCTTAGCATTGGTTACAGAAGGAACAAATGTGTACTTTAAATCTGGTGAAATTCTGATTATATTTTGACTATGTTGCTTCATAAACAGTACACATGTTTGGGGCTCACATCCTCCTAGTCCAACACAGTCAGGATGGATACCTGCTCATCCTGGTTCTGGTACAGTTGGAGACATCTTCCTAGTGAAAGGGAATGGGATCTCTCCATTTTCTTTGTATGTCGAGTCACATGGAACAGACGGAACGGAAATAATAATAATAATAATAATAATAATAATAATAATAATAATAATAATAATAATAATAATAATAATAATAATAATAATAATAATAATAATAATAATAATAATAATAATAATAATAACAAATACACATATCAGCATATTAAAATCATTTATTGTGCTCCAGAAGAGTAAGACTATTTAACCAGAAAGAAAGACAAGTGACAAAAATTCTACAATACAAATGCCAGACCTGCTCACATGGTTCCCCACATCTCACTTGGCATTTGAAGAACAAACCTCTCCATAGCTTTAAGACTGTTAGAAAAAACCTCCAAGGATGTAGCTGAGGTTTTGACTGTTGCTGTGAACTGAGGTCAGAAAATGGCACGTTGCTCTACATTCATTCGCAGCGTTCGCTCTTCCCCTTCCATTTGCTTTGACACAGGCTGAGTGTTGGCCATGGTCAGGGTAGATTTACACTAGAACAAAAGTGAAGCATCCCCCTAGAACAGGGTTTCTTAAGTGTCCTTAGATCCCAACTGTGAACCTTTTGTCTCCTGCTATTCAGTCTCATTAAACCTACACATGATGGTGCTCAAAGGAAACAGCTGATACGACTCCATTTAGTTTTGTTTGCTTTAGATGCTCCCCTTGAAATTGACTGAAAATCTGTGTTTTATGGAGGGTGACACTGGATAGGAGTCATTCTCATCTCTCAGGCATTCTAGGATTATATCTGCGTTCTGGACGTGGGGCTCTGAAAAGAGGCGCCACTTCAAATGCAACACCTTTAAATCCAAAGTCAGACAAGCTGCATGTCATTTTGGAAACACAGCAACCAGTAAAGATGAAACCACAACCCACAAAGAGAAATGAAACACATGGCTTAAATAAGCAGTTGTTATTACAATGTTTACAAAGCTCTGTTTTTGACCGTAGAAAATAAAGCAGAATGTTGCAAATTAATTAAATTAGTTCAAAATGAATGCAACAAAACAGGACAAACAAAAATACAACTATACTTTGACATTGTGGGGTTGCCATCTTCTGAAGGGGAAAAGAAAAAAATCCAATTAAAACCACAAATGCATTATATTCATGATCAAAACATTTTCTGAAAATAAATGTATTTTTTTTTTTACCAGGGGCTGAATCCAAAACAAACAAGGTAAAGAGGTTCAATTTAAGCACATGTTTCACCAGAAGAAAATTAAAAATGAAAAGCCTTCTTGCCATCTAATTCTTAATATTCTCTGTAAAAATGCCACAAGTTAATAGCTGTAATGAAATTTTTAACTCATTTCAGATTTATTTCCTCGTTTAATGAAACGGCTGGGTTTAAAGTGGGGTTGTTAAAAGATTTTCTAGGAAGCAGAATTCCAGCAAACAGTTATGATAATCTATATGTCTATCCAAAGTTTTCAGTCTGACGCCAGGAACATTTTTGGATACCTGGTGAAGAGGAGCTCGCCACGGCCTACAGACCAACTGCAGCGTTGTTGTTCAGACTCTTACTAAAACAGATTTATGATTGGTGATATATTTGGACACCTTTTGTACTGACTGAACATGTTTTAATATTCACTTGTTTTACTGCCTGCCATCCAAACTAAATGAAAGGAATAAATCCAAATGGTCTTTCTTGAAACTTCCACCAAGACTATAAACTATACTATTAAAAAAGGAAAAGGTAAAATGTCTTAAAATCATCTTTAAATTTTAATCATGTCTTAAAATGTTATTTCTTAAAATTATACATATTTTTCCCTCATTTTGCAAAAAAAAAAAAGAAAAAGAAAATAGATTAAGGAATTTTTTTAATCTATTTTGGCTAACTTTTGCTACCCTTAGTCACCTCTAGCCCTTACTTAAAGCATGACATCATTATTTAGTTTTCATAAGATGATTAACAGCTAAACAAAACGCACTGTAAATGTTATGACCAGGGACTGCTCAGCAGTGTTTTCATGTGAAAGTCCAGCTTTGTTGGTTTCTATGTCAGCGGCTGACCAGCAAATTTGTGATAATATTTTGCGCCTTGCATATAAAGTTATAAATAGGAATTCATCCTGAACTGCCAGCTACTTAGTATGGCTCTATTTACCCATTACTGCAATTGCATGCTTAATTCAGTGGATGGCTCTTAGTCCTCCACTGATAATGCAGTGTTCCAGTCCCTGTGAAGATCTATAAAATAAGTAAACTGGCTGTCAGTCAACTGATACAGTAAAAAAAAAAATAAAAAAAAAATAAAATCCAATGCCTTTTACTAAAGAAAAAATAAATGATGTGTATATAAATATATCAACTTCTCAATTTCTGTGTTTTGTAATATGACAAAAAAGAAGGTCTTTAAAGACAGCAAATGATTTCCTAACTAGCCGTCACCAGGCAAAGTAATCTAATTATAGTCAGTCACCTCGTCCATTCAGGGAGCATTTTTATTGCTTTTTAAATGAATTAATTCATGTATTTGTTTATATATACATTTTTGTAGAGCCACAAGAGAAAGTAAGTCGGTGGTGAAGCAATCTATAGCACTCTGCACCAAATCAATGCTTGAATATTTTGTACAACGCAGGGATATGACTGAAACTAAAAGTCTGTGACCATCAAACAGATTAACAGTGGAAAATATTGCAGGTGTGAAAAACAATAAGAATGTGAATTAAAATATTAAGATCAAATAATTTATTATTTTTTTCAGCTGTCATGCTCACTGTGTTAGCTAAGGTCATTCTAGTGATTGATGGAAGCAGTTTAGTCATTTGGATTTCAATCACTGTCATGTTGTCATGGTGACCCTTTCAGGTCATCCTTTCATTCCTGCTTTACATGAGTTTCTTAATGATGTAACCCTCCAGAACTGCAGAGAGCAGTCAAAACTAACTGAAGATGTTTATTAAAGAAAATGAAAAAGTGCTTCCTGGCTTGGAGAGAACACATAATGGAGGTATTTAACTTTTCAATAACAGTTACCACTATTGTTTCCAAATTGGAAATAATAGTTTTCTGACCTAACAATGTTGTGTTGTTTTATTGGAATTATGTGCTGAAAGGTTGTGTTTTATAACTTTGTTTATCTTGTTGTTGTCTTGTGGTGGAAACAACAGAAAGCAGAGCACTTAGTGTTTCATTGTTGAAGGATCTCTGGCACATCTTCTGAATAAATCACAGTAATGGAATTACAAACATAAGCTCATGGTGATGTTTGTGGGTCTAATAAATATTATGTCACACTATATAGAATCTGTTCGATTTGCAAGCAGGACATACGCTTAACAGAAGCCAGTGTGCTCAAACAATTTAACATCAGTTTTAATTTGAGATTTAATTTTTTTTTTTAATGGAAATAAAAACCCTTTCCTATAATATGTCAGAATTTAACCTTACATCCAGCTTGGTTGCTGAAACAGCAGTCTGTATCCGTTCTTTTAAAGAGCTGCATAGTGCTTGAGAGAGAGCCAAGAGGGGCAGGATGTATTCTCACTGCAGAGGCCTCCACATGTCCACATTTTAGTGAAAGGAAAACAGGGAGACAAGCATTTGAGCCTAACAAGCAGCCTCTCTGTGCCAGCATAAAGATTTTTGTATCTGAGCACAGGCTATCTGTGGCATTCTTCTCACTGTGTGTTTTGAAAATCACCACTTTGCCCCCGCAGTGACTCAAACCTTGTAAGCCATGGGATTTGACTGCAGTCTGCTTGGCTGGATGACTCATTCCTTCTCAGTGGCTAACATCGTTAGATGCTGAGGCTTCACTGACCTAAAGACGTTAGCAGGCACCCTCGCAGAAGGCGGCCTACTGAAGATGGTACATATGCGAAGGGAGCCGTTTTGTTAAGCAGTCCAAGCTGCCAGCTTGACGGGAAAGATGAGACAGACGACAATCCCTGGAAAGAAACGCAACGGCTCTTCAACATCAACTAAAAGCAGGCTGTGAGGCCCCGCATCTCCCCCCTATCCAAACAGCGCTGTGCAAAGGTTTGGTCTCCACTAGTCATCAACATGTCTGCCTCTGTAAATATCTAAACAAATACTGGATGAACTGAACTGGAAAAGCGTATCATGTATAATACAGTGAGTGTTTGTAAGTCACTGTGTTTTTTCAGTTTATTTATCTGTTTCACTAACATCCTAACTTTTTTAAATGTTGTCCTAAGCATCAGCAGTCTTGAGAGCCCAGGATATTTAGTTAGCAGCCTAAATATTTAGCATCCTAAATAAACATTTAGTTAAATTAAATTTTTGCTCCACACAAGTTTTTATTTACTGAAAAAAACTAAATAATTCTTGCTAGCAAGTGAGCTTTGTAAATATTCCGTTTGCCAACTAAATATTTAGATAGCAGGTTGAATATTTAGCACATTAACTAAATATTTTGTTTGAAACTAAATTTCCAGATATTTATTTTGAACTAAACTGTGAGATTTATATAATATACCGAAAATATGACTTTGAAAAATACACTCCTAATTTTGTCTCCTATGATGCACTAAAAACCTGTTCATTTTTGACTGAGTAACAAACGGCACCTCATACCAGACCAGCTACATTTAGCTGTAGTTTTACAGGCAGCCTATTGGTTGTGCAAAATACTAAACTTAACACAAAAAAAGAGTGAAATCTGTATTTGGTTGATCAATACTTTGCTGTACAAATACTTTTAGCAATAAATCTTATGTATTTAGCCTTATATTTGCAAGGAAAATCCAGGTTGATCAGCTGAGCAGTGAGTATGGCCTGTTCCCATTAAAATCCACTCATCCTGTTGGTTCTGGTATTGCTAGTGTCCATCACAACCAAAATGCCTGTTTAAAGGCTTTACATCAGCAAAAGATAGGTAGTCAAGAATCATAGCAATAACTTGGAAATAATTGACCAAAAGCAGATTTTCTTCCTGTTTGTGTTAAGTTTCTGTGGATTATGTGATTTTACGCTTCTTGAAAAGAGACTGGAAGGATGAACAGCTGGTATTACCTGGTTACCTTGTCAGATTATTGAGACTGAAACATCCAAAGTCTTTTGTTTGGTCAGTTTTGTTAGTTTTTTCTTTACCAACAGACATGCAGAGTCCTGATGTTTATTTTTATTAAGATGTCTTCCAAAACAAACAATCCAATCAAAAATAAGAAAAATAAACATGTATTTTTTTAAAACCAACTTTTGGAGAATTCCATTCATTTAGGCAGCTGGCTAAATGGCATGAAGAAACATGTTGGGGAGGGAGAATGTTAGGTTTTGGCTGGAAGGTCCACTCACTCTGGAACTTTTGATGTTTCAGGAATTTAAACTTTAACAAATGAATGGTGATAAACCTCATCCCACAAACAAGCTCCTCTGTAATTCCTCACAATCTGGATGTCAAGAAAATAGCCAGCTCTGCTAATTAAACTTGTAGCAGCTCTGCTATCTAAAGCTACTATAATAAATATGTTCAACCATTTTGAGCAAAGTTATGTTAAAAGTAAACATTTCATATAAAGAAACCTTTAAATACAATTTAGCTCAAGGCTGACTGGTTGACTGATCATGTTTTAATTCTTTGTCGATCATTTAGCATCAGGATTCAGTTCAGAATGTTTTTTTCACACAGCCCTGATTTACAACAAGTGCTCTCTCAGTGGATTTTACAAGAGGAACAGATAGTTCTTTATACAAACATATTGTCAATTCAATCCCATCCAATCATACAGACAAGTTCAAACTCAATGCTCCAGTTTAATCTGAGAACTGAGTAAATGGCAGGATTAGCTCCATTGGTGACTTTATCTAGAAAAGAAACATAGGAAAACATAAATTCTCTAAGACAGTTTTGGTAATAAAAATAGTACACACAGAGTAATGTAGTGATTTGCATGAATAGCTCCTTCAGTAGTTAAGAATGTCATCTGAAGAAAAAGATGGTGAGGTTATTGGCGGTCACAGATCAGCTGATGGGCTTCATGGAAGTGACTCGGCAAACAGAAACCATAGTTTTTTGTTCTTTTTTTTTTATTTAGTTTTTTTGTATTTATTTACCTGAAAGTTAGCTAGTCAGTTAAGCCTAAACATTTTAAATGTACGTCACACCTATTCCAAGAAACCTTAAGATTAGAGAAAGAATAGTTACGAAAAGGTTGATAAAATTATCCTTACGGCAACTCAAAGTACAAAGCTGCAACCTCAAGATGGGCGAAGGGAAAACAGAAACACTAAACACGAAATATGTAGACAGAAATATCTATCTAGATAAAACAACAAGTGAAATTTTCAAAACATTAAACTTATTCCAAAAGGAAGGGAGAAAAATCCAATTGCAGTTAAAAACTTCCTTGGTGTCTTCAATTAATAGACGTGCAGATTAGCTGGTTCAGAAGGTTGAAAACATCCTGAGAGCGACCAAGACCAACACAGACTAAAAAATAAATAAATAAAAATAGAAAGAATGAATTGCTATGAAAGGTGAAAATCACACAAGTCTACTGGTTTTCACACTGATTTACTTTCAGATCAGACAGTTACTCTGACCAGTCACAGATCAGATGTTTGGTACTCAGTAAGTTTCACATGTACAAACCATCCAAACTTTATTTACTGTGTAAACAATCACAGGCTGCGATTACAGCAACCATTTTTTTTAATGTGGATTTTGATGTATCACATTAAAAAAGGTTGATTGAAACGACAAAATGTGGTTTTTCTGAGTTAATGGGCTAAAGGAGAGAAGGAGACACATTGAATAAGTTCTGATGTAGCGAACATTTTCCCCACATGACTGATCAGCTGATTCTGCTGCCATTGTGAGTTAGAATTGCAACATCGCCAATGCTAGTTGGCATAACAGAACATTTGTCCAATAGCAGCAAACTCCTGAAAACCTCCCTTAATTTCCCTAAGATGTGTGATCCATACTAGTTTTCAATTTCTACTTCCTGCATCATCAACATCTTAAGGAATCACAACCAGGCTACACAGCCTGCGAACCAGAAGAAGGAAACACACCCAATTCGCTTTTCCTTCGTCTTCTTTAGTCAGCAACATTTTGAAAGTTTGTTTAAAATATGCATGATATTTGGATGGAAATGTATCTACTGGCTTCTGTTTAAATAAATATCAACTATTGAACTGCTGTGACGTTTTCTAGATTAGGGTTGTGTGTTAGGACAGTAGATGTCAATCTCGGTCTTGGCTCCTTTTGGACCAGCCATCAGCATCAGCCTCTGGAACAAACTTCCTTTTGGTTCATGCTTAATTAAGAGGGTAAGAGATTCATGTGCTGTGCATAAAACATTAACTGCGTATAAGCTTTTAACAGAACCTGAGCTGCCCTTTTAAATAAGTGGGTGCCTTTTATCAATTCTGACACCATGGCAGAGATTTGGAGCACAGGACTGCGTGTGTGTGTGTGTGTGTGTGTATAAGAAAAAAAAGCAAAAAAATACATTAAGTTGAAGAGGTAAGACTTTTTGCTTTTGATCATCCTGCTTTACTGGCAGACACACTGACATCTCTCAACACAAAGTACCACCTAACTTGATTCAGCTTGGCTAATGATGAAAACTACATAAAAAGTGAATCGTGGGAATTGACCCAGCCTGATACTCGTTCTTCCTCTCAGCCTCCTGCTGTGCATTTCCGTCGACTCCCACCCCGTGTGATCTGTCTGGCTTTTATCTTGAATTAAACATCTATAGGCAGTCATGTTTAAGTAGCTCTGGGGTTCAGAGCTTTGTTGGATAAATCATTGGCAAATCTACATCGCCTGGAGATGGAATTTTTCGATCATTTCACCCTCCATTTTCCTTACCAATTGGGTTCCACTGTGTTACTTTTTTATCTTGAAGTGTCGATTTTTCGGGGGGCATTAGGGTGACGAGAGGTCAATGGAATAAACAGTGCAGGTAATTACTTTGATAGGGTCCGGTCCGGTGCTCCAATAGGTAGAACAGCAAAAAACATTGATTTCAACTGAAGGTACAATGGGTTTGATTGATACAATGTAATGTGATTTACCCACTATCAAAAAGTAGTACCAACACATAGAGTACAAAACTAGTCCTTATATGTCCAGCCCATTCAAGCTATATTATGTTAAGCAAGAAATCTTTACCATATGCCTACCCCCAATTTTTTTTGTTTTGTTTTACTATCTAAATCCATCCAGTGACATCCACAAATCGGGACTGCATTTCCCAAAGTTCCGTGAGAGCCTTGTGTTTTCTAGTAATCCAATAAGGAAATAGGTCTTGAATCTTTCCAACACAAAGAACAGGGTGAAAATTATTCTTATTAATGACATAATCAGCAGAGCAGCCATCAAGCAGGTAAATTGTCATGCGCATCGTGCTAAAATATCCCAATTATCCTTTGTCCCCCCAGCTCTCTGTGTTGAAGTTGGAACTGCCAGAAAGCCGCTCGGTGCGTTCTCACTTCCTACGTCCCGATCCGACTGGCAGGTTGCAGTGTGAACACCCCGCCCAAGAGAAGTGGGCTTAAACAGCCTTGGTGCTTAGATATGTAAATAGGTCCTATACAATAAAATTGTTTCGATCAAAAATAAAAGGATGAAAAGTATTTGCAAGATATTTTTTTTCTCCTCAAAATGGTTCTGTTGTGCATACAGGGTCACTTTATCTTAAAGTTTTCAGTCCTTCGGTTTATTCTGCTGCTTTTGGCTTATCTTACATAGCCTCCGTTTACGACCCTCAGACATGACTCGATTGGGTTGCACAGCATCTGCTTTGTGCCCCACAAACAGTGTTTTGCAGAGTAATGCCAAAGGAAAACAATATGTTTTCTTTCCTTTACAAAGTGCTCCCCTCTTCTCACCTCCAAGGCGTGTCTGATGCTCCGCGCTGCTTCCAGATAATACTGTCAAGGAGTCGTTTGTCAGAAAATCCCGAAGGCCATAGCTGTCGCTAGAGAGAAAAAGTGTTTCACTGTTCCTTTTTGTTGCTGTAATACCAGAACAAAAATAATGATAAAAAAAACATCTTTCTCAAATGTTTCAGCTTGTGAGATGTTGTTCTGCTGTAACTTTTTTCCCCTCATGTCTTTCCATTTTTTTTCTACAAAACCACAATTACTAATATTATTATTTTTTGATCCTCTGATCCAAAGCATCTGAAACCTTTTATTATATTTCCTCCGGTATTAACAGAATGTGGTATAATTCCAGTATAATTCCATCTGTGTTTGGCATCTCCGGGCCGGCGGTTTAACTCCTGAAAAGTCTGTTTTTCAGCAGGTCGGCCTGGACTCTCCGCTGCAGCGCCGCAGTTAGCTTGTTGCCTGAGCCGCTAGAGTCCTGCCTGTACGGGTCCATCCACTGGGCTATACCCGGGTGGTGGAGTGTGAGTGTGGGTGCGGATGAGGCAGAGTGTTGTTCTGCCCACTGCTGGGATATGTGTTAAAGGAGTGGAGTGAGGTGAGGCCTCCCATGGTGCTGGGGATCATGGTTATGGTGTTTGGTGTCATGAGCGGGATGTCGTCTGGTGAGCGCCTCATAGCCAGGGTGTAGTCTGGGGGGCAGGCAGTCCTCAGGACCACGTCATGTGGGTGGAGGGAATCCCCCACCCCTCTGCAGTCCCTGTCCAGGTCCGAGTGCTGCTTCATCTGCAGAGACATGATCTCCTCCTCCTGAGTGTGAGCCAAGTCATTGGCGGCGCTCCGCTGGGGGCTGCAGCGCCGGTGGACGTCATGCCGCCGCTTGTCCTTTTTATAGTAAAGGGCAGCAAAGGCCAGGATGTTGAGGAAAAGCAAAGAAGCTCCAACCGCAATAGTCACCGAAAGTTCTGTGGAGTAGTCCCGCTGGTCCACCAGGTGAGGCTGGTTGTGGCTGCCCTGTGTCTCGGTGGGAAACGGAGTTGGGTTTGGGCGCTTGGTTACCAGAACTTTGGTCTTTGGTGTCCGGTTAGTGGCTTCAGGAGGAGGAATCTGTACAAAGATAGAAGACCAGATAAAGATTTTATACTAGCTTTGACACCTCTAAGGCTTTAACTGCTATTCGTCTTTAGGTTACAAATAAATGCTGGAGGCACTTTATCAGCTTCTTGCTATTAACGTTTTCCCATAAATGTCAAATCAAAACTTGATACCTGAATGTAATTCTGTTCTACACTGAAGTATGTAGGAGTCAAAGCTTGGAGATAAATTCAGGAGCTGTGTCTCTTTCATGTTGATAGGAGAAAGTTTCCAGTTATAACAATAATCCAGAGAAAAGTAACTGTTTTACTGTTACAGCCTTTGTTATTTTTGTTTCAATGAGGTATGAATCTTGTTAGAACAAGTTTTAAAATCTCATTAATAATCTCATTAGTAAGATGCTTCTCTATTTATTTCCCATCTTTGACAGCGAAATGTTTCTGTAATTTTATATGCAATTTTTATATGCTCTCTACTTGATTTAATATGTGCTTGACCAAAGAAACTTAATGTTATCTTTATATAATTGGAAATAATTTTAGACTGCAAAAGTTTAAGACTGTTAGGGATGTACTTGAATTTATAAAACCACAGTCTCATAATAATATTAGCTTTTCCATAAAAAAATCTTTTGCTCTGAAATGTGCTTTCTATACTGTCTGAATTCCATATCTACGACTAGACTGCAGCAAAAACTTTGACCAACACACATCATATAGACACACAATATGGATTCTTTTAGTTTTTGCAACCAAACTTTCAAATAAGTTTGATTGCAAAGAGACCTAAGAATCACATTAGGTTCAAAACAACCCTATTATTTCATCACTGTCAGTAGAAGCACGCAGAAGGTTATGAACTCTCCATTATTCAGCTTCTGGTAGATGAAAATTTCAGCAACAACATGAAGTGGACGTCTATAACTTTATCAGTCCTTCACATTGTGGAGGAGTCCTGGCCTGCTCCTTACATCGTTGCTATAGTTCAAATAAGTTATATTGCATTTGTTTATGCCTCCTCTCTAAAACACCAATTGATTTTGTTACAACACATGTTGGAATATCTGAAACATATTTTGAGGGGTTCCAATCATGACAAAAATAATACCATATTGTGACTTGGTGAGCTACAGCAGAGCAACTGTGGCTGGCACTAACCTTGGTAGTGGTAGGGATGAGTGGGGTGACCTCATTGAGGCTGTGTAGATGAGGAACAAGCTCCAACCAGAGGTTGACCTGAGGGAAGAACAAGATAACTTAAACTAAAGAAAAGATCTAAAACCTGAGGTTACTGTTCGCTTTTTATTAAAATAAAATATATTTAATATTAAAAGTGATGTGCAAAAGTATTAAATTACAAAACTGATTGCAGATAGTGGGCCTACAGTCAGTTTCCTGGTGAAAAAAAGGTATTGTACATGAAGGTAGGGTGCCTGATGAAAAAGGCCTAAAAAGACCTATCTATAGGAAAGGTCTGTTTAGGCCTAGACTCAGTGGCAAAAGACGGCACTCAGTTTAGAATACATAAAGGTAGCATTAGGTCTTTACTGCAACAGCTGCACAATTGGCCAAAAAATATTACAAATGATCTCTAACAAAGTTTTTAGGCACACCTATTTTGTTATGAAATACTGTTGATGGTGTTTAATTCTATCAATTTAGAGCCGTCCTCCCTTTTGTAACATTAGCCTCTAATTAACAGTGTGTACCTGAAATGTAGCCAGCTTTTAAAAGGCCCAAGCTGCATGACTTATTTAATGCTAAAAAACATAAAGCATTAAATAAAATTATATTAAACAATAAAAAACAAAATAAATCAGAGACAGGATGGTGGTTAACCTTGTTTGCCCTGTAGTGCTCTTTGACCCGAGGCTTCAGGCCGATGTGCAGGTAGAGCTGGTCCTTCTGGTTGTAGCGTGTCCACGCCACTTCTTCAAAGCGATTGGGCTTTGTGTGGATGAACTTGGTGTCTTGTGGTACAGGTTGGTTTGGGTCCCTGAAACAGAAAAAGACATGGTGTCATAGCTGCTCTAGTCCTCTTCTGGAGCAACTATAAGAATGTTACATACAGTTCTGTGGGAATGTTTTTTTTTGTAAGACTCAAATGTTTCAGACAATCAAACAGAAATTAAAATCAGAGAAGGCAAGAACATTTAAAACAAGTTGTTTTAAAATGTACTTTTATTGAATATGGGTTTAAAGATAGCCAGACTACTGAAGTGTTGGAAATGCCAGAACTAGGAAATACCGTAAATTCAGGAGCAGAGTTCCATCAAAACGTTACACATCTCATTGCAAGTTTAGTTCGCTTAATAACAAGATTTATATCTCCTTAAAATATAATGTTATTGTTTAAAAAAGAAAGGTTGTAACAGTAAAACAGCAACATTTTATGGGAAGTCATGTCAAACTCAAGGCTGGGGAGACAAATTTGGCCCGCCACAACTTTTTATGTGGCCCTTTGGATTCTAAAGGGCCACATAAATAGAACCTTCAAGGTAAATATTTGTGTGCTTTAAAATTGGTTTATTAATTAATTCCAAGTATATTCTAACTGTATACCACCAACTTAATTAATGTAAAAGCATATTCAATATGTGATTATTATTAACTGCAAACATGAAGACATGACCTGGTGGGCCGGTCTGTCTGTCAAACCTGCCTCATGGAGACAGTGGTTGATATCTAGATCTTTTGCTGAGATGGACCAGTAGATAAGATCGGCTTCACATGTACATATCGGCCGATCACCGACATCCCAAAATGAAGGAAATCTGCACCAAATAAATCAGTGCACACCTAAATTCCACACTTCCAGCAAGCAATTATTTCTCGATAGCTGATGGTCCAGAGTCTCTGGACGAAGCAAAATGTAAAACAAGGGGCTGGACTTTCACCAGGCAACCAAAATACACGAGTGGTATAAAATCTTGGAATAACACTATGAACTGATGAAACTAAATTCATTTTTTTTGTGTGTGATGTATTAAAAATTCAGAGACAAATAATTTTTTCATTGCAAGGTGGATCAGAGTTTCAGAGTAAACAAGTTTTGTGTACAAACAAATAAAGAAGTAATTGAAATCTTTTCAAAACTTCATTAACCTTACTGAGGTTATTATGGGCAAACACTTTCTTCAATGCAATATTGTACATAGCCAGTATAGCATCAAGCACATTTAAAAATTTTCAGTCAGAATTAAAACTTAAACTGGGAGCTTAGTGGACCTTTTGAGACCACACTGTATAATTATTAAAATTAGAATATTGAACTGAGCATGGCATTTGCCACAGGCTAATCAGTATAATTACAACGATGTTGTAATGGAGTAGTGAAGTGCAGCCCACAGGCTTCATATGATGTGAGTCACCACAGTGTCAGAAATCACATCCGATAAATTCCAAAAAAGCTCAGAAGTTTTGTTTATCAAAATGTTCTGATGGAATCAAAGGCCTTTAGGTAGAGAGTAGCCTCATATGGTCAATTTATAATCATAAATTTGAATGATAAAAAACTTCATGTCAGAAATTAAATTCTTTTTTTTGTTTGAAGGGAGCATATTTATACATAAATTATGTCAGCATTCACCAAAGATGTTGTCAGGGTGAAGATGGAGTTCAGCCATGCAGATTATCTCATTAGGTTTTGCTGTAATTAAAACATCATATTACCATAATACCACAGAGATCACGGTCAGTGTAAACGCTGATAAGCATTCCATTATGAAAACCCTCCTGAAGCTTAACATACTGATAGATTTTTAGAAGACATTGAACATGAAGTCCTGTGGTATGAACTCCCAATCTGAGCTGAACACTGTGCTGCAGTGGCCCATTCAGCCTTACTGAGCGCCCTATTGTCTGAGAGCAGCATAAGGAGCAGGCCAAACCTCATCAGGAACATGCTTAACCATTCCAATGGGTGGCATAAATCTCCCAGGTACCGAGCATTCCACGTCAATTTGGGGTTATATATGTAGATCATTAGTGGCTTTCTGTTCCCCTTAGGGTTACTGCGCAGGGCTCAGGAAAAGCCAATGTACCCCTATTATGCCTTGAAAAAACAATTAGAGCCGTAGCTGGATGCTGGAAGGCAACGTGAGACAGAAGCAGCGAAAGGGAATTATAATTTTAGGTCATAAAGAATGTCCCTTTGCAGTGCATGACCATTAATTAATAATGAATTTAAAGATATGTGGAGGGTGTGTAAGAAGAATACCAATGACACTGTGTGGTCCATAAAACCTAGCAGAGCTGTTCACGACTCCCCCAGTTATCAAACATTAAGGAAACACAATTACAATAAAATTATTGACTTGTTCATGGTCTTGTAATGGCAGTTGTCTGGTGTTCTAATTATTCTGGTAAAAAGCCCCTTACAACATGTCACTTCTAATTAATGGTGGGACTCCATTAACGTTTTTAATCGAGTTGATTGCAGGGCAGTGGTGGGCCAACAGGGCCTGCAAGGCCTTCTCCGCTGTTCTATCAGAACCCTTAAGATATATCTAATACCTAAATTATGTTTATTCAATTAAATTTCATGACTTTACTTCAAATAGTCTACCGTACTCTTGTTTCTTACGTTTGTCTGAGCTGTTCCACTTCCCATACATGTTTGTGTGCTTCATCCAATCAGATTTGAATCTGATGGTACCAGATACATGGCCCACCTCTGTTGCATGGTCTGTATTTAATTAACTGCAATTAATAACATTTTAATCCAATGCTATATGATAAAATATGCAAAATTTTCAATTAAAAAAACTCTTTTTGCTGCTAAATTATTGAGTAAACAGACATATAAGCTAAACAACACAAATGTTTGTTGTTTTTAATCTGTTCTTCAGATTCTTCAACATCAGATTAGTGAAAAGTTCTGTTCTATCCATTCATCTTCCCAGAGTTTCAGGAATTCCCGATCATGCATGGAGCTTCTTTAGAAATGAGGATTGTAGTCGCTGACATTAACATTGGGGACGTCTGTGCTGATGCTACATGTTTAGCATTGTGATGCTATTTTAGGATTGAATAGTATTTGAGAATAATTATTAAGTGTTTAATTTCAAATTTTTAACAAATTAAAATTGATGCAATTATTTTGAATTAGGGTTGAACTGAAGACATAAAGTGCTATGTAGATTATTCCAAAAGTCACCAATGTGGGCAACTGGCACAAGTTTCATATAATTTTCCTAACACACATTTGACTCAGTGGACAAATGTGTGCAGGGATCTTTTTTGATCCCTGTTCCCTGCTTTGGGGTATTTACTGCAGTGTTTTAATTCCATTCCCTGTTTAACTCCGTCATATCAACATACATTTTTTTTTTCTTCATTTAATGATTTTTCAGTTGAATTTCAGTATTTTGGAATTTTTACTGAAGCCAACTTAGTATGTGGGTAACATAAAATACAGCACTTTCTATATTTCTAGCTCAGTCAATATTAAATGACAAAAGTAATGTGTGGTTCTCTACATAAAAACTAAGCATCCTTAACAAAATTTCTCATTTCTAATGTTCATACCCAGTCTTGGCAAAATTTGTCCAGTAGGTCATGACAACAGCACTCAGCATCACATCATTCTTGGAGAAGTTGCATGGAAACAGCTCTGTTGGCCCAATCATTGGCAGCCCGAACACATATGGGATCTCATCTCCATGCGCTGCGTCTGCCCACGGTGGTACCTAATGAGCAGCAGATGAAACAAATCACATCAGTATTATGAGGTCTGTGTGACAGATGCAAAACATTAGTTGGCAAAGTGTTTCAGAATAAAATGTTTGACAAGCACTAACACCTCATGCTAGTGGAAAACTAAATTCAGATGAGGAAAAAAAAAAATCAATGTCAAAGTTTTAATATTGAATTATGTGTTATACATTTTTTGGAGTCAATTTTGGTGAATATTTAGATTGGCAAATTTCAGGGCATTATGTTGAATTAAAAAGTGTCACACTAGAGGAGACAAAGGTCTTTACAAAAATCTAAACTTTGAAAATTCAAATGGTGTGGTCGCTGAACATTTTTAAAAGAAACTCATAGAAGCTCACTTGCTCATAGTAAAGATCACAATCAGAGTGAAGTTCTTTTTTAAATGTTAAGATTTGGGACAGGTATTAGAAAATTACATATACATATACCTAAAACCAAACAACCAAAGAACAGGCATTTAAATAATCTTTAATATAAAATAATATATAAAATGACAAAAGATTGGACTACAATTATGAAATCTAATACTTAAATACCTGCTATTGCCTTATTCAAGACCAGTTTGCAATAGCAAAAGCCCATGTTGAGATCCTGAGGTGCTCAAGGTGATGTTGAGAAGATGGTAAAATATATTGTTAGGCTTGTTTGTATATTAAAGACACCCTTAATAGATATAATTTCTGCTTTCTCCACTTGCAATTGTATCTTCACTGAAATAGATAATAATACTGTTCCCATTTGTGCACTTTGCTCTACCTATTGATCTTCCACTCTATTATGTCCCCACCTATGAACAAGTCAGCAGGACACCTAGAGCTTCCCTTTTGGGTTCAGGAGCACAACAGCATGAAGCTGTCAATCAGTCTTTTCTGGCTTTTTAACGTGAACAACATTAAAAGAACCCATGGTATAACCAAAGAGAGACGTACCTGTTCTGTCTGACAGTGATGGTAGAAGGCATAAAAGTATGTTGGTGACCCAAAACTTGAGTGCAGATCAGCTGTTGCTACAGCCGGTGCTACCCATTGGTGATCAGTAAACAGGGCCAGCAAAGTCTTCCGCCGGGTCTCCGGGTTGTGCCTGTCGGCCCAGTCCGTGTACATAAACTTGATGGTTTCACGCAGAATGTCTTTACCCTCTGGGTAACCATAAAGGTCATCAACAAAGCTGGACACTGCATAGTCAAAGTCATTGGCCTGGACGCCATTGTCATTGTCAACGATGAGCTCCACAAACTTTAGGCCCTCACCCTGATTCACTCCTAGCATTATGTCATAGTTGAGAAACTCACCTGTAAATATAAGCATAGACCACTATTAGATCACAATCCAGAGCAAAATGAGTCTTCAGTAGAGCATGGTAAGTTTAACTGATACCTTGCTCCATCAGTATCTGAGGGTCATCAGGTATTACATCTCCATCAATGACTGGGCCAAAGGCAATGTGGTAGCGGGCTGGCTGGATGTCTTGATCTACAAGCTCCTTGTAATGTTTTCTTTGCAGGCACACTACTAGTTCCACTGTGTCCTCCAGGTTACAGCCCACCTTACGGGCCAGCATCCGCGCATACTTCGCTGGCTGGAAACTGACAGCCCAGCTGGATAGAGCTGTCCCACTCTGGGCAATGGCCCTTTGAAAAAGACCTGAGGCCAAAAACACAGAGTAAATTACTTAGCTGTCTTTTTAGATAAGCCAAAGAAAGCTTAAGTGAAAAAACTGAATCATAAAAACATTTGTCGAAATCATGTAAACCCCTTCTTTATTTTAGTAGTTACATTTCATTGAAGGTAACTCTACCTTCAATGAAAGGATTGAGCAATTTTTTTAAGAACATGTTTGACAGATTTACATTGGTAGTTAAGGCAACAACAAATATTACTTTCAAGCACTACTTAATTTCAAAGGTTACTTGTACAGTGAGAGAAAATCAAACATTGATTTTTATAAGGGCTATAAAAATGTATTTGCTATCAAACCAAGTTCTTCAATTTTGCCTGTTTTTGCTCCACTTAAATGTATAAATGAACAAATTTATTCTCAGATGAAGATAATATTTGGGAAAAGTGTCCAAAGCACGCTAGCCTAACATAGAAAAACAATTCCATCTACTCCTAATAAATGAATAGTTTTGCAATAATTTGCTACAAGATCCACCATTAACAACTTATAATGGCAATGAATCTTTTACATTACTGAGGATTGATTTTGGCCCATTGGGCAAGTGTGATGCAGTGGCTTTTGAAAGAGTATTTGGCTTTCAATCAGAAAGTTGTAAGTTTGACTCCAACTTCTACATTTGGATGTTGTATGAATGTGTGGTTGTTTGTGAGTGTGACTGTGGATCTAGTGACTGGAAAAGTGCCACATCAATCCAGTCCATTTTCCATTCCTCTTTGCTTAATAGTTTTTAATAACTCACATTGGAGAGTCTCCATTATGACTAGCCTATTGAATTCAAGTCAGTTCAAAAATACTTTATTCCCAAAAGAAAATTAAATGCTGCAACTCATAATAATTCAAATCCAATCGGTTGTCCAGATGAACACCAAAGTATTTGGATTTATAAACCCTCTGCAGTAAATTGAAATTAAATTAAATGATCATTTGTGTTTTTATATTTAATTGGGTAATTATCACAATGTATGGCAAAAGAGAAATGGGCTAAAATTTCAGCCTCCAGGCCAACCTAAATTACTGGTAAACTTACCCCAGGTTTGTATGTGAGACAATAAAAAAGGAATCATTTTGTAAGTACACTTGTTTGGTGAGGTTTACCTTTAGTAGAGTTGCTCCAGCGGTTGCCCTCTGAATAGTGAGACAGAGTGAGGAGATTCACACATGATGCCCCAGCACCTGAGCCAAACACGGTGATGCGTAACGGGTCACCACCAAACGCTGCTATGTTCTCGCTGGTCCAACGTAAAGCCTGGATCTGATCCAACAAACCGTAGTTCCCTTTGGCTGCTTGGTCACCTGTACTCAGGAACCCTGCACGAGAGAACAAAGGGAAGAGGGACGTTATCACTCTTGTGTCTTCAGAATATGGTTCAGTTACAGAGCACTGATAAACACACTGATATAAATTTTGAGACGCTACATATAAATAATCACGGAAGACAAATCCAGAGGGAGATTAACAAAATAATCAAATTCCAATTAATTTGCACACATTTTCATTTTCCAGTCTTAAAAGTCCCAATGGTAGGGTAGACTGTATTGTAATAAGAACTCCTCTGGCTTTCAGCTTAAAGTGCTTGACCTTTCAAAGCATCTGATCAGCTGACTGAAGGGACTAGTTAGAGTAGTTGTGATTTAAATGTCTGGTGATGTAAGAAGTGGTCCAACCATGAAGAGATTTCTATGTAAACAGCAGGATCATGACAGACAATAAAATGGTTCACCCTGGTGTAATACAAACCTTTTTTTGCAGTTGCTCAATGTGTAACAATATACCTTCAAAACAAGGGCCTGGGCGACAATGTCAAAATACTGTAGGCTACAGAGGCTACAAAATACTCTAGGCTACTAAGATTTCTGACATGTAGAAGAGACTGAATTCTGTTTGTACTCTCATGCTTAATAAATGCTTAATTGGCTAACCAAATATTTAGTTAAGCTAAATATTTAATTTGTTGTTAAATATTTAGTTAGCTATGTAAATATTTAAACTTTTACCATTTAAAAAAAAAACTGTGTAAAAATGTGACTTTGAAAAATGCCTCTCCACCCCCATGTTTACTCTTATTACAGGGAAACCCAAATTATTGCTCTTCATTTTTTACTGTAATTTTACAAACCGGAGCCTATGCAGGTCTCCATCTGGGCCATTGTATGTCTAACTTTGACCTTTCCTTTTCTAGTATTCAATGTTTTCGGAGACAATTTGGGATTTTTGCTGCCAGATACTATATCAATTTAAGTCTACCGTGTGCTTTAAAAGCTCATGCATATAATTAATAAATCCAAAAGTCATTTTACAAAATAAATGCTTCCTCTGAGTCCTAGCCATGCCACTATGGACACTTTAATAATCCCTTCTTTGTTCTTTCTTGTATAAACCCAGAGGTAATCGTGATGTGGGAGGCTGCCTAAAGCCCCATTGCCACCCAGGTATGAATGTACTGACGGGGACCCTCCAGTGTTTCCACAGGGAAGCTCTGGTCTTTTAGAGCAATTTCATGGCAAACACACAGCAGCTCTTCCTAATTCTTATTTCTATGCTAAAAGCTCCATTACCTACCTCACCCATCTAGGGAGCCCCCCACAGCCCACCAATGAACTAATCCCCCAGATTCACATGCTGAATTCAGCTCTCATCTTCTTACTTTACCAGTACAGCTATACGGCTTTAAGAAGCTACTCTTATTGGAGTTTCTTTATCAGCCTTTTCTGAATAAAGGACATTACAAGTCTTTGAAGTGAAAATGAGTATTTATGCCAGCATTTTGCTAACATGAACAAACAGGGAAACAACAGAGAGGCAGTCATTTTATTTTCCATCTTCATAACAGCAGCAATATACTTCAGTCAAGGACACTATTGTCATTTCCCCATAGTACCACTTCATCCCTTTTAAAAGATATACCTTTTCCAGACACTACATAATTCCGATTGCTGCCACTTCCTTGTTGCTGTTGTTGTGGTTTATTGTTACAGTACAGCTAACAGAGCTTGAAGCCTTTGATAAATGTTTGACTCTAAAAGCCTTTGAGGAAAAGGAGGGAATACGTTCCTGACTGCTTGAAGGCTTTTAATGTGAAATAGTGTAGGGCACTTAGTGCAAAGCAAAGTAAAAGCTAAATTAGTGTTTAAACTCAGAAGTGATTATACCACCATGCTGAGTTGACTCCGCTGGCAATTTGATCAGACGCAGATAGAAATTACACATGGAATATAAATGGGAGCCAGAGTTTAAGCATCAGGCGTGATTTTCAGCCATTTCAGATGAATTGATCTAACAAAAATAAACAGACTGTGAAATATTCATGTAGAGAGCAATTAATCTATGATTGACACTATTTTGTGAATTATGTTCATTTGGATTGTGTGTTTAATTTTTACACACATCTAACAAAATTTGCATCAGAGACCTTTTATGAATACATTAAGCTGTTCTGTCTGGCATTGGTAATATTGAAGTATCCATTTGATAACTGTAAATAAAATCAGATTTATACCAACAAAATGCTTTGGACAGATGAACTGTTATTCCCCACAGTCAGCCCATCAGCTCACATTTCAGGCACATCACTGCTATCTTCTTGTTGAAAGAAAGTCATTTCATCCAACTGTTTCCACATGCTTGCTCCGGAGGAGGAATTGCTTAAAAAAATGATTTCAAAATCATCCGGAATTTCTCAGATGTATTATATCCTAACCATTTATAATATATGACTTGTTATTGTATATCTCTTAATATATTCTGAACCAAACTGGCCTAGATAACACTAATTAAAAATTTAGAATTTGATTATGAACTGGTTTGAAATGAATTAAGCAGACTGAATTGGACTCCTGTATGATATGAAGCTGACATACTTAGATATAGATATTTTTCATTTTTAACCAGTGATCTCTATAGTGGCTCATGTATTCAATTTATTTTTTTAGCTGCGCGTTAAAAACAGTTCCACACTTTTTTATGTTTTAAACAAGTTCCTAAGCTGAGAGTTGGGAAAACTCTACTCTGCATTTCAGGGCCTTCCTGCTTTCAGCTTTCCATTCTGCTGTTGTGCAGGTTCTGACAGGTGGGTTTCATCAAAGAGTCTCAGAGCACCTGGTCAGTCCAAATCCACTGATCAAAGTCTTCCTGAGACTTTTCCATCCTGCTGGCACCCTGTTGGTTTGGTCAGATTTTGATGTCTGCATTTCATATAACCATATTAACATTCTTCTGACATTCATCCTGCTACTAATGCAACAGTTTAGTGACACAAATCAATTTGCATGTTTAGATGATTTTTGATTTTATAATATGTACTCAAAATGTCTTACTTTTGTTAAATTGAAGGTTTAGGGATTGGTTCTGCTATGGACTCAGCAAAGTTATAACCTGACAAAGGTTTTGTCATTGCATATATTTCTCGTCAATCGAGTTTGTATATATATATCATATTAGAGCAGTACAGTTTTTCCAGCATAATGTTTGGTGGTTGAGTCGGCCATGTCCACAACAAACAAAGACAGCACTGAATAAAGAAAGTGTTTGGTTCAATGACCTTTGGTGAGAAATGTTTGTACCAGCTGGTTAAATCAACATGCTTTGACAGTTCAATAGATCTCAGCTGTGCTCAGTGTTGACTGCTAGGTTGTAAATGTTGGCACTGACATGCTGAGCTAACATGACAGACATTACAGCCTTTCGCTGACAACATCATGTTGGCCCTATTATAAGAAAAAAAATCCCAAAAGAAGCTTTGACCTGGAAAAGGAAATGAGTGAAAGATTTAAGATGTAACTGGAAAAAATTGCACCACATCCTCACATTCACTCACTTTCATCTGTAATATCTGAATAGATGCTGAACTAGTTTACTTCATTTTATTTGTTGTTTTTGCCACAAGGCCTGTTTTTAATCAAACACGCCATGTTAATTTAAATTAATATGCGTGTTATGAAAAGTAATTAAGCATAAGATCATATGCAAATACCACCAAAATAAACATAAGAAGGATAATAACTGTTCATACACAATTTCCAGACAATTACTGTGGAAATACAGTATGTTTAATATGCCAATGCATGATAGACAATTAAGTTATTAATTTTGCACAACGTCAACAAAGAAGCACCTAAATGCATTACAATACGTCTGAGCATATGATTGGCTCCCTGTTGGGCTGACTCTGTCTGAACTGTCGGCAAAGCAGAGCAGCAGCAGCTGAGGGTGGCGTTCCCCAGCACAGAGAGGAAGTGTCTGACTCACAGCAACCTCATGGAGGTGTCCTACAAAATGTTACATGGAGTGTATTTTGTTCATACATTTGAAGCTGATCAAACAGAACACTTGACAAAGTAAATGCAACAAAAAATTACAATATGGTAATTGATTACAATTAGTAATTACAATTGCAATTAGTAATCAATTACTGTATTCACTACTCTGACAATTAATCAATTGGCTCATTCTGCAATTTTCTCTTTCTCCCTATTCATCTAGCCACTTTTTTATACAATGTTAGAAATACAATGAAAGGTGCAAATAAACAAATAATGATTAAATAATGCAAATAATGATTAAATTCCTTTTTTTAATAAGAAATGCAAATTTTCTTACCAAAATTGCAATGGAAGCATTACTTTAGTGAATGCTTGATAATTTGTAGCAAAGGATCCATCTGGAGGTAAAACAAATCCTTCAAACATCAACATGGGACAATCTCAGTCTTTTCTGCTGGACTAAAATGAGTATTACTAACATTAATAACATCAATAACATTGTAAAGCTGGTTTGTTCCTTTTTGGAATAATTTATTGATAAATGAAAAGAAAAAGGTGAATTTTATTTACTTTTATTTTTTTTTTTTTTCTTACTGAATTTGTATAGGGTTATGCTAAAACTACCACTTGACAAGTTCTGGGTGAATGTATTTACAAACCAAGGAAGTTTTCCATCTTAAATGCAAAATCTATAGATTCTTTTGCAGTTTTAATTTAATTACTGCTCTTAGTATGTTGCTCTTTAAACACTTGCCCTTTTTTGAGACTGTACATGTCAACAATTTATTGACAACTAAATTAATTAATGATTATTTAAATGATTGAGTTATCCCATTCATCACGATCAATCGATTCAGGTGCAAAAAAACTCCCTGAATTCACTTCCCTTAGTGGGCCACACATAAACACACACTGGTGGAGCTGGTTTCCTGTGCTGATTAGGGGTCTGTGAAGGGCTTGCCTAAAATGATGCCCACTGATCGCAGGACTGAAAGCCAGGATCTTGACCTCTAAGCTCCCTGGAATGACAAAAAGGAGGTGAACCCTGATCCAGGAATCCAGCTTTTATCCCTTCAATCTCTGTTAACACAGAGGGAAAAGGCTGGATGAGGAGAAAGATGGACATTTTTTACCCTTCTCCCTGCACACATACGTTTCTCTCAGTCATGGTCGGTGGACAATAATCCGCTTTCTGTTTTCTCTTTCTCCCTATCCATCCTTTTCACTCTGGATGTCAAGAAAGACTGAATAAAAAGAGCAGCAGAGGAAAATGTGGGAGAATGAATACTGTCACCAAAGTATGCACTCTGGCAGCACACATGCTTTATTATAGTTGCTGCAACCGGAAGAAAATGCAGATTTCAAAGAATGACAGAAAAAACAAAATAAGGGTGGAGAAAATAAAAACAATGTTTCAGCTTAGAGAGACTGATAACAAAGTAGACAGCCCACTGTCATTAAATGGAAATATATAACAGATAAGGAAGGCAGTAAACAAATACACTTGAGTTATAGAATTCAACAAAATAGTTTCTTTTTGTTTGAGTTTGTTGAATGTAGCACGCTTGTACATATAAAATTCATGATCTTATTCATCACCTGGGCAACAAGCACTTATAAAAGACGACAAATAAAAAGAGTTCATTTGGCCGGCAGACAGCACCTGGAAAACACTCTAGGATCCCCCCAGCACCTCTTCTAAATACTTTCTGTGGCAGTATTCTGATTCACTGATACAAAGACAAAGTAGTGAGAGAGAAGATACAAATTATTTTGGGGGAATACCATGACTGGTTAGCTACTTGCTGCTGATTATGCTAAAGTTAGCACCTCCCTTCTAGCATCTCATTGGTGCTAAATGATAAGAACATTACTTTTTAATGAAAGACTTTATCGTTGTAGTCAAACTGGTTAAAACTGACAATTCCACACAAAGATTCTTTAAAATTAAAATTGAGACTTATTGAACATTTATACAAAAAAAATATATATATGTCATATATTATGTTTTAGCTTGATGGCAAATATGTAGAGCTGTTCATTTAATTAGTTGATCAATTAATTTGATTTTAATTGAAAACTAGATATGAACAAAATAAAGTATTGAATAAATAAACATAAAAGGTCAACAACAAACGTATTCATTGTTTTTAATCTGTTATTCAGGTTGTCATCGCAAAAAAATTAATTTGTAGCATTAAAATGTGTAACATTTTCAATCTGTGTAATTAATAAGAATTCACACATTACTATTATACTATAGTACCCTGTACTATATAAAGCATAATTTGTGACAATCTGTAATATATTTGATGATAAAATGTACTTGCAATTTTCCAAAAAATACAATGAAAATATCATCTTCTATTGTGCATATCATTTTATTTCATTACAACCTGGGTGAATGCATCTTTACATGTTTTTATTGTTTACCTTACCATTATTATTAAAATGTTTATGAGTCAAAGGAGATATAAAGATGGAAGAAGTCCATTGAAAATGTTCGATAATGGTTTAATAAGAGTGGACCTGTGTTTGGGCATATTGGTCATCTTGCAAAAAGGGTAAAAGCAAAACCTTTTTCATTTTGTGTTTTATTTGAAATCAAAAGTACTTTCATGTCTGATAGCAAAATGACTGGTCAAACAATGTGTATAAAGTATGCAGCAAAAGCTTACCTCACCTAAAATACACATCTCCCAGTGTTCCTCACACCACTGGTCTTTGACTGTACAAAAAAAATATGCTACAGCAGCTCCAAATATTTACATAGTCTCAGCAATGCTCCATTTATATCTGGTCCATGCACACAACAGCAGCATAGACAACAGCATGCCGAGGGCAACTGGCTGGGGAAAATGCTGACGAGGCACCACGCATTTCTCACTAGGAATAATGAACATGAAGCTACAGGAAGTTCATTCAGTCACCCTTTATTTAGACAGTGTGAGGGATGAATGGAGTGAGCTGTGTTTCTATGGTGTGCCTTGTTTGCATGTTGACAACTTAAGGTGTACATCAGTTGAAGAATGATTGGCTATGTGGTAAGCGCTGTAGACACAGTGTCTTAGAGACATGTAACATAGAGCAACCTTATGTTAATTACAAAACTACAGCTAAAGAGACACGCTGTCATCTGTCAGAAGAAAGCATTTCCTGTTTAAAATATGGAGTTAAAAGGTGAAGTTATCTACCTTTAGTATGCTTTAGTTTTGTGAGGTTATCCTGACTCAGCATTGCACCTGGCAAACATGGAGAGCTGTTCATGATTAGGTGAAAACTTTCAAATATTATACTTAGATTGATAAGGCACTATACTTTAATCTGAGTAGAAATGGATCAAACTTATAATTTTTATCAAACCACACATTGAAAGGCAGATTGGTAACTTGAGGGTCAGAGTTTTGCCCCAAAGCATATCCACATGTGGCGGGAAAGCTAAACATCTAGCCTTCAACTTTCTGTTTGTAAAATGGCTTTTTTTCCCACTGAGCCATGGCAGTTCCAGAAGTTGAGTACATACTGTATGTTTATGTCTGAATGGAGACCAACTATAAATAGCAAACGGCCTGTGCTTGTAGTGCATAAACTAGTACAAAGGACTCCATCCTGCCTTCAGCTATTCTCCCATTCATGCACCCCTTCACATGCTGATGTGAATTGCCATTCACATCAGCATGGCCTAGGGTACCTGCATTTGGCCTGGGGCAGACACAGGTGGCTTTATACCACCTGCGTCTGTGTATAGCAGAACATGCAAAAAAAACGAAACAAAAAAAACACGTTTGACCGTCTGACCACCAGCAGGTAGGCAGGTGAAGACCAAGAACACGACAACTGAGCCAGATGGAGCTGGGATCGAATCGGCAACCTATCGGTTACAGGACAAGCTCCTATGACCGTTACCACCATGGTTCTTGTCACACCGAAATCTTATTCAGTGAACATTTTAGATTTGCATAGTAAGGTTGGAAAACCATCTAGGAGCTCTGAAATCTTCCCTATCTTTATGTTCCCCAAACTTAACTTTCAAATGATGCTACAGTATGTGTCACCAACATGGTGGAAGACAATGTTTTTCCTTTGTCAGCAGAAAATTCTTTGTAGCGGTTGTGAAGTTATTTTTTCTAACAAAAGAACTAACCTCATGGAGTGTCCTGAAAGAGTATTACCACTTATTTTCCTTTGTCATATTTAAGTCAACTAACCTCGTGTAAATGTTTGAATAGACAATATCTGTGTCGGAATTCAGGATCTACATCGTTTGAAGGACCTGGTCCATGGAGACCGGGTCATTTGACGGCCGTGAAAATACAAAGACCAAAAAGAAAAGCTGTGAATTAAGACAGGTCTAGTCTCCACCCACTGTCCCTGCCCTCACCTTAACATAACTTATGTTGCCTAGCAACCTTGACAGCGTGAAGAAGAGAGCGGTGAAGGAAAAAATTACGGAGCAAAAGTTAGTTTTTTAGCCATGTATTACTCATGATTTCTGTATTATTATTTATCTTTATAATAAAGTCTGTTCCATAGTAAAAAAAAAAAAAAGAAGAAGAAGAAATTTGTTTGACTCTAAAATGTTCAAACCTGTATTGTACAATTCTACCAGGAATAAATATAAGCAAATTACTTCAGATCTAAGGTAAGCCATTCCATCCATCCATCCATCCATCCATCCATTGTCTATACACCCTTGTCCCTAATGGGGTCAGGAGGGTTGCTGGTGTCTATCCCCAGCTGCATTCCGGGCGAGAGGCCGGGTACACCCTGGACAGGTCGCCAGTCTGTCGCAGGGCAACACAGAGACAGACAGAACAGACAACCACACACACACTCACACCTAGGGAGAATTTAGAGAGCCCAATTAACCTGACAGTCATGTTTCTGGACTGTTGGAGGAAGCCGGAGAACCCGGAGAGAACCCACGCATGCACAGGGAGAACATGCAAACTCCATGCAGAAAGAACTTGGGCCGGGAATCGAACCCAGGACCTTCTTGCTGCAAGGCAACAGCTCTACCAACTGAGCCATTCCAGTTAAATAAAATTATTATGTTTGAACCTTAATCAGACCAATTTGCCCAGGAATAAATGAAATACTTTAGTAAGTCAAACATTTTACAACTAGATGTTACCTGTCTGAATAATGTCATTGTTTAACTTCTACTCTTTGGGGAAAGCTAGCAGGAGTTTTTGAAACATTGTGTCGGGAGTCAGGCGTTCTCTCCCGGTATACCAAACCTGGAGCGCCCGGCCAGCTGACAGCTAGTGAGGGGAGCTGGCTGTTAATGCAGCGGGAGCAGACATGTCTGAAAATGTCAGAGCAATATTGCAATCGGTTTTGATTAACCGAGCAGATATTTGAGACCTACAAAATGCCACATTCTTACCTAAAAACGTTATTAAAAATCATGTTGTGTCACTTGTGTAATCTAGCAAAATAATTTGCCTCTCTTCACCGCCATTACTGCTTTGCCTGAACGCTTGGTTGAATCATGGGATACGGTGGTCGCTGAAGGATACACCAGACCCATCCTTTAAATCTGGGGAAACGAAGGCCACATTTGAAGGAATCTTTGAGGCCTTCTTGTCAGGCTATGATGTAATCGGCCTACAAATCCGTCCTTTGAAGGATGCAGACCCTGAATTTGGTCACACCTGATATATTGCAAAAAAGTATTTGCTCACAAACCCAGTTGAATTCCAGTCTTCCAATCATCACCATGGCAACAGATTCAATAAATTTGGTACCTAGGCATGCAAACTACTTCTATAATCATTTGTGAAAGGCTAGGTTACTCTCAGGAGCTCAGTGAATTCTGATGTGGTTATCTGACAGGAAGCCTCCTTTCATAAAATGCCTTTGCTAGCAAGCAGAAAGAGAAAACAGCAAGTCAGCCATTGACAAATTAAAGAGTAGTTAAATTAGATTTTTCTATGAAATATAAACAAATCAGTGGGGCAGGTTCATTTGCATTGAGCACTGAGTGATTCAGTAAACACTGATTTTCAGAAATACTTTTTCTGATTGAGGCGACTGACATGTATGGACAGGACAGTTAAACTATGCTGCATATTGTAGGTAGGTGGTATGTATAGAGAGTGTATAAATACAGTAACACCATTGTGATGCATTCATTTGAATGGGTGGTTCTGTAGGTTGGTCGTCTTCATTCTCTGGGTCAGACTCTGACACCAACATGTAAGATCTAATTAACAAGTCTTCTGTTGTTGACGTCTTTAATAAACTTAAAATGTTTCTCTGCCAGTAGATAACTGCATTGCTGCTTTCAGACTGCAAAAATGTCTGAATGGGTGGAGGTAACGCTCCTGGAGTGAGGCAGCGTAAAATGTCTCGCTCATGTTTAAAAAGACCGCAGCACGAGTTGCTCTAAAACAGGCCTCAGAACAGAAGTAAACCAGGAATTTGTTGAGGTACAATAATTTGGAATTCAGACCAAAACATTGCAGTTCCACTTGAATGAAAAGAAAAGAAAGGATTTAAAATCACGTCATGTCCATTTTAAGTCAGAGGGAAAACATTTCACAGCAGAGCTTATATCTATAATTTACAATCCCAATTGGTGCCCATAGTGGAGCTGCAGAAATAGCATTCATGTATTGATAGTTCTTACTAGGCTTAATAAATTAAAATGATTTGTTTTTGGCCCAAGGGCAAAGACACAAACAATAAAGATTTTGTAAAGCCAGACAGGGAGCTGTGGGAAGCATAACAGTCCTCTGGATGTTTGTAGTAACATCCAGAGGACTTAAAGGAAAGGTGTGTATGTGCACACCAGTGTGTTTGCTTTTTCAATCTCAACTTTGACAAGTGAAATTACAACAAAAAAGGCACACCAAAGAGTAAAACCCAAATAGTTGGTCATTGTACAGGCAGACGTTTGTCTCACCAGATGTGTTTTATCTGCTGACGGATCCCAGCGTCCTGTTGTCTCCTTCTACGCCTTCAAAATCCTCCCAACTCCAGCCCTGCCTAGCCCCCTTCTCCGTGCCCAAATCAAATTACGGTGTCAGCTTAAAAATGACACAAGCTCCCATTCATACATCTTGTTCTACACAAACACAAACATGTGTTAATTTGTGTTGCTGCCCCAACAGATTTGCCTGCAGGACACGCTGGTATAGATTACCTCCTTCTGCTGGGCTGACGGCAGCAAGGGAGCGAGAAGGATTTCTGTGTGGGTGTGGATGTGATTAAACTCTTACTCAAGATATCCCAGAATTGTGGTGTGAATACATAACAGCCTGTAATTGATAAGATTAAAAAATAGGTGTCAAGTGCACAGCAAATGACACAAGAATGTCAACAAATAGGAAACCAGAGGCTGGAGGAATCAGTTTGTCTGACAGGCAAGCTAATGATGTGAAGATTAAATGTAAAGCAGCATTGCAGATTCTATTGTTTTTGATGACATTAGCATAAGTTACCAGCAAAATGGAAACATCCAAAACAATTTGTGATATGGAAAGAAACTTATCTTTTTATTTTGAAAACCCTGTTGTCCCTTGTCTTTTCTAAGCAGGCTCAAATAAGCCAGAAGCAGGAGGAGTGAGCCAAGTGAGTCTGTTCTTACTTCAAATGTATCACGTTATGATGTTTTCATATTGAATATTAATGAAATGCTTTCTGCTCCTGCCTGTTTTAGTAGTTCATACACCAGATATATTTAGAAAGCATCATTAGTGGAAACTTTCTTAGCACTTCCGCAGAAGTTAAAATCTAACATGTCATGCATTGTTCCTGGGTATTCCAGCTTGAGCTGCTTTTCTTTCTAATGTTGTAGAAATGCGCTACATGAAAATGTGATTTGGCATTTCTTTTGCAAATAATTAGGAGTTATGTTCCACAGAAAAACTCATGAATAGGTAAATCCAACAACACACGAACCAGGTCCAGTGTAGATTTAAATGAGAGAAACTTGAGAGAAGAAGCTTTGAACCTACAGGCTGAAATAAATAATGAACAGCATTTCAGATATACCGGTATTTAAAAGATTTAATTCTGTTGCAGAAACTGAGCGGTATCTACATGTCCAATCAGATATACTGAAAAGCAGTTGAAGCTGACTTTAACAATACTTCTTCCCCCCATAACACCAGATTTACAGAAAAAAATCTCAAGTCAAAGGCTGTACAAATATTTGTTGATTGTGTCCATCTCAGAAGTGTTTAATGTCTTTACTGAAAGATAATAACCCTTCTTGCCACACCCTAAACCCCATGAAAACAAAAACTGACTTGGCTCTTCCATGCCATCAGCTGGTAACCTGTGAAATATTGCTATGAATGCTTGTGTGTCTGCTCAAAGTGAATTACAGCTTAAGCTTTGAGGGTTATTATTCAACCCTCAACAATCAAAAGGATATCAGGCAAAAGAATTACAAAGGGAAAAACCACTGATGACAAAAAGACCCCAGTGGTGACACACCGATGCCATGCATCCTGCTACAACTGCCACAGCCTTTCAAAACAGGGACTTCTTGTCAACAGACTTCATGTCAACAATCAAACATGAGGGGATTAGTCCTGGGTCTGATTTGTGGCTTCAGGGCTTGGATAGCTTACTGTAATTGGTAGAGCTTAAATAATTTGGGCCAAAACTGTTTTACGGCAATGAAGAAAACAACCGTCACAAACACTTGGTAGTTACCTCTAAAGTTAGCACAACCAAGGTTAGAAGAGTTTATAGAGGGCAGTTATGTTTCACTTGGGCCATATTGTTGTAGATTCTACATTATGTATTTACTCAAGTTATCTTTGTCTAATTTAATTTTTTTTTTTTTACTGATAAGTATGACAAAGAAAATCAAATTAAATGTGTTTCTTTTTATAGCTTTACATTTTTACCTACTTTCTTAGGTTGATTATGTCCTCACTATTGTTAATAAGAATTTTGTAATTTATGATCACTTAGATCCATTACAGAAACATCATTTGTAAGTTATACCTTTGTGTGTGCATAAATACACACAAAGGACACGTTAACGAGCAACTTTAAAAAGGAACCAAGAAACCTCCTTTTAGGAATGTAAAAAGCATTTCAGCAGCTGTGCAACATCTACTGTGACAGAGATGTACCTGGATAATACAGGATTGTTGGATGTCGGTAGAATCTAATCAAAGAAAGAAAGGAACGAAGGAAGTATGTTTTTTTGCGACAATTTCTTTGTTTGATGGCAATAATAGCTTCCAAAGAATGAAAAAAAATAGAAAAGGTGTACTGAAGAGACAAAGGCAACAAAGCTCCCTGGATGGCAGGATGGGAAGCTGCTCTGGTGGGATATGCACTGGCAAAGAAACCGAATAAAGTACGAGTAAGTGTTTGTGTGTTTGTTTATGCATACATGAATGTGTTGAGCCCTGATGTGAATGGGTAAGCAGCTTCCTTTCTTAGTGCAGGGACATCATTAGCATAAGAGAGAGCGAAGAGCCCTACAGAGAGTGAGAGACGACAACAGATTGGTGCAAACCAAACAGGCAGAGAAAGTGGCTTTTGGGTTATAAGGTAGGGAAATAGACGGTGAAGATTAGGAGACAGATGATGGGGAGATGGAGTAACAGGGAGAACTCTGAATGAAAAAGTGTTTTTGAGGAAAAATTTAATTTGTGTATGGGAAATTAGAGATAGCTCAGACATGTTCAGTCCTGTAGAGGGATGATGAAGGCAAGATGAAAGCACAAAGATGGGCAGGAGGAAAAAAAGGTAATTCATCCATGACGGGTGGAGGTTGCTTAAGTTCAGGAGTGGGGAGCAGATCAAATTTAATTTTATGTGATTTGTAAATGGAGCAGTGCATGCATCTGGGTGTTTTCTTTCTAGGTAGGCTGAAGCTCTGGCTCTCTGAGAGCAGTACCCTAATTTACAGACGACAGTCCGCTACTTTTTGCACACACCGTGAACGCTGCGATTCAGGCAACGTACAGACCTTTTGCAATGGGCTTGAAAAGGCTGGACTGTTGTGAGAGCACAACCTCAAGAGCAAATTTGCTTTAAGACATAAGTGACACTGAGAGCAATGGTGAAATATAGACATAGGAAGTGTGTGTGAGGTGGAGGTGGGCAATATGAACTTTAGGTTTTGGTGCAATATCTTTCAATATTATTGTGATAATGATAAAATTGACTGTAATAACTATTTGTTACGTCTTTCATAGATAAAAATGAATGATGAAACCGTATGATTGTGATTGTGTGTCTTAGCAATAATCGACCAACAAACACAAATAATGCTCTTGTAATACATACTTTATGTAAAACATACAGAAGTGAGATTTGTGCAGATGATCACTACATTTTTAAATTTATTGGCATTGGTATTCATTGTTGAGAAAATAATAAAACTATCCATCCTGATAATAGGAACAGTGGGGTTTTAGACATCATTAATTGAAAGTTATTGTGACAGCAACGAATGAAAAGTTTTATGACAAGAAATTTACGATGAGAAATGATAAACAATACAATCGGTGCCCACCCCTCGTGTGAGACTGTTCCATTCCAATGCTGAATAAGACAACTTTAGTGGTTTTAGAAGCAGGAGGAAGATGAAGATGGTGCTCCATGTCTTTTCCTGGTATACTGTATTAAATTTTTGTTAAAGCAGCTGTGTCACAGACACTATATGAAAAAAAAAGCAATGATTCAAATAAAAACTATTTTCTACTTTTATCTTTGGTTCATTTAGAATTTCTTAGCATACCTCAATGGTCCACATGGTTGCCCACTGCTGAAAACCATCTACACTGAAAAAAAATAACTCTTTGAATGAACATAAAAAATCATGGAAAAGTTTTCCGCCTGATTACTTTGCTTTATTTCAGCACCATGTAATTCTGTTACTCCTATTTAAAGCAAATGTGTAAGGTCAACTTAATTTATTAAGGTTACTCCAATGTAACCTTTTTTTTCTCCAAAGAGTTTTTGCGGAGCTAGTGGCTCGTATTTTTTGAGACAGTAGGCAGACAAGGTGAGGCCATGTGGCAAAGGTCGCCGGGACCAGGAATTGAACCAGCAACGTCAACGACTGAGGCCTCCAAACGTGAAGCGTGCTAACCCCCTGCTGTCCGGGTTCTCCGGCTTCCTCCCACAGTCCAAAAACATGACTGTCAGGTTAATTGGTCTCTAAATTCTCCCGAGTTGGCCACCCTGGGAAACAGCACGCCTGAGAAACCAACTTATGTTACAGTGATACCTTCACACTACTTATTAAGTTGATCCAACTCATGAAAATTAAGTTAGCTCAACAAACATGCTTCATGCTGAAAGAAAGCTATTTAATCATGTGAAAATCCTTTCCATGATTTAATTACGTTAATTAAAAGATGTTTTTAAAAGAAGTGAGGTTTTTTTTAAAAAAAGACTTTGTTTTACAGTTCTTAAATACACTGTATCACTACTTTTAAGTGCAGTTCTTAAATGTCAATAGTTCCCTGCAGAGAAAAACAAATATATATAGTTTAATGTGTAACTAAAACAGCTTTGAAGTCTTCCCAGGCGCAAAACAGTTATGTCGCATAATTTCTCGTGATCCCTTTATCTCGCTAGACCCTCTTCAGAGGGAAATGAATCTGACTAAATTGAATCAGGTTGTCTCAACTTGAATGTGTTATTCAAGTTTAGACAAAAACGATTGTCTCGTGTGAACTCGTATGATATCCTGTGATCTCACTCGGCTTCAGCACAAGATCGGTCTGACTACAATCAATCATGTTATCTTAATATGATTAAATTTCATAAACGTGAAGTTGTTGAATTTCTTGTTTATCCAACATGATTGTTTCACGTTTTTGTTTGAAACATGAAATTATTTAGTCAAAGGTACATGATATTCTTTTGTTAATCTGATAACCCCCTAAGTTCATTTTTTACAGTGTAACTCCAAGCTTTTCATGCTGGCTATCAGACAGACTCCTTCCTGTTCTCCATCCTAATGCAGACCCATAGGGATGGGCCTTCAACCACATGTAGGTCAGACTAGAACGGCATGTTACTAAAATGCTGCATCAAGGTGCCTCTTAAATATACATGTCTTATAAGAGCTGCACGAGCTGGTTAGTGCTTTTATAGCAACTCGTGGTTTTGGAGCCACAGAGCACGCCATCGCCTGTCTTACTGCTTCATCGTGGCACAAGGAGAAGACAAAATGTGCTATCTTATATGAGCTGACTTAGAAACTTCATGACAGGGTGAGAAGAAGCAAAAAGGGAAGAGCAAGAGCAGAAAAAAAATTGCAAGACTGAGATTTTCCTCAAGTTTTGGTTTTGCCTTCCTTTGCTGAAAGATGTTACTGTATTTGATTTACATAAGTATAGTCTGGAAACCTATACCTGGACTCACAAATCTTCAATATTGATCAGGATGAGGCTGTTCCAAAAGTTTGTTTTTAGACTGCTTTATCCATTAAAGAACTTGTTAATGTGTAAATGGGATCATTGTGCTGGTGGGACATCCAGTTTAAGTTTCAGGCATCTAGCTGTTAATTTGAGTTCAAGTTAAACAATTTGGTCATAGTCTTGCTGAGCCATTTTGATGCATCCATCCATTTTCTGTTCACCCTTGTCCCTTAGTGGGGTCAGGAGGGTTGCTGGTGCCTATCTCTAGCTAAATTCTGGGCGAGAGGCGGGGTCACCCTGGACAGGTCACCAGTCTGTCGCAGTGCAACACAGAGACATACAGGACACACAACCATTCACACACACACTCACACCTAGGGCGAATTTAGAGAGACCAATTAATCTGACAGTCATGTTTCTGGACTGTTGGAGGAAGCCGGAGAACCCGGAGAGAACCCACCATGCACAGGGAGAACATGCAGACTCCATGCAGAAAGACCCCGGACCGGGAATCGAACCCAGGCCCTTCTTGCTGCAAGGCAACAGCTCTCATTTTGATGCATATGTTTGTTTTATTATAGTTTGGTAATGCTCACCATTAAAAACACCATATTAACTTTTTCAAACACGATAGAATTACAGAAAATCTGAAGACACTCTGTTTTCCCAAGACAGTCTCATGAAGAAGAGAGTCAGGGTTGGCCATCATTTTCTTGATTTTATGAAGAATCCTTATTTATCATCTCCAGGGGTTCCACAATAGTCCCCAGTACTGAACCAGAACAGAACTCTACCTCTGAAATTGTTTCTTTGCAGTTTATTCAGAAGCTTCTTCCTGTACTTCTCCTTGGTGTCTCTAACTTAGACTTTGAGTTGCTTCTGTGTACTCCTCAATAACTCTATGTCTCGTCCCACTAAGGCTCTTTCTTTCTTGCTTAACAGTTCCTGTAGTTCACAGGTGATCCAGGGTTTGTTATTTGGGAAGCATCTCACTGTTCTGGTGATAAGTTTATGTACTCAGTCACACACTCAGTCGTGACATGGCATATCATCTCCATCTGGCTGGCAGAGAGTAGTCCATTCAGATGCTTCAAAACAACCCTGTGAGCCTGCTTCTACTTCAATGACCATTGTCTAACTTTCAAATGTCAAATGTGCCATTAAAGCCCCAAATTAATACTGCATTCATAGTCATGACAGGTGACTGAAAGTTCACAGGTACTTGTTGCAGAATTACTTTTCTTCAATAACTTTCTAAAAAAAAAAAATCACCAACAGACTGGTATTTGCTTGCTAGTTGTTTATCAAATTTTGGTGTTGAGGGTTAGGTTCCAAGTCGGGGAAAACAGAAATTGCAATTTCAGTTTTTCAGAAAGTGGAAGCTAACTAACCCCTCACCATTCGCTACACAAAGGATCCAAGTGAAAAAGAATATTGCCCAGAGCAAACAGAGCAAAAGATGGCCATTTTACATGAAATTCTTTTCTGCAGTCATGTTCAACTCTCCCTTTCTGTCAGTGTTTCCACCGTAATGAGGCCCCGGCCACCCAGGAGGTGATGTCGCTGCGCGGCTGCCCGTCGCCTCCAGTCATAAACAGACTGGCTGGAAATGTCAGCCTGCCTCTTGCACTATCTCAGCTCTGCATATGCAGACACAGACACACATGACTCCACCTGAAAGGTAGCGCTACACACACACACCATGCTGCACAGCCCTGAAAGATCACAACCTTCTCTCCATCCTTCTGCTGCTGGAGGCATAAGCATACATACTCCAACGTACACTTAAAACTCATGTCCAGCATCCACTATCTCACTCTTCTAAGCCCACTTACACAGTAAATACCTGCTGCACACATCACTCCAAAAGCCACCTGATTGGTGGCTGGAGAAAAGGTTACTTGCCCAGATGGAACACTTTGCTCTTTTCTCTCTTCTTCTTTTTGTCAATTTGGGGGAGTAAAGGTTAGCAATGCTGAGGCACTCCTTCGTCCTCGTTTTGTCATTCTTTGGCCTTTTCTGTCTCTGACTTCACTGATGGTTCTCCGAAGTTGTTCTCATCACCTATCTACGATAGCAGTTTGGTAAAAGACAGGCTTGTCCTAATGTCAGAGCCGTTACAACATCAGATTCACAAGCAGATTAAGTCAGAATTTCCCAGATATCCTGTCTTAATTAAAAAAGCCTAGGTTCAGTTTCACAAAACTAGTAGCACATAAGTAACTATTGCGATTTATCATCACAACTCAAACAGGAGGTCACATTGATTATTTTTCATTTATATTTACATCCTGAAGAAATTAGCAAAATCGCTTACAGGTCAGAGCAAAACTAGATATTATTACAATAATTAGAACAAGATGTTATACTGAAACGGAATAAATTTCTCTGGGGGAACAAAAAAAAAACATGCTCTTTTTTTGTAATTACATCATTTCAATGAACTTTTCATTTTGATTTTTTATTCATTAGGTTAGTTATCTGGCTAGGACAATGAATCTGCAGACTGGTACCTCTGACAGGAGTTATCTCCACAAACTTTAAAACTAGTCTGCGTCTTTTTTTTTACCTCACACACGGAGGAGGAGCATCAGATCGTGCTGAATAACAGCCTCTGTGGCTTAGACTGAGGATTATTATCAGATACAAGAAAGCTTAATCGTCAGGGCTTACGGTCTATTCCTTTAGTTACAGAAGATTAGCATGCTTAAATCACTGTTTATGGAGAAAACATTTCATGAGTTTGTTGAGCTGGCTGATACATATGTTAGAGACAAACTAAACAGGTTGCACAATAGCATGTGGACAGCTGTCAGACTGGAATGATTTTACTGAAATGCTTACATTACATATACGAAATAGTGGGATAAGATGGGCAAGCAGGTTGAACCACCTCCTGTATCTAGGCAACAGTATAAATTTGATGTCTTGTGATCATAAAATATCTTCCATTTGCTATCCCTGGAAATGGAAGAAGCATGTGAGTAGGTGTTATTTGAATATCAAAGTAAATTTTATACTTTTCAGCTATAACAAGTGGTACATGAAAATGAATTTAAATTATGTAAATCATTTAGCGAGAGTCTCTCAAATTGCAAAGCTGTCATTTTGTTTTCCAAAGTGGAAACGTTAGCTAAATGTCTTCAGGTAAAGTTTTCCTTTTTTTATATTCTTTTCCACAATTTTGTTAATTGCAAAAGTGGGAATCTCAAGTTATGCACCAGGTGTAAAAACTAAAAATACAATCCAGTTGGACTTTCTCAAACAGCAAAATTAGCTTTCAACAATGGGAATTTCTCCTGGAACCATTAATTCTAAAGTTGAGAAGAAATTTGCTTAGAATTCGTCTTATGTTCTAGTCATGTCATCACAAATTTGCAGTTTTCTGACACTCTCATTTTATCAGTTGTTAAAACCATCCAACTTGGTTTTCTGCATCTTTTGTGAAATGAACCGGTGAAAACAGCATCACATCCAAGGTTTCATCCTATGTATCCTCAGTTATGTCAACGATTTTGACTCGATACGAAGAGAAAAATGTCATCAGATCAGATTTGTCTAAATGGTAACTGTTTTGCAAGGAGAATTTTTTTCTTCATTTCTAACCAATATGTAAGAGGTGTAGTTGCAACTGGTATCAGTTCAAAGATGAAACAGATTTCCAAATCTGAATCCACTGAAAAATTGTGTGAGATTAATGTTTAGTTAATAAATATCTCATGAAGCGAGAGGCTCTCAGGATGCCTGACAAAACAGCAGCAACACAATGCTAGCCTCCAGTTTAATGCAGCAATTGGAGCCTGATGACAGGAGACATGAGAGCCTTAAAGACACAATCCCAGACAGCAGATAGTTTTATCTGGGGAGAGAGAGAAGAGAATCACTGGCCTTGCCAGGTTCCTCACAGTCTGTTCACATTCATGGGTCCAGCAGAGACTTTACTCTTGGCTGTCCTTTCATCAGCTTTTCAACTGACTAGAAGTTTCAACTGCACTGACTGAAAAAACTCAACTTACGTTGTTTGCATAGTTCCTTTCCAATACAAGTTTATCTATGAGGACTTTAAGGAGGGAGGAGGGAGGGAGATAGAAACAGATCGAAAAATCTTCTTCAAATGTCAGCTGATGCAAAGAAAAATTATTTTTGGATCCACAGAATGAAGAGAGGAGGGCTTTATCTTTGATTTGGGTTGGCCTGTCAGGTCTGCACTGTCTCTGTGGGCGTCTGCTGGAGGATTTCATCAGATCAAAAACTATTTGTCTCAAGAGACAACAGCAGATTTTTTGTCAAGAGAACAGAGTCTGGGCACACTAGCTATGTTAGATTGCCGTCTGTTTGCCTCAAACTCTTTATCTTTACTCTGTCTTCCAACATTTTCATCTTTCAAAGGGTAAATCCATCTAAACATAAACCCCTAAGAAGAAAGAAGGGCATGGACAGGAAAATTGTACCTTATAAGAATAAAAATAAAAGTTTGAAACATAAAATCTGTATTTGTTCAAAGGATAAAAAAAAAGACATACAAAGGAGATGCTTCTGTCTAGTCGTGCCGTTTTTTTGTTCTGTGCCACCCACACACACACGTACTCCCCAAAACTCCAGCCATTCTACGGTGTTTTATCTTCTCTGTAGTGTTCTGAAGATGTCCATATCAGCTTTATTTATCAATCTGTTTCTCCCCACCACAACACTTGGTGACTCATAATCCACTTCATTATTCCACCTACAACATGCGCACTCTTGCAGGCAGAATGAGGTGAACAAATATTCAGTGCAAGTACCCGTGCAGTTCCACAGTACGAATAATTTTTCAATTAAATCTCTGACTCCCACAAACCTACCCACCATGCAGTGCATCAGCAAACTGGGGGTCTCATTTGACAAAGTGTGCACAGACCAGGCCAAAAGCAGCACATGCACCACCTACATCCATGCTGGGATAAATCTCTCTCTCTCACACAAACACACACACGCACACCTTTATGCAGAGAACACCAATCGATCTCACCTTTTTCTGCACATGCAGACTATTATTAGGTTCTGCTATCTTAAATAAAAGGAGTGCAATCCTGCAGCCTTTGGAACCTCCTAACAGATCAGTCTGAAGTCTTATGGAAGGCTGCAGCTAATCTTGAAGAAACAGTGATATCTTCAAAATGTCACATTAGGAACTGATAACAGACTTTCTCATGTTTTTGCTGCAGTGCTCCAGTAATGTGCCTCAGGGTAAAGATATGGGCTATGGGAGGAAAGGTGGGTGTGAGCCTCACAAGGGCTGTGATAATGAAAAGACACATCTGTCAGAGATGATCTCATAAAACACACCTAGAGCAAACGTCAGCCTCAGACTCTGATCTTTATTACACCATGCTGTTTGGAAAACAGAAGAGGATGAAAATGGGCCTGAGATGTTGACTGTAACCATTCCCCACAAAGCAGTTTTGGCTAGAATGATTTTTTTTCCCCAATTCAATCCAAAAATGAGATTAAACTTTCTTCATTCTTTTTCCGTTGTTTATTTGCATGGGGACAAGAGTTAGCAAATACGGAATTCTACCACATTTAAAACTATAGGTAATCTGTAATGCATGCTGAATTTTAACAACGTAAGACAGTAAGCATCATCGCAAGATAGAACTCAATTCAATTCCTCCTGATGCGTGTGATGCTCCTCTGCCAGACCCCAGCTCCCCTCGTCATGGGCGTTTGAGTTTCTTTGTTTTTGTACCTCAACACTTCCATATGCACATATACAATGCATCCAAGCATTTGCATTACAACACTGATACTGACACTCATATTTCATTGTAGTTTTCGTCACTCTGCTGACAGGAAAAAGCTGTAATGGTAGCAGAGAGCAAAGGGGGTTCGGAGAGCAGATGAGCAGTGCCACACCAGATTGTAACTGACAAGCGTTAAGACCTGCCTCTGGGCTCTGATTGGTTAATTCTAGTTAGCAATGGGAGCATTCGGAGAAGGCTCAAGGGCCATCATAGAACCATCTGGTTGCTAATCATAACTATGAGACAGGTCTTTTTAAAAAGGTGATTCAAACCTCCAGCTCTAAAAGGAACCACTACCTCTACCTCTTAGCTGTCTCCCTCTCTTACAACACACTTTAATCGAATGGCTGAATAACCTCCAAAGTGCAGTCAAGTTCTCCAGAGTCCTGCAAAGACCTCATTATTTGACTCGATTCAAATTTCATCTGAATTTACAAGACAAAACCCTCCGAGCACTACTTTAATTTTGACATAATTTACATGTTCTTGAAGAATTCTTAATAGTTGATAACCAAAATTTCAACAAAGCCCACAGAATTCTGTACTTTACAGAACAGCCAAGTAAAGTAGTGCTTAGAGTTAGCTAAGTGGTAAATGTTAGCAAAAGCTCTAATCAAAATACTGGATTTGCTATTAGCATTTTAGCAAATTCTACTGCTGAAACCAGAAAAAAAGGTGTACAGTATGTTAATTCTTCACTCAATCAAGTTTTTGGGGAAATCACTGCAGTTAAAATTAAGCATATCTTGGCTTTTAATCATGTTATTATTTTGGTAATGTGTTGCCAGTTTAATAATTGACTTATTCTTATTTATTTATTTTTTATCATGTCAGAAATTACCTGTGATGTAATTGTTGTAAATGTGTATAAAATCAAACTTTGACTTGAGTTAAATAAGTGAGGTACCACTTTCTCTTATTTCTTGGAAAATACAGATAAAATATGTAACGGCCATAAATCAGTGAGTTGATGGTTTACTTCTATATTATCTACATAGGATCAGATAGCTCTTGTTTTTAATGACAATATCATTTAGAAACATCTATATGAGTACAACTCATTTTCTCTGATATTAAAAAACCTTGAAGATCTAAAATATTGTGACGATATATGATAACAAAAAAGCAACAACATAAGGACTCTGTAAGGCAGCAAAAAGTACTTTTTAAAAGCAAAGTACTTTTTGTTTGTGAGAAGGATTTGAGGAAACAACATTATTTACAGCTTTCTTCATTTTACTAAACATCTTTGAAAAGTTTCTAAAGTCTACATCAATCTGTTGTATGTTGGGAAATCAGAGCCGTTAACTATTCATCAGATCCACAAGTTTTACTCTTTATGCTCCACAAAATTAACTCTAAATACAGCTTTTCTGAAAACTTTGCTCAAAGCGTTATTTTTTAATGAATCAAACAAAAGCTGTTTTTATTCAATGTTGATGAGTTTCTCAAGCATCAAACACTTTGTCTTTTGCTGCAAAATGACAGAAGCGAAGCCACATTCACATATTAATTAAGCATGGCCTCTCTCATTGTCACACGTCTACAGAGGCATCTTTTATTCATCTGCTGTATGGCTGGCAAGTCTGCAAACAGATGTGCACATCCAGACTTGGCACATAAACAGGCTTGTTGGGGAATTGGATTTGCTGAACACTTTATACACAGAGACCACATTTGCACATAAATATTCACAGTGCCACTGCACAGTAAGCAGACAATATTTTGGGTTCATATTTGAACACTTTCTGTCTGCTGTGGAGAAAATTAGCAGCCTATAAGGAAAAGAAAAGGGGGATCTGAGGTGCAGAGCAGGTAAGCTGAATAAAATGGCTGCAAAAAGAGACAACAAAGAGTCAGTGGCTCTTGTGCCTGTGAGATGAATTCGGCTCATGGCCCCTGTGTAACTTCATGGCAGGGGTTTTCTCGCTGAGCTCATGATGCAATGTTACGATGCAGGCGGAGATCAGGCACCAAGCGTTCTCAATCCAGCTTTTAGCCGATAGGATCTTGTTCCTGCCTGCCACTTTCCTACATCCCATTAAGCCGCCTTTGATTTTTTTAGTCCCCTCACCTCAAGTAGGTGACAATTAAACCTCCTGATTCCCGCTGATAGCCCAAATCCCATCTGCACCTGACATGCAGGTGTCAGGGAACCTTCGGTGCCAGGTGTTGCCATGGCTACACTATCACCTGCTCATGTAATCCTCTTGCCTTTACAAGGAATATATTATCTGACTTTTCCAGGCAATTGGTGGATTTACCCTCCAACTTTGCAGGCCTGCCTCTTTCAACATCCAATTCTGTGGGCTCAGATTATTGTCTGGAAGATTCTGAACTCCTGAATTCATGTTCATAAGTGATTCCGAGGCTATAAAGTTTCACATTAAGCTTTGTGCTTCTGTAAAATAAATCTGCTAGTTGAATTGAAGTGCAGTGTATTTAAAATAAAAATAAATATGTGTGTTCAGGAAAAAAAAAAAAAAAATTCACATTTCTAGTATTTGAAGACACTCAGAAAACAGAAGCAGAAAGTGACTGTGAACCCAATGTGAATTCAGAGCATATCTGTCTTACCTCATGTTAACCACACATCTTCCTGGCCAATCAGAGAGCAGGAGGCTTTGTTGTTCCAGATACTCAAAGTTGAAGAAGATTTGAGCAATGTATGACAATAAGTATCTGGCTGCTGCTATGGTCTTATGACAAATAAAGTTGATATATTTTGGTCTAAGGAAACTAAGCTTGACTGATCTGTCACTAATATTATTTTAGTCCTTGCATTAAATTTAACATGCATAGATATTTTTTTTCTATCCCTCTAATAAATTAGAGAGGTATAAAATACAGAACTTGATAATCTGATTTCCATGTTTGGTTGGTGTAAATAAACAAAAATTAAGTTGGAAGTCTAGCTAGGCAAGTAATATAAAATAACTGAAATCAGGGCACTATGCTAATGGGAGAGGGTAAATGAAGCGCTGCAGCTATGACAATATGATATTTATAGTACAACAAATTGTAAATGTATAAAAAAGCAATATATATGATAAATTAAATTATTGTATTCAATATCTATATGCATTTGTCTGATGGAAACCATTATTTTGCAGGCATGAGTGCTTGTCTGGAATTTGCAATTCATGCAAAGTATCAGGGTTGGTGGGAGAAAGATGCATAGCTTTGAATTTTATATTTTGTGTTTCATGTTTTTTGTTTGTTTTTGTTATGCACAAATTTCTTTCAATCTTAAATTTACGTGACAGAATCCTTTTAGAGTGACCACACTGGATCTCCAGATACTTTGCAAACACTTGATGAATTCATACAATTAACTTAATGCTGTTGACCTAACAATAAATCTATGGAATTCCACATCATTTTATTATAGTTTGTTTTTTTCTTTAAAATAACCTTGAATGAAGTCGTACACCACACAGCTTCTAAACACACAAGCACATCATCATCCTGTTATTAGAAGTTATTTAAGTTCAGGCCCAGTGAGATGGTTGGTCTTAAATGACTGGATCTTTGAGGCCTGGAGCCTGTTAAGATGAATTCTCCTGTGATTCTTCTCTATTGAATCTCATGAGAGACCAGCTGCTTCATGGGGTAATATGGGAGCTTATTTATAGCCTCTTTAGGAAGGTAGGCTGCTGTGCGGTAGGGCAGATTCTCCAAAATGAAAAGGAAAATCCCCTTGCAGCACTCAGGAGTATTTTCTGGGCTCAGACACCTGATATGAAATAAAAAACCTTATTGATGGGCTGCAGTCTGCAAAGATCCAGCCACATATTATTGGTGGCGCACTCTGACTAGATGATATCTGATTTTAATTCAAGGCCAATATTGGAAAATCCATATATCAGCCCAAGCCCAAACACAAGGCCACATGTGCCCACAGAAATGGGCAGGGCGGGGGGCACTCACAGTCACACACAGATGAATGACAGATTCTGTTGTTTGGTCTCGAAAAGGAGAGAGACTCCACATGGAACTGTCACTGCAAACGTAGTCAAAGATGACAAGTCGCTGCTGGACTCTCCGTGCATGCTGGGAAAGAAAGATTAGAGTACAGAGAAAAGGGGAGAGTGTGGAGGCCACTGTGACTGAAGCTTCAGAGCAGAGGATAGGAAAAGGGAGAGGGTGAAAGATGGAAAAGAAGCAAAAAATGGAGGGAAACGTATGAGAGCAGAGGAGGCAATGCGGCGTCTTTGGGGAGTTGCTGTCAAACCTCTCTAGGAATGTGCCGAGAAACAAGTTCACACACAAACAGCCACGTACACCCACAAAGGCGGTGGCAGCAGGTCCAGGAAGAGAGATGTCTATTGAAGTCTTTGCACAAACATCACTAAGCAATACTCTCATAAGGCTCAGTCCAGACATCATCTTATCGAGAAGCAAACACCAAAAATTCACTGCATTGATGGGAAAAGAAGGTTTAATATCAAAGAAAGAGAATGTCCAGGAATCTGAAACTGCCAAAACCATGAGCACACAGCCATCCAGGTACTGAGTACGTAGACGACCTGAAAAAAAAAAAGATGCTTTTTACCGGCTGGAAAACTCTGTTGAAGATATTACAAGCATAGCTGTGGCCTCATGAGTTAAAGCCAGGGCTGATTCTCACCAGCATATTTATTTATTCATCTTCACTTAGTTGCCTTCATTCTCACTTTTTCACATGTAATCTATCCATCCATCCATGGATGTGTACAGTGTATACTGCTGTACTGAATGAAGCAGAGCACTGTCTAGGCCAGAGGTGGGCAACTCCAGGCCTCGAGGGCCGCTGTCCTGCAACTTTTAGATGTATCTCTACTTCAACACACCTGAGTCAAATAATGAGGCTATTAGCAGGATTCTGGAGAACCTGACTGCACTTAGAAAGTGATTCAGCTTTTGGGTTCAAGTGTGTTGGACCAGCGAGACATCTACGAGTTGCAGGACACCGGCCATCGAGGACCAGGATTGACCTGGTCTAGGCTTCACCCTGGTCAATCAGTTAACAGAAGGAGGAGTTGTGAACGATGACATTGAGATTTTTTTGTTTGTTTGTTTGTTTTTGCTTTATCTCCCTTCACAATACACAATATCTAAGAATGATCCAAAAGCAGGACTGGGCCTTTACATTAAAAGTGCAGTTTAAATTATTTTCATGGTGAATTGGCCTAATTTTGTGATTGCTTAACTAAAATAAGAGTGGAGCTAAAAAAGTAGCTAATAATCTTACAACTACCATAGAGACCGTTAATATTAAGACCACAGCTGACACAGTCATAAGTCATAAACAGCGTATGGCTGTTTTTTTGGATGCATTACTTTCTTCAGATAAATTTTCCTGTGTAGGATTGTATTTACTGTTTATGCTTCTGAGCCTGAAGATGAAAGCCAATGTGCAGAAAATCACCCACAGCGGTCTTGTGGACAGTTTTTACCGCTTTCAGAAACAAATTAACCAACAATTACATGACAGACAGACACGCAGTCATACGCAGGCAGCTGCTAGCAGTGAGGGCAGTGATTAGCCTTCCACACAGCTTGCCTTTCATAAGCCATGAACGACAGACACTGTTGTTTGGATGTGTGTGCGTTGGGCCGTGTGTTTGCATTAGTGTGGTTGACAGCAGAGCCAACAAACCACCATAAAGGCATGGTTTCAATAACACATTTTCCTGAAAAAGCACACATGGGGCTCCTCAACAACCTGCAGCATGCCTTTCCGAGCAAAAAGGGGATGTGTGGGCATGTGTATGTGTGTCTGAGTTGGTTATAGCCATTGAGGGGGCCATAACAGTCTCAGAGCCTCGGCACCATGAGTAAACCGTCTACAAGTGTAGCCAAACAAGCATGGTCACACACAAACGTACACGCTTACACAAAAGTGTGGATATATGACCTGAGGGTTGGGTATGAGGAGCTGGCCTGTGTGATGTATAAGCCAAGGCCGCGGTCATAGATCTAATAAATACAATGAACTGGACCTTGAGGCACATGCAGACACTTTTCCTCGCTAAGGCAGAGCTGACAAGAGCTGTTGATTTCCCTCTCTGCCCTAAAACACACATGCATGCAGACACAAACAGCCCCTGTTTGAACATTTCCACAGTACGTCGGTCATTTGACACGCCGACATGGTGTAACTGACTGTAACCGGTGTAACAACCGGTTGTTCTTCAGCTCGCTGCAGCGTCATCGAATCGTCTTGCTCCAGGCGAGCCATCTGCTGGAGCTGACATGTGATAACCAGGCACATAATCCACTCTTGAGTCACTCACAACACTTTGAACAGCACATTTCAGATTGTGCAGGCAGTTGGTGAAAGGCACTGCATGGAAGCCCCTGGTTATTCCAGCGTTACTTGAGAATGTGGCTGATGTAATTAATTAGTGGCTGGAATGTTTGCCAACTCGCTACTCTTTCTTAAACTTTTGTCCTCAAACTGCATTTTCAGCTGAACTGAAAGCCAAGCCACTTCTTTCCACCTATCCCTTTCATTTTATTTCTTTTGTACTCTCCTCACCTAATTTAATTTTGTCCATTCTTTGATTTGCAGCTTGGCAGAATGCAATCTTCACTTAATGATGCACTGGGTCATGCAATTAGAAGAGTCTTTGGATGCCTCGTATTGTTAACGCTGGCCACACATCTGGGCTTGGTCTAAGAAAGTATGTGTGTGTTGTTTGAAAACAGAATGCAGAGAGGTTTTTTTTAATTTTTTAGAGTACAGCTAAGTGATAAGATTGTAGCCTAATTGTCCATGATGCTTAACCCAGAGGTGTCTTTCACACACTAACGCAAAGCAACAGACCAATGCAAAAAAAATTTATAGTTGCAAATGTGTGAGTTTGTATATCTCAGATTAGCCTGGTCATTATCTTCCTATGCAGTTCCACTGAACTACTATAGTCTTTCAGTGTTAAAAATGAAAATGCAATTGGACATTGAATTTGCCCAATTCAATTTGAGATCAAATTGGACAAATCTCAGAATGCCTTTCATCCTGGACAATCAGCCTAAGAGAAGGATTACTTGTAAACGATGACATTAACTTTCTATACCATTTTAGATTTGTAGTGTGGCTGGTTTAACTATGGCAGTGGAAATTAACAAAGATGTTCAGTGTTGGCCATATTAAGAAATTAATATTTGGAAGCGTGACCAATGTGTTAAGCATTGGCCACAAATGTCTTAAATGTTTAAGACATCTAATTGCTAAAGATTGGTAAAGATTTTGTGGTTCTACTCCCCATGGAGTTGTTTACAGGCAACACAATTTCTGGAAAGCCGTAAAGTGTAACTCCATGATCGGACTCTTGCATTACATACGTCATGGTCAAACATTGATGACTGGGTAAAATTTCAACAGAGTCCAGGCCTCCAGCAAGCAACCATTTCTCAATAGCCGAGGGTCCAGACCAGTGGTCTCAATCTCCAGTCCTCAAGGGCAACTTTAGATGTTCCCCTTGTCCCACACACTTTAATTAAATGGTGAAAATGCCTCACTAGTGTGCAATCAAGCTCTACAGATGTCCGCTAATGAACTAATATTAGAATGGTGTGTGCTGAAGCAAAAAAAAGTTTAAAAGTCGGAGGACACCATCCTCAGAGAACTGGAGTTTGAGACCACTGGTCCAGATCTTCTGTACAAAGCAGAGTGTAAAACAAGGGGCTGGATTTTTTTCACCAGAATCATCTGAGAAAACAAATATGTGATAATTGCTATGAGATAATAATCTTATAACAATTTAGAACTCAGACTGATGAATATATGGTCAATAAAGAAATGAATATATTATCAATTCACTACCAAACCAAAATCAATGAAATATCTATTTCAATCAAATTTAAATTTGATTGAAATACAACTCAAAATACAATTCATTTTATTTCCCTTTCAGGGAAATAAAATGAATTGTATTTATGGAGTTAAAGTGCAAGGGCTTTTCTTTTTGTTCAGTTTTGTATTTATGTATCTCAATTTGTTATTTTATTTTATTTCCCTTAAAGGGAAATAACATGTCATGGACTGATTGTTGATGTTTTTTCATACTAGAGCAGTGTAGGATGTCTTCCAACAGAACACAATACAACCTTCTCCTGGGTCATGCTAAGGTTGAAGAGGTCGTGCAGAATCACAGGAATGCTCCCTACAGGCCAATCGAACTCTTTGACTGACACCATCTGGACCTGCACACTTGTTCTAGTTCATACCCTCCAACTGCCTCTTCATCTGACTTCCAGATACAGGCAGACAGACAGGAGAGAGAGGGAGGGAGGGAAAGAAAAGGGAGCTGCAGCTTCTCCTGATTTGGTCGTCGACAAAGACAATGGAACTTTTTCCTGACAAGTAGACTGTTCTTATTCAATACTGCTAATAGCTAGCCATTCAAAACTCAATACAATAAGCCTATCCTGCTGGTTTTCTGATTTGGAATAACATTAAGTTAAGTTTGATGTTATAGTTAGATCCAGTTCCTCACTTTGTTGGTAAATAAGAAACCAACACCACTTCATTGTCCCCATTACAGCCCTCATGCCAGTATTTTCTAATTTAACACTTAGACTTGTGTGGTCTACATCACATGCACATTTCTGATAGCAGAATGCTATCAGACACACGGGGAGTGAGGAATGTTATCAAAAGGCAAAGGTTTTCCATCATTCAGGCTGATCCCAAAACATGGAATGTGACAGAGACGGCACACAAAGGTTGAACATTTTTCAACTTTCTTGTGTCATGTCACTAACTGGCTTGCGCACATCTAAGTGTACAGGCTGGAAATTTTTACAAGCAGGAATTCCCTGGTTGATTGGCTGGAGGAGAGCAAGCGACTGTCGCCTCATCGCCCTAGCTCCATTCACACTGAATGTAGAGGGAACAACGTCGCCCCCTGTGTGTCTCTTTACACCCAGAGCAAACCACAGAGTAATAAATATCTTGTCATGCTGATAGTTATATGTTGTTCCACCTATGAGGGCTTCTTTCAGTGTGGTTTCATTGTATGGAAATGTTGTGTGGCTGCTGTCTTCATGGAAGAGATTTTGTCTGGACTGTGGAGAAGAACATCTGTTACCAAACCCCAAACACTGCATCCTGCTCCTACCTGTTGAATATGTAGTCGTAATGCTGTGGTTGCCTGCATTTGTGCTTTTTGCTTTTGGGAATGAGACAGCCATAATGAATCTGATTAATTAATGCACACCACCACTAACTGCTCAACAGTCAGATGTTTTTCTTAATTGAATGAATTAATTAAAGTTTTGAACATTACTTTTAATACCATGAGGATCAATCACACATTTTCCCAGTGTGTGATTGCCTTAATTGCTTTAATACATTTTTGAAGAAAATAATGTTGCTTTACAGAAAAGGTCTGCTTCTGCTGAATCACCACCTGTCTCCAAAAATTACAAGTACATGCAAACTCACAAGTGCATTACCTTGATTTAATTGGCTCTGCATAAAAACAACAACAAAAAAAAGAATTAAAAAGCAAAAAACAAAATGCATTTCCTTCAAAAGACATGTCAAACTGCGCTGTAAGAAGGAAATTTTACTTAAATGGATTAGAGGGTCATTTGAATTTATCTTCTGTAAAGCAGACGTTTTGCTTGCATTCCTATCACACAAGGATACAGTTGGAAGTCGGTGCAGGATTTGGTACCACCCCTACGATGCATGCTTCACAGAACATTTTTTTCTATTCCTTAATCTGTTTATCAAGTGTTCAAAACCACACATATACACACAGGAACATACACACATGCCAGAGAACAGAAAGTATCAACCATCCTGCTGATCTCATGCAAAACTAATCCTACTGATGGACATAATCCATTTTAGACAGAGGGTAGGGGAAAGGAAAATATGTAAAAAGATTCAACCTGACCAGAAAATACAACTAATGAAGCTATTTTTGAAGGAATACCACATCCATGACATTAAATGACAGCCATAATTAAAAATGTATTAAAATCAAATCCAACCACTAAATATAATACAGCATTCAATCTAGTTTTAATACATTTTAAGTACTCTTTTTGGCCTTGAACTAAATTAAACAAAAGACTGCAAAAGCTCCAAATAAGCTCATAAAAAATATTTGCAGAATGGACCAATGGATGGTTTTATTGCAAGGGAAGGTTTCAATCTCAACCAACTGAATCCACCACCATCGTGTGTTTAGTCTGTGGCAACAAGCATCACGGGATGAGAGAAGTGATGTTTAACGACAATGTGATGAAGTTGTGATAAAAAACCAAACTAAAATTACGTGACTAAATGTTACAGAACTTACATTTACTTTGAAATCAACCCAGAAGAAAAGCTGTGGTACATTTGAAACTTTCCTGGTTTGATGAAATGACACCTGGCTAAAAGTGTCATGGCCAGATGCTTCTCCTAGCCTGTTAAAGGCTCTGTGGTAATGAGATCAAGAGGTTACCTGTAGTGTACATGTTGTTGTGTTCCTCAGATATCAGATCTCTAACTTCATTATGTTCCACAAATGATAATGCAGAGTGAGTCAGAAGCAGAAACTTAGTTGTTCAATCTCAGACCATCTAATCATGTTTGATTTCATGAGCAGAAATCAAACATGAGTTCTTTCAGCAGGTGACAAGAAACAGGTAACAGTACAAACTTTATTGTACTGTGAGTACAGTCTGCATGCATGTTGGTGTGTGTGTGCCTCCAGATGAAAGGTGAATTGGGTGGCTGCTGTTGTGAAACAGACAAAGCCACCAAGATTTGTAATAACTGTGACATTCCTGCCTGCTCCCTTGCACACTCCAGGCAATGGTCTGAGAGTGTGTACCGCGTAGGTGGATGTGGCGAGAGCGCCGGGAGGTGTAGAAAGTTTGCTTTCTGCTTGAACGGAAATAGAGAAATGTAAAAGACATTACAGGGACTTGTGGTCTTTGTTCAGGTGATGCTTGGTTCTAATGTAACCATTTGATGAAACAAAAGTTGGAAGTGTGATGAAATAAACCTGAATGAGCAAATTTTCATCTATGTAATGAAGGATGTCTGGTTTGGTGGGAGTCCTGAGCTCTAGCACCCAAACAGAGAGCATCTGGCAACACAAAAACAAGACGTTCCCCTGAAACCTGTGGTGTAGTGCCCCAATAATTCTAAATGAACTGCCATACCCAGGTCTGATTGTTTATGATGTCTGTTTAATTTTACAACTCACATGAAAGGAGTTGTAAGTAGCCCAACAATTGAGACAGAAAGTACTGTTGGTTTAAAGGGACAGGATGTACCAATTATTGACATGTGGTAACCACTAAGAGGGAATGAACGTGATAGCACTAGAGCCGTGTTTCTCAAACGTTTTCAGGCTGAGGACCACCCTATTTAACAAACACTCTCAGACCACCTAATTTAAAATTGGCCCTGCAATAGCACAAAATCTTAATATGTATATAATAATAATAAAAAAAAGACTTGAGTTTCCTTGGCCAGTAGATAATCCAACATTTACAATTTTATTTTTGTTGTAAAGATGTTGTTAGTCAGCGTGGGGTGCAGCTCTACTCACCGCCTTGTCATTGTCGTGTCACATTCAACATAGCAACCTAGATCTGCATGCCTGTGTCATACTATGTATTGCAATAGGGTTCAAATACCAAAGTTCTGCAACTCATCTTGAGAAACGTTCCAGCAGCATCTCCAGGTTTTCTTTTTATTGACCCGGTCTTGAGCCATTTATCTATTATTTTTAAACAAAGTCATTTGGTAAGCTAGCTATATGTGCGGCACTTTGAGCTCACATGACAACAAATAAATGGTTGTTTACATGAAGTACCTCATGGACCACTAGAAGGCGCGCGTGGGCCACCAGGGCTGCTCCCTAGTAGGCGGGGCTTGTTGCTCCAACATCTGAATAACAGGCCAGTGTCTTGGCGTTGGTGTGTTATTCCAACATCATCAATCAGCCAGTCAGCCTATCAGTCTCTGATTGGGTGATCGATGATGAGCTCTAGCACCATGGCTGAAATATAAATTAATCTCATGTAACTGTTCACATCTGTCGATGCCATAATTTAATAGAAACACTGCAAAGGGAAAATTATGTTTCTTCAAGACTAGCAGAATATTGACAAAGATTTGGGCGCATTTGTAATGGCAAAGATAATGCACAAAATCCTATTTCAGTAGATTATGTGGACTTCACCCATGACCCAGAAATGCAAGCACAAACAAAAAAGGGGCTCATCCAAATTGACAAACTTATTGAGGTGATAGCATTTTATGTTTCACAATTTCTACCTAATTTCTTAATGCCTATAGTGAAGCAGAACATGTTTTAGATACAGCATTTGTATGGTGTAATAAAAATAGTTTGTCAACTTAGGAAGCAACAGCAGTTTCAGCCAAACAAAGTAAAGTCCCAAAATAAGATATTGCACATCAAAAAGCAGTTTTCATAAGAGAGGAAACTGAGGAGTGATGATCAATATTTCAACATGCACACTCACTCCCTTTTGCAAACACAGACCCACACCTGCATACACACCCACACACACACACACACACACATGCAAACCCACATCCCTCTTGGGGGCCAAGGTGATGTGAGTGCAGGTGTCGTGAGCCATCAGCTCACGGACAGCGCAAAAAAATAGCCAGATATAGTCCAAGACACATGCAAGAAAGTTTCATTGGTGTGAACAGACAAGAAAAAGCTCCCAGCTAAAAGGAGGCTGGGCTCATCTAATAATGATGCTGCCTGAGAACAATCAAGTCCGATGGAGGCTTTCATCACCACCACATGTATAATCCACAAAGCCAGGGAGGGAGAGCCGGAGTGACAAAGAGGCATTGATAAAAGTCTACTCTATAATTTATTCCTGCCATATACGCACACATTATATGCCTGAATGCAATTGCATTGGTAACAAAAATAAAAAATTGTTAAGTATCTATATGGAGGCAGAAAAAAAAGGGTTTAATGACTGTTTCAATCTGGACCATCTATTTGTGCATTCATCAGGTGTAATATAATCATATTTTCAAGTTAGGATAATCAAAAAGTCAATAAATATACACAGTTAGATTGTTCCACACTGTAAAGGAGTTCTGAGTTTGCAATAGTTCATCAAGCTGGCTTAATCTTAACTAGGTCATTAGAGAGGATGTGCCAGTGTCTCAGGACAGATGAATAATTAGTTATAGCTTAAACAGAGCGGTGCTGGGAATGTGCATGTTGAGTTGAATTTACAGAAATGGACAAGCATTGCTCACCGCTAATGACTGCTTTGGATCCATATCCCTTCGCGCCTCGGCTTTTATCAAACAACTTCGTTTTTGATATCCTGTAGTCTCTGCACCAGATGCTTTCATCTACCCTCTGCTACACAGCTCCAAATAATTTCCACCACACACACACACCAACACCCACCACACATCCACATTACTAATAGCTGATAGAATAATACAGCGACAGACCCACAGCAAGTAATTTACAGAAGCAACAACTCCTCATTGCTGCTCTTTGTCCCCTTCCCATTTTTCTTGCAGCTGATGAGAAAGGTAATAAGTCCGGTGGAGTCCGACTTGAGCGTATGCTAATGTGCCCTGTGAGAGTATGCAAATACAATTTGCAAGAATTTGCATTTAAATGTCTTCGCTAACAGCTGACACTGTAGGTTTCTTTATCATAGCTAAATTAAAGTAAGCTTTACAAACAACATAATCAAACCAACAATTAGAAAGGCTAAGTTAGAAAGCCACTATAAACTTCTTGCACATCAAGAAGTTTATAGTAGTGGAGCGTTTGAGTCAGTGATCAGTCAGAAAGTCCATATACTTTACTGAGGTCAGTTTCACACCTTCAGGGACTCTGAAGGGGCCGACCTGCTCTCTCCCTGTGATTCTGGTCCATAAAATAACTCCACCACCTCCTTGCTGACATCATAGCCGTGTTGGGACGTGATGGCCATCCACCACCAATCTACTACTGAGTCCATCTGGACCATCCAGAGTTGCACAGCAGTCATCAGTGAACAAGTCTGTTTGAAAATTAATCTTCATATACAGCTGGGCCCACTGCGACCGTTTCTGCTTTTAAGAGGGGTGGTCGAATAGTAGGTTCATGCACTGCAAGTTCCAGAGGCACCAGCAGCTACAAGTAACTGTTTGCTATTTTCTAAAGGCATTTAAACAGCTGCTCTCTTAATCCAATAAATTTGTCTGACAGAAACCTTCCTCATTATGTCTTTATCTGTACAAACCCGTCTTTGTTCAGAATCTGCCACAAATCTCTTCACAGTACGATAACGCTTCAGTTTTAGTTACATATCTAATGTTTTTATATCTTGTCACTATCTGATGATCATCAGAGAGATCCTTTCTCTTTCCCATATTGCTTGAAACCTGTGGCCTGCTTAATAATGTGGAACAACCATCTTAAGTAGATTTCCTTTAATTGAGCTCACCAGACAAACTAATCAACCCAGCTTTCTGAAATTAATTATAGTGATTCAAAGAGCCCTGACACACAATACCATCTAAACATTTAACAGCACAACAAAAAAATGTAATCTTTATGACACTTAAATCCAATTTTCATAATATTTTGGAACACGGTATAGTGCTGGAGGTAGTATAGTTCAGTTAGCATTCCAAAGAGCATCCAGCTCCGTCTGTCTCAGCACAGCATTTATTTTTAGTTCTTTAAGATAAAGATAACCTGTTAGAGCCTTTGTTAGTTCTGCTGTCAAAAATGACTCAAAGTGTTTAGGAGAGAAATGTCAAGGGTAGAGATTAGATCCTTTGGAAGTTGTTTTTCACTCCATCTCTGCTGCTGCACTCTTCTTTTTTCGTGTGGTGAATTATCCAAATTCATCTCAGTTTTTTCTTTTCTTTTTTAAATTACAGCCAATAGTGACACAGTGTTACATTATCTAAACTTATAATGTAAGTTTAGATAATGCTTTTTATCATATTGCAGTCAAATGCAATATGATAGAAGCCAAGAGAAGCCAAAAACGGACAGTATGTGAAATTTCAGCACCACAATCAAATTTCAGCATAATTCGCTTTAGTATAACGTGGAAATGCTGAGAAGCAGTAAATCTGGTTGTTTGAAGCTGGAACCAGTTCAAAATTTTGAGTTTTAAGCCTTTTTACTGTTTGTCAAGTTTTCTGGCCTCTACAAACACCTTAGCTTCTGCCCAAACTTGACAAGGGCTTGCTCCCATCAAAGAAATCCAGGACCAACTCTTCTCAGTGTCATCTTTTCATTTTATTTCTCTTTTTTCTTTAGATCACTGTACTTTCTAATACATGACACCCAAGCAGGTTGAAAACCTACAAACAAACAAATTACAAATTACTTTTAAGTCATCAAAAAATAAAATAAAATAAAATAAAATAAAATAAACTACTTTCATAAGTCCAGTTTTGTAAAGCCAGCTAAGTCCTCCAAATATAGGTTTAAAGTTCAGTTCCTACCAGTGGTGTTTCTGCAGGAGCTTAAAGATGAGGTCTTTGTTTGTAGAGATCATTTCAACACAGGTGTACTGAGTTGCCTCATAGGCTCTTGAAGGCCTGAGTGAGAGACGGGTGTGCTTGATTTTCTGTGAGCCACGTGCCAGCTGGGTGGAGATGTTATTGCACTCACACAAATACACCATTTGCTGTTTTAACTTGACACCTCCCACTTGAGCTCCTGGTTTTTTGAACCCAAGGAGGTCACGCCTCTCTCTCTTCACCAGATCTTGTCCCAGCAGGGTTTTCTTGTTCTTCTATTGGCAATAACACAACAGTGCGCCTTACATCTCTGTGGAGTATTGTTGAGGGTATCTTCATTTGAAGTTCCTTCCTCGTCCTCCTTGTTTGTCCAGCTCTCATAAGTGGTACAGGGTAACTTGGATAAGTTCGTACATGTACATCTCTTACGGTCCCTTTTCCGTCACAGTTTACACTGATCACTCTGCCAAGTTTGTACTGACTTCTCAAAGCATTTTGGTCTGCAAGCCAAATAATGTCTCTGACAGCAACATTTCGCTTCTTTGAATGCCATTTACTTCTGATAAACAAATTTGGTCCAGCTAATTGACTCCATTTTCTCCAGAATCCGTCCACTTCTGTTTGAATGAACTTTAATCTCTTGAGTGGATAACTTTTAAAGTCAAATCCACAATTATCACTTTTTAGATCAGTTCTTCCAAGCAGCAGAGAGTTTGGTGTGATGTAGCTTATGCAATCTTCTCGACTTTGAGTTCTTGCATCTATTGGTCTTTCATTAGCCAGATTAGCTGCCATATACAGGAATGTTTGAAATTCACTCCATGTAAAAACTCTGTCTGATCCTAGATTGTGCAATGCTTGCTTGACTATCATTACAGCTGCTTCTGCTGCCCCATTCCTATGGGGGGAATCTGCAGGGTGTATTTTCCAGCTCCATTCAGTTCCATGTTCCAAAGCTTCATGTTGAATTTACTCTTTGTTTAGTTGGTCCAAAAACAGACAAAGATCAGCAAGGACAGGTTTAGCCCCAATAAAGTTTTTTCCGCCATCTGACCATAACTTTCTAGGATGTCCTCTTAAGGCTGTAAATCTTTGGTATGCTAACAAAAAACCTCCACTTGACTGATCGCTTACAAGATCTGTGTGAATAGCTCTAGATGACATGCAACAGAAGATGATGCCCCACACTTTCAGTTTAACTCTTTTCCGGGCCTCATCCCTCACTTCATAAGGTCCAAATAGAGCAATAGTAGTAAACTCAAATGGTCTGGCCGGCAGTGTTCGTTCTGGTGGACGATCCCCCATTATCTGTTCACATCTTTTTGCCCTGATTTTCCGGCACGTCACACAGTTATCCACAACTTTTTTAGCCAATCTTCTGCCTCTCACCACCCATGCTTTTTTCCTCATCTGCAGTAATGTTCCAGCAATGCCTTCATGATTGACGTCATGAGCTTCAAGAGCAACCAATGTGGATACCCATGAGTCATATGGTAAAATGGGAACAGCTCTTTTGTCTTCATTAAAGGATTGAATACGACCCCCACAGACCTGAAGTCCAGAATCTTGTTCTTTAAACACAACTAGTCTGTTTAAAGTTGTGTCATGGAACGAGGTATTCTCTTGTGCAGCCAGAAAAACCTCTCTCAGTGCATTCTCACAAGCCCGGGATGGATGGTTGATTGTTTGATGTCTGTTGAACTTTTTACTTTCACTTTTCTGCCACTATGGTGACTTTCTAAAGTGAGTCTCCAGTTTTCAACAGCTCTTCTCACCCATGCAATAACTCTGACTAGTTTAGAAAGACTGCTGTATCTTCTCTCTTGAATTAACTGCTTGGCAATGAATGTAAGAGGTGAGATTTTGAGCTCCCTGTCCCTTTCTTTACACTTTGCAACTTTTAGAGCATTCTTTGTTACCTCCTCATCACACAATTTTTCTTTAGTTTGCTTAGAATGTGCTCTAGTTATTACTGCTGAGAAAGCTTTTCTTTGGAGTTTTTCAACCGCTTCTTTTGCACTTATAGCAATGTCTTTGGCAGATCTTTTCGGCCATTGGAAAATAGGTTGCACCAAAAATTTTGGTCCATTTTGCCACTGTGAGTCCTCTTGGAGGTGCTCAGGACATGCTCCTCTTGATGTAATGTCTGCAACATTGAGCTCACCTGGAATCCACCACCAATCTGCTACAGGCCCAGTTTTCTGTATTTCACCAATTCTGTTAGCAAAGAAAGTTTGGTACCCATAGCTGTCACGCTGAATGGCTCCTAACACGGTTTGGCTATCTAGAAGATGGTACCACCCTCCAATTTCCATCCTACTGTGCTTTTCAACATACTTCCTCAGACGAACTGCAAACACAGCACCACAGATTTCTGCTTTTACAGGTTCTCCTTTCTGGTCGAGTGGAGTTAGTTTTGCTTTGGATTCTACAAGTCTCACTTGGATCCCTTGCTCTGTCTCCCATCTGAAGTATAGAACTGCTCCATAACTTTTGTCACTCCCATCAGAGAAAGTTATTCCAATGGGCTTTCCAATCCAACTGATTGGTGTTAAACTCCTGTGAAATTTAATTTGGCCCAGGCGAACATACTCCTGGAACAATTCAATGGCTTCATTTCTTAGCCCATCAGAAAGTGGTTGATCCCAAGTATCGCCTGCTTTGCCTGCAGTTCTGGTTTCTTGAAAAGCCTTTCTCACTAGAATGGCTCATTTTTGTTTGGTGGGTGTGACTAGCCCAATGGGATCAAAAAGACTTGGCTAAGGAGTTCTCTCCTAGTGAGAGGATTTGGAGTTTTTATTCTCACTTCTCCTTCTTCTAAGTTTTGTCCCATCCTCATTTTTTTCCTCCTCTTTGAGAAGTTAATTGATGTCATCACATACAATTTATCCTCCTCCACCAGATATCCCACTCCCAAAGCCTTATTATCATCCTCTTCCAACTGATTAGGGAGTGTAAGGATTTTGTCTCTGCTAGATAAGGACATGTTTTGCCTCCCACTTTGACCTGATAGGACCCATGGTTTCAAACAGAATCCCCCAGCTTGTAAGATCTCTTCCACCTTCTTAATGTGTCTATGCAAAAGTTCTGGGTCATTGTCAGATGTTAAAATATCATCAACATAACATTCTTCTTCCAGGATCCTCCGCTCCTCTTTACAGCTGTCAAACATGGGCAGTTTTGCCGTCTCTCGCATCGCTACTTGGGCAATACATCCAGCAGGTCGATCCCCAATGTTAACTCTGGTAATGGCAAACTCACCGATCTCCTCTTCTGAGCCGTCTCTCCAGAGGAACCTGTGTAGATGTCTCTCCAGGTCCTCTAGCCACACAGAGTTATACATCTTTTTAATGTCTCCCAGGGCAGCATGCAGTCCCCTTCTGAACCTGAGTAGAACAGCACGAATAGGATTTAAAACATCAGGACCTTTCAGCAGAATATCATTCATACTTAGACCTTCAAATCTTTGACTGCTGTTCCATACTAAACGCACAGGAGTGGTCACAGAATGAGGATTTGGCGCCACCTGATGGTTTACATACCATACTGGTCCTTTCCAGTTGTTTAGAGTGTCTTCTGTTAGTTTTATCGCTGCTTTTCTTTCCACCATTTCATGCACCTGGTTTGCATAGACAGTTTTCCATTCAGGCTCTTTATTTAATCGTCTTTCTGTTCTTAAGAAAGTTGATTCAACACTTTTCCTGTTATTGGGAAGACAAGCGGGTTCTACAATCCAAGGATACTTTGCATCCCAGTGGGGAGCATCACTGTTGTTATCTGCTTGCACATAAGTAAAACCTTGTTTAATTATTTCAAGTTCTTTCTCCTCCATTAATGTCATATCTTTCCCACCTGGCTGACATGTCCCACAGCGACATCCACCACACTTTGGTTCACAAGCTGCTCCTATGCTCTCCCACTTCCACCAATCAATGAACTCTTTATTGGTAGTTGTTGTAATGTAATGGAACTATTTTATGTGTAAGGTTACGTTGGAGTAGAACAAGGAAGTGACGTTATACTGGAGCGCGGTAAAAAACCGACAACACACTGTTCAGCAACCCGAGAATGTGTTAGTGTTATTGTAAGACTCGTGGGTGTCCAAGTACTGTGATTCTCCTTGTAGAATAATCCACAGAAACAATTGAGCTCTTTCTCAATGTCGAACATTTAATTTCTTCTGAAGTGCTCCGCAGAGCATAGACATTTTTGGAGAGAGTTTCCAAAACTAATTGTCAGTGACTCGCTTCTCTGTCGGCAGGTTCGACATCCCCCTGGTGATCCTGTTGTGCAGATTGTTGTTCCAAGTGGTCTGCAAAAGGAAGTGTTCAGGGCACTACATGGTCATTCTCTTGCTGGACATTTTGATGCAGTAAAGACTTTACAGTGTGCTCAGGCTAGGTGCTACTGGCCTTACATGTCCCGAGATATAACTGAGTGGTGTTTAGAATGTGTGGTGTGCGAGGCACGGCGCCCGCCAACGCCCCGTCAGCAGGCCCCTTTGAAACATGTTGTTGTCTCAAAACCATTTGAAAAAATAGCAATGGATTTCACAGAATTGCCCCTCACTACTCATGGAAACAGATACATGCTTGTTGTAATGGATTATTTCACGAAGTACATTAACCTGTATGCGCTTCCTGACCAGAGAGCCGTTACTGTAGCAAAGTGTTTGTTTGAGGACTACATTTGTCGTCATGGAGTTCCCCAAAGCTTACACACAGACCAGGGACGTCAGTTTGACTCAGACCTTATTAAATGTCTGTGTTCAAGGATGGGTGTACACAAAACAAGGACATCTCCATATCATTCAATGTCAGATGGAATGGTGGAACGGGCTAACAGATCACTAAAAGACCAGTTAGCTAAGTACCTTTATTCAAAAGGGGGTGAATGGGATGAACACATGAAGCAGGTTGAGTTTGCATACAACACTCGTGTACACTCCACTACAAATTTCACCCCATTCTTTTTGGTTCATGGTAGGGAGGCTCGTTTACCAGCCGATCTTTTACTTAGTACTCCCACTAACAATAGACAAACACCTACATGTGCACCTAATGAGTATGCTACTAGTGTCCTAAATAAACTGTGTTCTGCTTTTGACATTGCAGCTACTAACATTGCTGCTGCAGCCTTACAACAGAAGCACTATTACGACAGACAAGTGAGACATGAAGCTTATGATCCTGGGGATTTAGTGTGGGTTAACATCCCTGCTTTGTCTAGACATAAGTTGGCTCCAAGATGGACTGGTCCTTTCAGAGTTTTAAAACGGTTGGATTTCGAGGCGGACATGGGTGTTGACTATGAGGTGTTAGACCAACTTGATCCCAGAGCTAAACCCAAAGTTGTACACTACAACCGTCTCAAGCCATATAGGTCCCCTGTACCCAGGTCATCTGTAACAGATACTCCACCATGTACTGCCCCCCCCCCCTCTAACCGCCCTTTCAGGCTCTAGGCCTTGTACATTTGAGTATGGTAGTATGAGGACACCTGACATGGCACATATTACTCCATCTAGAGGTCAAGGTGAGGGCCATATTCCAGCTGCAGTAGCAGGCCCACCAGTCAGTGCAGTTCCACCCCCAGTAAAACTACAAACTAGGTACGGGCGCCCCATTCGCCCTCCAGACAGGTATAGCCCTGCCTTCTGAAGTTGTGTTTGTTTTTGTTTTTTTTTTCTCTTCCTCACTGTTAAGGTATGTCTTTTGATTACTCTGATGTCCTGTTCGGTATGTTTCTTAGTCATGTTGTGATTTAAAAAAAACCATTCTTTTCTATTTTTTTTCATGTGTTAAAAGTTCATTCCTGTACTACATAATAGTATAATTCTGGTTTATGAAAATGGATGTTTTCTTGTCATACTAAATCTCACCCCATTTTATTTACCATGTTTGAAGCGGGGACGCTTCTTTTGTTGTAAGGGGGAAGTAGTGTAAGAGTGAAAATTGGAGTTATGAAAATGTTTTGGGAAATGTTTTATTGTGAAAGGCTTGCTGGAAGGAAGGGGGGAAAATGAGAGCGAACGTTGGGGGGTTACGGTGGTGTGGTAACGGCTGGGTAGCGGAGAAGAAATTAAATGTTCGACATTGAGAAAGAGCTCAATGTTTAATGTTGAACATAATGTAAGAGTGAAAATTGGAGTTATGAAAATGTTTTGGGAAATGTTTTATTGTGAAAGGCTTGCTGGAAGGAAGGGGGAAAAAGGAGAGCGAACGTTGGGGGTTACGGTGGTGTGGTAACGGCTGGGTAGCGGAGAAGAAATTAAATGTTCGACATTGAGAAAGAGCTCAATTTCGAACATTTAATTTCTTCAAATTTCGTGCAAACGCAATACCGGTGACATCCTTGACTCGACATAACACTACATGGTGTCAGAAGACATCGGAAGATGGCAAAGTTCCCACCTCCAGAAGCCTTCGATTTTTCACGGCCGGAGCAGTGGCCTGAGTGGCGGCAGCGATTTCAGCGCTACCGGGTAGCCACAAAGCTAAACCTAGAAGACGGCGAGGTCCAGGTCTGTACGTTCCTTTATTCTCTCGGGAAGGAAGCGGAACAAGTGTTCAAGACGTTCACATTCGAAGAAGGGGAAGACGAAGAGGAGTATGAGATAGTTTTAAACAAACTAGACAACTACTTCGTTCCTAAAGTAACACGATACATGAAAGAGCTCGTTTTCATCAGCGCGCTCAGAGGTCGGGGGAGACCGTGGAGGAATACATAAGAACTCTCCATGAGTTAGCAGACACCTGTGATTTTGGCCGCGTTAAAGAAGAAAATATCCGAGACAGATTGGTCATAGGAATACTTGACAAAGAAATGTCTGAGAAGCTGCAAATGATGCCTGACTTAACCCTCGGTAAAGCGGTGGAGCTCGTGAGACAGTCAGAGGAAGTAAAACAGCACGTAAGCGAGCATGGAGCTAATGCTTGTGCTAACCTGAGTGAAGTGGCTTACAAGCGCCAACAACACCGAGAGGCTGACATACAGCGAAAACAAAGCACAGAACACAGGAGGAGTCAAACCAAAACACTATCAAAATGTTAATAAAGGTCGCAAGTGCACAAGATGTGGTTGAGTACATGCAAAGAATGATAAATGTCCAGCTAGGAATGCCGAGTGCAGAAGCTGTAAAAAGCTGGGTCATTTTGCGGTCATGTGTCGCTCCCGTGTGGTCAGTGAAGTTACTGCGCCTAAAAGAAACATTGAAAGAAATGCGACATATTTTCTGGGAGGAGTCACAGACGTAGAAGATTCTTCAAAAGCATGGACCGTTAAACTGCCTATACAAGGTTCTTACATCGTCTTCAAACTTGACTCAGGGGCTGATACTAGTGTTATACCATCAGAGACATTTGAAAAGCTTGCAATTAAGCCAAAACTAAGAAAACCAACAAACAAACTAGACAGCCCTGGATGCAAACTGAATTGTACGGGTTATTTTATAGCCACCACAATGAGGAAAGGCAAAAGATTCAGGTTTAAAGTCAATGTGATTAAAGGACCCCAATGGACCTTACCAGAGGGGCCGCTTTTCATTGGCTGATGCCCATTCTACGTGGTCACGTGGGTGGAAGTCTCACAAACACGAGCTTCCCGTTAGCTAAGTACAGCATAATGGCAGCACTGATACAACTTCTACACCTTGAAGCCTGTCTGCTACACAGTCGTACGTTAGCTAAACAGATCAATATGCAACGTCTACTGTGACTAGAAACTGCGACACGTTGGACCGGGTCCTGCAAAAAATAGGACATTTCCTCACTTTCTAAAAATATCCCGGGACGCCCGGGACAGGACGTGAAATACGGACATGTCCCGGGAAATACGGACGTTTGGTCACCCTAGCAGAAAAGGCTTTGGACTAAACTGTTACTCGTGTTAGCCACTCTAGCACCAAGTACAGCTAGTCAATCAACCATCGCTGTGTTCAGGGAAGCGCTGATTAATAATCCAGAAATAAATATCAAGCCTGGAAACTTGATGTTGTAAGGGACTGAATGTTTTGTTTCTAACGTAGTCTTTGCTCGTCTTGCGGGGCGCAGGCGGTTGATACGGTAACAAGTGTGCTTAAACTATAAAGAGAGAGAGAGTAAAATGGTACGAGTGGTTTTGAGTTGATCACCTGTTCGGGTTATTTTACCTTTGCTGTGGCGCATTACAGCTGCTGTAGTTTCTAAACGTTGGACTAATTACCTCGTTTGTTTGTGACTATACGTCATTCATAACAAACATCAAATAGAACAAATATATTTCATAAAATTTTAACAAACAAATGGCTTCTTTACCTTAACAGAGCTATTTGGTTCCTCAGTCGGTAGCTTCTCATATTGAGGTCATCAAACCAAATTTCAGATCAACCATAACTGACTGACTGACACCTGCTAGCCTCAGGTTTGCAACCAGCTTGTGACTGAAAAACCAGTAACCTCCTCCCAGATGATGACATGAACTTGTTATTTCCTCTGTCTATTGTAGTAGCTGATATATTGTGAAAATCCGGTAGAAATGATGCACTAATGGAGTCATGTTTACATAGCAATAATGCGCTACGAGGCTTTGCTTGTGAGACTTGCGGTCACGTGGGTCGGTTGTGGGCGGAGGTTGGTAAGGTCCATGCAGCCACCTCCTGAGTCGCAATGTTGTGGTTGCCATGGGCCTGATAAAACGCATGGAGGAAATAAGAGCTCCAGCACTTATCAGTGAATCCTGTCCTGATGAAATAGGAAGGTTGAAAATCAAACCTGTTAAGATCACTCTAAGAGAGGGTGCAGCTCCCTATAGTGTGACAACAGCAAGAGAGTGTCAGTTCCCATGTTACCAAAAGTGAAGAAAGAGTTGGATCGTATGGTAAACGGTGGAGTTATTCAACCAATCTCAGATCCAACAGAGTGGTGTGCTCCAATGGTGCCCGTGCCAAAGAAAAACAAAGAACAAATTAGAATCTGCGTCGATTTGAAAGAGCTTAATAAAGCAGTCAAAAGGGAAAAGTATGTCCTACCAACGGTGGATGACATCTTGCCTAAACTGGCAGGCGCCAAAGTGTTTTCACTGTTGGATGATGCAAGCGGATTTTGGCAAATACCACTTGATCCAGAGAGTGTCAAATTAACAACCTTTATAACCCCATTTGGTAGATACTACTTCAACAGGCTACCATTTGGTATTACCAGTGCCCCAGAAATCTTTCAGCGTGAGATGACGAAACTCTTGGAAGGACATGAAGGAGTAGCAACCTACATGAACGACATAACACTACAGTTGTGTTTTTGCTTTCTGCTTTAACTTCTTCGAAACTGCAGGCTTCTTTATACTTTACAGCAGCAATGCGCATAGAACGAGCAAAGTGTGTTTCTGACCTGTATGCTGCCACATCGACGTCTTCACAAAGATCTGGATGAGCTCCTCCCACGGTCATGCCGAGTGGACTGTTCCACAAGACCAAGTCTCCAACAACCTTGACTCTTTGAGGGGCCAGTCTGCCTTCTCTGTGGCTTATTAGCAGCTCAATGGTATCTGGTCTTTTAAGGTCCTCCAGGCCAACATCCGAGAAAAACTTTTGCAACTGTTGAGGTTGAATGACTAAGCACTTTAGCAATTTCACTAAGTCCATAACAAATGAGTTGGTGAGCTTTCACTGTGCCTTTGGGGGTCTTAACTCTCACTTTTAACAGGTATCTCTTTGTTCTAACTTTGACTGACATTCCCCCAACACCATGAACAACTAATGTTATGTTTTCACCTTCTAGGCTCAACCTTTTAGCTGCTTGATGAGTAATGTAATTAGTATCAGAAGCCAAGTCCCAATTTTCTGGCCTGCGTTCGCAGTGACTTCCAATAGCATTAGAATGACAGGTTGCTCTTTTAGTCCATATGAATCCATAAGCCCAGAGGCTTCACACCTTGTGTTTTTTGTTGAACCAGTCACATTTGAAAAGGCTTCTCTGCATTCTTCTGCTAGTTCTGGTGAAAGTCCAGCTATAAATTTTTCCTGCTCTTCTGTCAGTGTATTTTCCCTTCTTGGTTTATCAGTCTCAACCTTTGTAAACTTATCATTTGGGCAAAGGAGGAAATGGTGATCTGAAAAGCTTCTTTTCTTACAATCTTTATCTCTACAAAGGTAAGTGTTGATGCAATCAGCATCTCCATGCTTTCTCAAACACCTTTTGCATGTATCCAACGTCTTTACAATGTTGAGCTTTTCAGGTAAATTCATTGCTTTGAACTGTTTGCAGAAGAATATTTTATCTCCATGTCTTGCGTCTCCACACACAATACAGGCATGATTCTTTCTTGTGGATCGAGTAAAAGCATGTCGTTTCTCAAACTTCTTCTCAACCTTTTCACTCACTCCAAGTTGCTCCAATTTCTCTAGAACTTCTTCCTGTGTTTTTAAAAATTTGAGAAGACTATCAAAATGGTTATCTGGTGTAACTGCATTGGCAGGATTAAACATAAAAACTAGCCAGTCTCTCTTTATAACATCAGGTAGTTTACTCTCTAGAGATTGTTAAGAAATGTGTTCAAAATCAGACTGTTCAATATACCTTTTACACCTGGGGTAAGATTAGCTGTATTAAGCACTAAAAATAATAATTTTCCGTAACAGTCCCCCTTTTGAGGTCTATTAATTATAGACCTCACAAAGCCTTCTAATAGAGGAACCAAAAACTATGTAGTAGTCGAACTTATATAGTACACTCAATTATATATCAGTAGCCAAATTATATAACAGTCCCCCTTTTTAAATAGAGCCTCCCAGCTCCACAACTCCCTCGTCAGTAAGACCACAAAAAACATCTGATAAAGGGGAGGAGGTGGTGGGCTTCTCACTGAGACTGTAATAGGACTTACACTGCCCATCCATGTGTCTTAAGCCGAACACCATCATCCGAACCTGTCAAATGGAAACCTGTGCCAACCCACAATTTTCAATACTTACCCGTTGAACCACAAAATTTCAACCAATTAAATCTAAGAGTAAAACATACCTATGGGTTTAAAAATATGACAAATCATAAAACTCCATAATCCCCATAGAACTAAAACACAGTACAAACAACAGCTCAAAGCATAAAATGCAAAAACCATAAACACATAAAATTACAAAACACTTTTTCCAGTTTTTTTCCACAATAAAATATCCTGCAATAGTCCTTGGAAAAATACGAATTCTTCGTCAAGAAATGACCAAAAACATGCGCAAAAAACGAAAGGTCGCAATAAACGAGAAAACGCAAGAAAAAATATGTGAAGCTGATGATGATGCTCTTGCATCCTTATCCGTCGTGAACCTGTTTCCCTTCTTAGTTCCACAGCTCAGGTGACTAACTGAGCGTCCGTTGCTCTACTGAAAATTGGATTATTATGCCTCATTTCAGTGAGATTCTTTTAAAAAAACAAAAGATGAAATCTCCTTCTCCCCATGGAAGGACATCGGAACAGAGAAAATAAAATCTCCTTTTCCGAGCCCTGTAAACCTCGAATTTCAGGAAGATGAAGTGGCCACGACAGAAACCCTGCTACACTTCTTCTCGGGACAGTAGATCCACGTCTGCTTCTGGCCGTGCCCGGCTGTGCTCCTCAACTGAAGCTTGATGCTGCAGGTCCTCCTGTATCACTCGGAACGCGCGTTGTGGCTCCTCGGCTGCCGTGCACTGACTCCAATGGAACCAGGTGTCTCCTTTCCCTTGTAGACGAACAGCATGGGATGTCCTCTCCACTACTCAGTGTGGTCCGGTGAAGCGAGGTTCAGACCGCTTCCGTTTGATGAGCTCCAGGGGCACCCAGTCGAGTCCAGAAACTGGTCTCGAGCCTGGACCTTCCTGTTTCGTCTGATATTATGCAAATTCCACTCCCAGAACCTGTAACTCATTAAAGCAGTCGTTATGCGACAAAGGGAGTTGTGGAGCTGGGAGGCTCTATTTAAAAAGGGGGACTGTTATATAATTTGGCTACTGATATATAATTGAGTGTACTATATAAGTTCGACTACTACATAGTTTTTGGTTCCTCTATTTGAAGCCTTGATGAATTTATTTGTTGAGATCTTTTTTGAAGATCTCAAAAGGGGGACTGTTAAGAAAAATGATTATTTCTAATGCTTTAAACAGTTAATTTTATGTCATGTGTAAAAGGTATCTTGAACATTCTATGTTGTATAAATTTCTTAGTTTTAAACAGATATTCTGTGAAGAATTTACAGGAAATTACCCAGCAGGGTAAATGTCAAAGGTCAGGAACTAGATGCAGATCAAAGGAGATCTTTTAGTATTGTTATCAGGGCTCAGGAAGCCACGAAATTAGCATCTAGTGCAGGGCAGAAGCCGATTGGGTTCACAGAACATCAAAGGTTTTTTAGAACCACATCTGGCAGGGTTTAAACTAAAATGCAACATAGAATGTTGAGATCATTAACATTTGATTTCTAAGACATTTTCTAAGTATTAATAGCAAGTTTATAACCAAAGTGTATTATCTAAGTTTAGAATGGAGAATGCTGAATGTATTTGAAAATTGTACTGTCTATGATAATATCTGAACCAAATGGAAATTGTTTCAATGAAAATGTGTTGTTTAGTATTAGAAAACTGTTCAGGATTTTATGTGATAAAGCAAGGACTTAAATCTTTGGAAAATGCTGAATGCAGTAGACCAGAATTAGGTTTGTGAAGATAATCTTTCCTTAAGCTAAATTACTTGATTTGGCCAGGAGGCACTCCGAATTTCACAGGTATCTGTGAAGTCTTGTTGTATGCTTTTATTTGCCCAAATGGCCTTAGAGCCAGAAGACCAGGACGCAGCTGCCCCTGCTCCTTTGTCCTCTCGGAAACCAAATGGCCTTTGATCTCTGGCGTGAAATTAGGGGAAGGTCTAAGTTCCTCTGAGTGTCCAGGGGAGCTCCTGGTTGGTCGAACCAGGGGTACGCCTTAATGAATACATTAACAAGGAGAGAAACGCCTCCACTATAAAGAGATTGAACACGATAATAATAATTTAGATCGCTGTTATTTCCTGCCGTTCTGGCATCAGCCTTCTCCAAAGACATGTCTTTGCTTTTTCTTTCTCTGTCTCTGTTTTTATTCTTTGTCTGTCTCAGGTAATGAATGTATGTCTCTGTAACTCTGCAGTTTTCTTGTTAACTCATACGTTGCTTGTTGTGAGATTAAACGCTGTAACTCTGTGACGTCATCACGCATGTTGCTCCTGATTGGCACACGCTGCTTGCTGGAAGAACCCGGGAATAGGAAGGAAATAGAGAGAGCCAAGCTTTTTCCAAATTAAGCTAACTTAATATTTCTTTCTTCAACAAGATTTAATAACCAGAGGATTTTTCATTGCTCCAATATTACCTAACTCTGTTAAGTCAGCTAGAGCCTTTTCAATTGCTTGAATATGATCTATCACTTTCCTTGGCTGGTTTGCTTTCCGGGGTGGAGTCTTCTCAAGCTCTTCAATAATTTCTAAAGCAATGCTTGACTTGCCGCCATACCTATTTTCCATCACTCGAAACATATCTGCAGCAGTATCATAAGCAGACGGGTGTAATTCATTACAGATCCTTTCATCTACACTATCCAACAACTGAAACTTTTTCACTTCCACTGAGTCACTTGGTTCTCCCTGCTTCTGCAGACTTTCCCAGTCTTTTCTCCATCTGTGAAAGTTTCTTTTACAGCCATGAAATTTTGGTAGACAAATGGGTCTAATCTTTACACTGGGCGCAGGTTGCGCTAGTATAGGAAAAGATGTAAGGTCTAATTGAGCAGCATCTGATTTCCTCTCCTCCTCTGCAATCGTTTGTGCTATGGCAAACTGCGATTTTCTTGTTTGAAGTTTATTTTTCATCAATTTCATTTCTTTTACTCTGTCTTCTATATTGTCCCTTTCTTCTACTGGAATCCACATTTCCCAGGTCACAAAACTTTTAATAGATTCCTGGATCACATTCTCCACGAAGGACAGCTGCACTTCATGTGAGCTTTTGTTCACAGTTAAAACTTTTATGTCAGAAGCATCATTACATGCCTTTTCTGCCTCTTGGATTGCAGTATAGAGTTCATCTTGACCATACACTGTAAAATGTAAAAGTATATCTTACTCAAAAAGTATAGTGACCTGAACTCATTCCAGCTTAGTCTGTTGACTATACTAACTTAAACTTAAGTAAAGTGAACTTATTACATTTTACAGTGAGTGCACCTGCCAGGACTGATTGCTTTTCTGTTCTACATGGTCCCCACCCTTCTTAAAAACCACTCAGTCTCTGCTGAGCAGAGACTGAGCAGAGAGGAAGCAGAGACTTTGTGTCTTACTTTGTCAGACACAAAGTAAAGCCAGAACTCCAGCAACTCCGTAGTATAACCAGTAATTAACTTGATACCTTTGGTTTCTCTCGTTCATATCATTCTGTTGTCCGCCATTCCTTTCAAGGAAACGTATTTGATGAAAAGCTCCACTCAGATGTGAAAGTCTTAGAAAAAGTAATGGGACATTTATGTCTGAATGTTACGGTCCGTCCAGTAAACCACAGGGACAAAGGCATAAAAAGAATAAATTCTATTTATTTTTCTATTATTTCTTCAACAAAAAGAACATTGAATTTCAAAATATGACAAAAATGGGCCCAAAAGAAAACAACTAAAGCATACCTAACTCAGGATAACAAACCAAAACTGACCTCCTACAATGAACACACAGGGGAATTTAAACACAAAGGCTAGCCTACACACACACAAGAAGGGGTGGGAGATGAGACAAAGACAATGTATAAACATAAACAATTAATTTAAACCAACATATTTTAACTACAACACCATAACAAACAAATCAAACCTAACATCAAAATATTTAAGGACTTATGCTATAACTAGAGAGAGGAAAGTTCTTTTAACATCAGGTCCCCTGCGTCCAGCAGCCTGATGGTTTGTTCCACTTCCTGGTTTACCTTTCAACCAGTCTTCTCCCTCAGCCAGTCCTTCAACTCAGCAAAACAAAATAATTAATAATTACCAAACAAGGGCGTTTACTAAATGTGTGCACCCATAATAGTAAACAACCTAAAACAATAAACACACAAACAAATGAAATTATAAATGTATGGTATGAAAACGTTTAAATAAATACTAACACTGGGTTATTTGTGGAGGAACCTCCACACTGAAGTAGCACCTTCTTGTCTTGGCCATCCGTCAATCATTCGGTTCAAATAAACCAATTCATAATAAATTTTTTCTGTTGTGCCTCTTAAAAGCTGAATTGCTTCCGGATTAACCAGTTCTCCTTCCATCTGAGATAAAAATCTCCTGTAAGCAATTAAATAATCCCTCACCGCGATAGCCTCATATAGATACATGCCAACGAAATTGAAAAATCGTTTTAAGTGAATTGTTGTATGAGCAAACCTCTGCTTCGGTTTGCTCATACAACTCGCTCTGAGTTCAACATTCTGCCAACATTTTAACAAGCATATGAGCATATGAGGCACACTGGTTTCGTGCTCGCGGGTGGAAGAATGAACATGTATGCATCAGTCCATTCCGTGTTGAACGCTCGATTTTCGGCATCTACTTTTCTCTTTTTAGAAAGCGCCATAGTGTTTGCACCTCTTCTGACTAATTCACGCCCTGTCTTTCTGTATCACCCTGCGTTTCTCGCTTCAATCGCTTTTCGCTCGCCTTTCACCTCCTCTTCCTTATATCACACTGCGTGGATGTCTGTGCCTGGCTACAAACCTCTGCTTCGGTTTGCTCATACAACTCGCTCTGAGTTCAAGCTGGCGATTTGATTCGCTAGTTGAACCACGTGGTTAGTATGACTCGCACGCGATTGGTTTGTAGCTTCCAATTCTTGCTCAGTGCAGTGCTGGTAAAAGCTAGGGCTGGGTATTGTTAGGAACCTCACGATTCGATTCGATTTCGATTATTGCTGTTGCGATTCGATTCGATATTGATTTAAAGTTGTGAAGACACAAATGATTTAAGAAAATGGTGACATTTTTAAAATATTTATTTTCATACAAACTTCTGTAACATCACATTTCTGAGCAATGAAACAAACTTCTTTCTGCAATGCGCTTAAAGTAGAAAACTGTTCTTAATAAACAATAAAAAATAAAGTGCATGTAAAATAAAATTATGCATTGCTTATCTCTTGAAAGTCTAATATAAATAAAAATGCATTTCAATAACATCTGTGCACATTAGTGCAGACTTAAAAACAAATCATAGGGTTGTATTCAACTGAATTGCACTGAAAAAGTTTAGTGCTTGTAAACATTCTTAGCTTTTGAACATGTAGTGATTAACCTCTAATTTTTGAACATATCTTGAACTGAACTATAGTACTGTAGCCAGAAATAAAGAATTGTACTGTAACAGTACAGTTCTTCATTTCTGGTTACAAACTAAGTGGGCACGTGGAAATTCTTGTTCAGAAAAAGCAACTGATCCACACTGATCATCATAGTGGTTCGAGTATCTTTAGCATATTCTTAAAACCCTTGTTTTCAACAACACTGTACGGTCGTAGGTCCTTGCAAATAAACTCGGCTGCAGACATTGTGATTTTTTGTGCGCGGGCAGAGCTTGGCGGAAGTTTAGAGATGAATGATTTGTCGATTTGTGTCTGTTTGGAGTCAACAGATTGTGCTTCGGGTTTTTGTAGCGCATCTGCGTGGTATCTGGTTAAGTGGTTGCGCAGGTTTGTCGTGTTACTGCAGTACTTTAATTCTCTCTGGCACAGCTTACATGCCACCTTGCTTTTGTCGACTTCTTGAGTTCCAGATTTAGACGGGAAAGCAAAATGAGCCCAAACATCTGACTTAAAAGTTGACGGAGTTAGCTTTCTACAGCTGCTCGCCATGACTGTTGTTATGCGCTCAGGTGCTCAGCACACTAACCAAACTCGCAGCGCCCCCTACGTGTCAGGAGGTGAATCGATTCTGAGGAGCCCCCTAATCGATTATGAATTTTGCATGAAATTATTGCGATGCATCGATTCTTCAATTATTTTACCCACCCCTAGTAAAAGCACTTGTCAGATAGGGAAAAAAATAAATAAATGCGCCGGTTTAAAATTAATTCTCCCGTCAAAATTAACAAATATTTTAACAATTTATTCCGGGTCCGGATGGGATGGCATATGGGTCCGTATCCGGACCAAGGTCCGTTGGTTGCGGACCACGGATCTAAGAAATTGTTTTTTAAGCTAAAGCCTGTAATATGATGGAACATATATAAAGCTATATACATGCATTATCTTTTCAAAAACATTAAAAATCACCCTTTGAGTTATTCAATTTGTAATGCAACTTCGAACTTGGAAAATTTATCAAGGATATTTTAAATGCCGTAAACCACTGTTCAATTCACAAGCTGTACATCTTATACTTGGTGCTTGCATTCACAAGGCTTTTATTTTCCAAATTCTGTAGTGAGAGATTAGTTACAGTGTTCAAATTTTAACATATTGTTTAACTCACTACAGGGCAGCAGCAGAGATGATGCCCAGATGGAACTCAAACAACTCACCATGGCAGTGTTTGTGGTTCGGAAGGAGTGAGAGGAATTGAAAGAACCCCCAGAAGACATTGGCATCGTCATTGAGGGAGTGGAGGTGTTGCAGGACCTGACTTCAGTTGCCTCAGCATGTGCCCTGCTTCTGGGTTTGATATATTCCCTTAACCTGGCTTATCCAAAGGCTCTGCGCTTCACATTTGAAGTGGAAATGTAATATCCCTTATGAAGTTTCAAAAGATCTGTGTAGCATGTTTAATGTATAATATTTTGTGAAAAACCTGTAAGTTTGTGATGCTTTCACAATAAAATTTAAAATGTTCCATTTGTGTAGATTTATTATTTTAACCAAGTGGAATTTCTGAGTAGCATGAAGGTATTAAGTAAGATGGATTAAATTTTTTTTATTTGGAATAAAGTAAATGAATTGAGTAAGACTGACTTAAATTTGTCAAGTTAACCAAACTTAATAAATTAGGTTGGATAAAATTAATTGAATTACTTGTTACCAATTGAAGCAATTCAATTAAGTTGGATCAGCTATTTTCTTTTTAGAGTGTAGCGTAGCGCTGCTAGGTTTGACTAAAAGAGCTTTGTGTAATTGCTTCATTCACATAATTTGATGAATACATTTGCAAAACTAAAGCAAATATTTCATAGAATTTTAAAACAGCGCCACACATTGCACAAGTCTGGTGTAACAGTTACAAAACAAATGTCTTATGGATGTATCATGGTTTATGTATTTATGGATCCATCTACAGACCAGCTGTGTTACAGAACAGACTAAAATACGTAAATAAAAAAATGTGAAACTCACAGACACTAAGCAGATGATTCAGCTTGTGTGCAGCTGCTGCCTTTTCTCTCCTTCCTCACTCTCTCCATATGACATTGATGATTTTGCTTAACGAGGCCGCAGTGGCTCTGATATCGAGCGTCTGCTTATTTATGCCACATTTGATGACTGCTGTATATGAACCCTTTAGAGGCTCATTTGTGTTCATTATAATGTTTTTTTCTTGCCATCACTTTGAGATGATGTTTGCGTTGCGGATGTCATATACAAGGGGCTAGAGTTTGAAAAATACCCACTTAGAGGCATTGAAAATTTATTTTTCATATGCAGAGACTCAACAGGCAATAGTTTTTTCAAACTTGATGATTTCAGTAATTTATTAATTGATGTATAGACTCTCTTTGTGTCTGGAGATTTCAGTTCCCTGCTAATGTTGAGTTACTTCCATGCAAAATCTGAAGAATATTCAAGGAGATCATGAGTAAACAAAAATAAATAAATAAAAACTGTTAATATAAAAAAGTATTTCCTTTGAAGTTTTGCAAAATAAACCAATTTCATTGCAGCCAAAACCACCTCAACCTTTTTATTATTTTTTTTTCAAAATTGCTGAGTTTTCATTAAGCAAATATATGGTCTATGGAAATACAGCTATTGGCTCTTACAATGTAATTCCAAGAGGTTCTAAGCAAGAAGACATTGTTATGTTCTACCAAATTGGTGTAGAGATGCTGTTTATATTTACTCTATAAAGAGGGTGTTGTTGAAATGTCAGAAGTGTTTTTATTCTAATGGTAGCTTGCAAGTCTCTCCTAATGCTGTGTTGGTTTGCATTTCAAGAGTGAAATAATTAATGCTCCATTTAATGCTTGATTATTTAATAAATTAGTCATTTTTGCACCATATTGCAGCTTTAAATCTCTGCTGTTGCAGTGCAGTAAACAAGTCCATCATTCACTGAAGGCAAGACACTTTGCTTCAGCTTGACTTCACAAAGATTCAGAGCAATGCCTACAGACACAGCACACTTTTCAGATATTAGTTAGACCAAAGGCATAGTGCATACAGACATTCACACAAACCCAAAGACAGCTCATTAAGGCTCTCCATGTAAACACAGTTTTCTCGGCGAGCTACCGCCGCTGGGAGGTGTTTTTTTTTTGTGCAAGTAGATTATTTGGATTTCAAGGAGGAGGTAGAAAACGGAGGAGGAAGTGGAAAGGACAAATATGGGGGAAGAATAAAGATAAGCGAAGGGAAAGAGCACACAGGATAAAGCGCACAGAGGAGGAGGACAAGAAGAAAGAGATGCAGGCATCCCAGATAAAGAGGTTTAATTGACTATTACAGAGCCTTGTGGTTGTGCTACAGCTACTAATAGTCAGCTAGAGGCTGCTGAGGCTGGCGGACACGCACAGGCTGGACTTTCCTCTCATTATTGCTGCTACCCTCCAGCATTCGCTCCCATTTCCTCTCTGTCTCTCCCACACTCTGTGTTGCAGAATGCTTCACTTTGTTCAGCTCTCTGGACTTTATTGACTCAGACATTTGAAGAGTCATTTACAAAAGAATTCCACGATGTGCAGAATCATTGCATCAGAATCATGTGCATTGAATGGAAATCTGGGCGTGTTTACTGAGCGATCACTTAATGGTGATGTGCTCTAGTGTGTTCAATACTAACTGACTAACTCTGTAATACCACAAAAGTTCTAAATTTGGGTTTGATTGGAATGCCAATCACATGACTATATGGTACTATATGGCCAATTTATGCACCAATAAATTGGCCTTCTGTTAAATCGACCCCGACTTCCTTAATTTTGGGAGATTGACGATCTGCCGACATTTACATAAGAAACCAATCATATCCACCAATCATCTCTACCTATGCCAGGGTCTGACAGTCAGCCATTGTCCTCTACTGCTCTGCTGTGAGACCAGATTGACTGATAGACCCCCCCCAACTCCACCCGCCACCAGGTCATGTCTGTATGTACGCAGTTAACAGTAGTCTGACTTTATATTTATCAACTTTTCAGAGAAAGAAATCAGGTCAAAGTCAGAATTAGTCAGACCTTTTAAAAATTGGTGATTCACCAGAAAACAACAGGTGGTGCATCCAAAACATGGTAAAATATTTCATTTGATCCAGCTTTTGATTGAGACAAAAGGATCATGGACATGACATCTGAAGGTTTGTTGGAGGATGAGTAGGGTGAACAGGAACATAAAGACAGATAAAAAATAAATGGCATATAGCTGATGTGCCATTTATTGAGGGGAATAAGAATAGTCGCAATGAAGGTTAAGGGGTGAGTGAGATGTAACAAATCTAGAATTGGGATAACGGAGATAATATGGGACAAAACAGAGGAGGTGGGATGTAATGAGGGTAAACTAGAAAGAGTTTGATAGAAAGTTTGATAATAAATGTTAAGAACAATAAGAGAAAATGATAAAAAAAATCAGATAAAGAGGATGAAACAGGACGATGAGCAGGATAGTTGAGGAATAAAGACAAGTCGGGACAAAGTCTAGACAAATCTGTGAGGTCTGTTTGAGGTGGCCTTGCTATCATATCTGGGATAATTCATTTACTTTTAACAATAAATTGAAATTCACCATGACAATGATGAACCAAAAAGCTTGACAAGACATTTTTCATGATAAATGATGATTGATGAAATAAATGCATAGTACATAGGGGCTTATTTAGCTTTTTTTTTTTTTTTCTAAAAATCATTCAAATTTTCCTAAATCCTAGCCTTGTAAAAACCGGGTTTGTACTAGGCGTCTACAAGTTCTCCTTCTGTTCTCTGATTGGCCAGGTAGAAAAATCTAATGGAGACAATCCAAGTCAATGGGAGAAATCCCAGACTGTTCTGGAAGTGAGAATATTTTTCAAGTAAAATTGCACATTAAGGCAATAGAAAGGCCAGCAAAATCCTCTTAAGCAAAATGACAAATAATTTAGACATGAACAGCAATGTAAGAGCAGCTTTGTGCTACACAGACTCTTGTAGCTACTGTGTTAGTGTAGTTGTATTTGTGATTAAAGCTAAAATCTCTTCACTCTCCCAAGTCCTTCCAGTCTTGCCCAGTCTTGCCTCCCCCCCCACCCCTTCGCCTGCCCTCATGCCCACCCACCCCTCGCCCTGTACACTCTAATAGGCTATTGATTTTCTATCTGCTCACGAAGCAGCCTCCGCTTTTACCGTTCACTCATGATATTAGCTGTCCATTAACAGCAGTGGCCGGGTCTGCTTGCATGTCAGCGCCTCAGCACGCACACCCACACACACATATCAGACCCACACACACACAGATAGACAGAAGTCAGCTGTAATGATCCCACATAGGACATCAGCTTTCTACACGTTTCCTCCTAGTTGTTGTTTCAAATAATAAATAACACAAAATAACACATCAGGAGGGGCAAAACAGACCTGGACTCCTACTCTGATCAATAGAAATTGTCTGAAAGCCAGCTTTTTAAGGCCATAAATGATAACAAAGAAAGAAGAAAAGAAAGAAAGCAACAAAGAAAGAGAGAAAGAAGGAAATAAATAGAGAAAATTATGTGCAAGAGTATGCAGCGTTTTAACCTTTTTATTATCTATTTTTGTCAAATTAAGTGAGTTTATTGATTCCTGGAGCTCAATATTCAAAGTTTTAATTGGGTAGCTCTGGAGGTACCCAGTGGGAATTTTAGTTTAGGAAAAATATAAACATTGTGAGGGAATCTATCTACAGAAAATAATCATGTTCTTTCTGGGCATTGTAGCAGGATTATAATTGTGCAGGTGCCAATGTAATCTTATGGATAGAACTTGAAATTACAACAACAACAACAACAACAACAATAATAATAATAATAATAATAATAATAATAATAATAATAATAATAATAATAATAACAACATTGATTCATATATTTAATACAAGCAGGCACACAAACTCCCAGTATACGTTGTACCTGACAGTAACCTCCTGGAGAAGATGTGGTTTCTCCTTTTGTTGTCAAAGGTCTGGTTGATCACAGTTCTTCTGTAGAATGTACATATTTGATAATGAAAAGTTAATTTAATCGTCTGGCAACATTTGGCGTAACAACCAACCAATAACTCTCACCCTTTATAACTGAAAACAAGATGCCTGGGGATCCCTTTGTTAATTTGTTCATTACATTTCCTTTTCCAATAATTTAAGTAGACAGAATAAGTATCCATAAATAGATACATATCACTAAACATATGTGTTTTCATAAACATGTTTCACCGATGCATTTTTCTTACAATTGAGTCATAATTTAATGGCAAATAAACAGTATAAGACTTATTACCAAGAAGCATTATTTGAATAAAAAGAAAAACATGCATTTTCTTGACATTGTTTTCATAAATGGTAGATAGTTTTAATAATAAAGTTCATAATACATGAAATGCTATCTTCACCCAGCGCTAAACAATAAAACATGAAATTCTGTAGAGATTTCAACTCTAGGGATTGCAGAAATATCGTAATCATATTTATTAGGGACATTAGCAATAACATTGACATCAATTCGCCTATGCTTGAGTGGAAAATATGAAAGTATCAGCAGAACAGCTGTGAGAAGGTGCAGTGGGAGATTAGAGCTGAGGATGTATCATGTGTCATCGATAAAATGCCATGCTCTACACTTTTATTCAGACACATGCTCCACCAAATAATTTGATTTTGTCTGAATTGTTTTCTTTTTGAGTTGAGGCCACCTTTGTCAGAGGAATCCTCACCCTTCTCTTTTTATTGATGCATGGCCTACTGACTGAACATGCTTAAATAGAAAACAAAATATGTCACGTGTTAATAAAAGCAGCACGTTTTGATTTGTGCACATATGTAACCAATTTGCTGTGTGAAATATTTCATTTTCATGTCACTCAAGGACATCTGAAGGGCCAGATGCAGCATAAACTAAGATAATATATTGTAGCATCTAACTTTATCTTACCAATACATTTTCTGTTAATCATTACTTGTTTGTCCATCTCCACTCTTTATGCAAAACATGCAGCAGTGTTTGTGATTGTCCAGATAGCCTAATTATTGTCCTTCTGACAAAGTCTTGTTTAATTACTCATAAAATGGCTTTAAATGACAGCACATTACGGCCACAGTGATTGATAAACTTTATATATCCAGATCAAGTCTATTCTTTCTGTCTGAAATCAGTTTTTTGATGCGAGGCAGAGGATTCCTGGGCAGAATGCAGAGCAGACTCTAAACAGATTGCGGCATTATGATTAAATATACGATTTCTCTGTGTTACGAGATGTTATAATTCATATCTGTAAAGCTGTCATAGCAGGAAATGTATTGGAGCAGTATACTTTGTGAAAGGCAACAAAAAAGGTTGAGTCAATGACAGGGGGGCGTCTGAGGTAGTTTAATGATGTATTGTGTCGTTAGTCGTACAGTCTGGCTCAGCTGTCAGTTGTCATTATCACTGGCAGGTTGGAAACTACTAAAAAAGAATTTAGACAAACAGGGTTAAGGTAGGAGGAGAACATGGTTAGACACAAATGAAACAAGAAACCAGGACAGGGGATTTAAATAAAGAGACAATAAACAACAACAGCATGAAGGAAACACCTGAAATTACCGACCACATGCAAATAGACAGTCAGGTTAGTGATAACTGATGACAACCAGGTGAGTACAGTACGAACAGGACTCACAGTTAACAAAAATAGACAACACAAAACAGGTGTGGCACAAATACCAGGAAAGCAAAAGCAAGCTAATATTTAATACTAAAGACTCCCTCAACACATTTCTCAACAGGAAGCAGGCTGGTATGGACAAGTAGACACACAGGAAATTTACATAGCAGACCCAAGATGGCGGGGTAAGTTCAGTATGTGTGTGAGGTGTGAGGGATGTCACATGTGAAGCAGCAGTAAATCTCCAGCTAGTTGCCTGAAATAGCTTGATGGACATGCAAATGATTTAATATGCAAGAGATCAGCAAAGTCTTATGTGGAGCTACAGCACGGCTGGCATTGGACAGTTGTTCAGAAGAGTGAAGGCCACCAGATAGAGATGGTACCGAGTCAGACAGCATTATCTGGACTTTACATACAGGAGGTTGCACTTTGCAGTATGCATAGACTAGAAGGTCTTATCAGACAAGAGTCTGGGCTGCGGGTGTGCTGGTTTCACTGAAAACCTTGGGCTACAACCAATGCTTAAACCAAAGCATCTGCGCCCAGAGCCCCATGCTGCATAGACCCCCACAAGTTGTCCAACCGAATGACACAGGAGCCGGACCCCTTAAAAGCACTCAAGCAAATCCCCAATCAAGCCCTGTGAAACACTCCTGGTGCTGTCTAATGCATGTACGACGCAATTCCTTTGCTGATCAACCAGGATGAAATTCATCTGGGGAAATCCAGCTCAATGGGAGAAATCCCTAACAGAGCCCAGAAGGGAGATTAGAATCTAGTTGAATTGCATCGGATAGTAATGGTCAGGCTAACACTGCTCTGCCATGCATCCAAAAGATAGTCTTCATTCTGACTGTTCAGTTAAATACTCATTTCTGTCAGTGAGCATGTTTAAAATTTAAAAAATCTATTTTATTTTTTTTACTCAACAAATCACAAACTCATCCATATGGTTGCAACCCGAGCCGGGTGTGAGAATGTGTTGGTATATCAATTTTTTTTCCTACTAGAGCAGGGGTCTCAAACTCCAGTCCTTAAGGGCCACTGTCCTGCAGTTTTTAGAGGTGCCACAGGTACAAAACACTGGAATAAAATGGCTTAACTACCTCCTCCTTGTGTAGATCAGTTCTCCAGAACCTTGCTAATGACCTAATTATTCTATTCAGGTGGTGCAGCAGAGGCACATCTAAAAGTTGCAGGACTGCAGCCCTCAAGGACTGGAGTTTGACATCCCTGTACTAGAGTCTTTATTGTAATCCTTAATTCCACTTGTTTATCCATAATCCTTACTACATCTGTTTCTTACTCACCTCCTTGAAAAACCATTCAAGCGAACAGTTGTTTTCAAACTCAACGTGAAGACTGTAATCAGACGTTTCCCAAAATAGGAGATTTGTTCAACTTCCTGCCATGTCACTCCAGAAAAGCGTCATCGCTGTCTTTTTTCCTTTCATCTCCCTTTGCTCTGTCGGCACCTGTCTGATGCAGCAATTAAAGTCTCACAATTCACAACATACAAAGCTAGCTCAACTGCTGTCATTTATTAACTTTCTAAAGAATAAGAGCAACAAGATCAAGAACTGAAGAACGTTAAAATATTCTTTTGATCATATTTTTGTTGCTGACAGAAAACTTTCCAGGTAAATGAAATATCTTAGTTCCAATGCAAAAAGTAACTAGGTGCTTCTTTATTACCATAAAATGTTATATTTAGGCTTTTGTTTTGTCAGCAAGAAACATGAAGATGATTTATTTATTTTTTTTTTTTGGCTTTAAATGATACATTTAAATATTATAAATTTATTGCAGATGTTGTTCATTACATATGGATACAATAACATTACACATAGACTACAAAAATATGTATACATCTCCAATAGAATTTTCACCATTGCTTTTTTATTATCATAAACTAGTCTATACAGTCGATGATGTTATACAGTGAAGCCAGTATTACAACATCAACTGAGGCAGTGCAGACCAAGAAACAAGCATCTCATCTGAGATTGGTGCAATGGTGTCATGACAACTGAATACCTTTTGGGGAAAGATGTTTGCATAAGACAAGACAACTGAGCTGTGAAGCCAAAATCACATAAAGACTGGTTGGAGGAGTTAAGGCTGGCCTTTCCAAGAAAAAAAGGTTGTCAAACACAAAAATGTTAGCATCATGTTGAGGGTTTGTTTCACTCCTGGTAATACTACTGCATTACACCAGTACTAACTAATGGAATAACAAGGTCTAGTTACAAATTCTTATAATTCTCCTGAAATCAAGTGATGGCTAAAGCATTCATAGATTTGTTGCTACAACAAGGCACTAATCCCTGGTTCTGAATTGGCTAAAGCAGCTGAAGGCTATGACTACACAATATGGTTGTTTGGAAACTGTCTGTATTTATGGATATTAATCAGGGGAAAAGTCCCAGGTTAGAACACCAAGACACTTTGAATCTGCATTGATTTCTTAAAATAAGTCAAAAACCTAATAAATGCATGACTATGAACAGTCTGCTAGAACATGTTGGATGCAGTAGTCACTTTTTTCACCAGCTCTCAACGTCCATTAGTTCAGGACCTCAGACACCAACATTGGTGGAGGATAGCCACTATGAAGCCACGTGCAAACTCAAACTGAAGCTTAGAATCACTATTAAGTTTGTACTGTAGATTTTGGAATGAATCTAATCAATATAAGGTCTGAACAAGTAGTGTGCACACAAAAGTGCATGACCGCGTGCGTGTGGAAGATGAAATTGCATTGGCCTTTATGGAGCCGAGTTAATTGTCTGATTGGGTGACTGGGCTCCCTCCTGGACCGCTGCAATTTACGGATCCCTCGGCATATGCGAGGCTGGCACAACGCATACTTGACCTTCTCAAATAACTGGGCCGCTGTGAGGGAAGGGACGACTTTGCAAGCGCACACACATGTCTCCATGTGGGTGTGTGTTCTGACAATTTGTTTAATGCTGAAGTGGACAGCTGGGCCGACAGCTCTCTCTTTGGAGAGCTAAAAGCCTCTTTAATTTAAAGAGTTGGAGCGCCGGAAAAAAGGAGACGGGCATGAGAATCACTGAGAACACAAAAAAGTACCATAAGGAAGAAATTAATGCAACTGATGTTGATTTCTGCTTCTAATCCCTGCTAAATAAATAAATAAATGCTCAGAAAAACATGTTGAGTTGACACGTTATTAACAGATTAAAGACAAAATCTCCCTCAGCTTTTCATGCGGTCGGTCATTTAGGAAAAAATCTTTTCCAACGTGTTGTTTTTTTTTTTTTTTTGACTTTTTTTTTTTTTGAAAGTACACAAAGTGAAATCAACAGTGTGTGTGCTGGCAAGCTTGTGAGCACATGTGTGCATGATCTGTATCCATATCGTTTCATCCTCCAGTGCACTTAGTGAGCCTAAAGCTTTCTGACGACACCTGCACTGACATCACCTGAGCCCCAAAGATGGGTGTGCTCGGGTGTGTGTGTGTGTATGCAGTAGCTGAAATATTGAACATCCCTGCGCAATTTCTTCTGGATGAGAGCAATGTAGGACACCTTTCTCACTGCAGCTGCATTTTGGTCTGCTTCAGTCCTGCATTCTGTTGTAAAATGCAACTCGAAGACTGATCCATGTTATTAACCTGCCTGGCAATATAGCACAGGAAATCTGAAAATATTTTTAAAAAATTACAGTGGATGGGGCAGTTAATGCTGTCCAAGAATAAAGAAACAGTGGCACTGATCGGAAATATCAAAATAGAAAATTTAGAACAGTGCACTGTGCATGTGTTGCGGCCATATTAGTTTCAGACAAACTGTAGCGGTCGCCTGTGTGGTGAATAAGACAATCCTAGTTAAACCATCATTGCTTTGGTGTCTGCTGTAGTGACTTTAGATATGGTGATGGGGAGAAACTGAAAGGATATTTTCTTTATTTTATTTCCAAAATCCCAAAGGAATGCTGAAGAATATCAGCGCTGGATACAAGCTTGTAAGCAAGAGGATTTTACCAAAAAACATGCAACCAAAGACGACTGTATGTGCTCTCTCCATTTCATTGGCGGAACGGAGCCAAAAATCAATGTTCCAGACAGATACTGACATGAAAATGAAAACATCAGCATACCTGACATGGCACCTCTGGCTTTCAATCGTAAACATGGCACACATTGCAACGTGGGACATGCAACATTCATGAGTTTTGTGACAGTTCTCAATGTTGCTCACCATGACACAACATCTAACTGATTTCCCAATTAATATTGAATTTTAAAGAATGTAATGGCTTACTAAGAGTCTGGTTCATCATGAACGATAATCACACCGACCCACAGATGTTGCGCGGTGTCAGAGATGACCCCTGACTGAACAAGTGCCTTTTTCTCGTTGCAGTTATACTCTCTCCTCTCTGACTCTCTGACTCTCTTGCTCCCCCATCTGCAAACTTAAACATCACCAAATGGGCCTTTGAAGAAAAGTTACGTCAAATAACTTCTGAGAGTTTTCATTCTGATGAGCAACTTGTGAAATTTCACAGCCCCAGACATCAGTGGGCGGCCATTACAGCGTGCAGTCTTTGCTCCGATACACAGCGTTTTATGCACATCTTGCAGAGATGTATTCAGAGCATGGAAACATGTGTGTGTGTGTGTGTGGGTGTGTGTGTGTGTACGTGTGTCCCGCTTGTTGGTGCAATGACTGCAACACGAACTTCAGAATTATTCATCGTATTTCTGTGAAGATACCACAGGGAACCCAAAAATAAGACTATTTATACCGCAGAGATACCATGCACTCCATCGCCTCTATGCCTTTTATCTTGATGTGGAGTGACTAGAAAATTATCTGTAAAAATACACCAAAGATTCTGATTCCACCTTTTTGTTTGCACCAACGTTAAACATCTCATACCCACAGGCATCTCGTTATGATACTATCATGACAGAAGGTTTCAATCCGACATCAGAGCTGCAGTTAATTTCACAGATTCAGCCTCAATGACTGCTGCCTGATTTTCTGTCATCATAACATATGAGTCAAAGCTGACAGAAGATTTGTTTAAGAAGTTTAAACAATTAATTCAAGGTCAGAGGATAATGTTTAAGCTTCTGATTTTAGGTAACTGAATCTTTAAACAAAACCTCAAACACACCTTAAATTTCAGCTTCAAATGCAGCCATTAAAAAATCAAAAGGACCAATATGTCAGAAAGCATAAAACGGGGTTCTGTCACATCTTTGGACTTTCCACAATGACTCTTAATCATAAAAGTCCAGAGTCAATAATTGAAAAAAAAAAAAATTCATGCAGAACACAAAATAAATAATTGTACAGAATAAATTTTACATTAACTTTCACAAAAGAATAACAAATTTCAATATATATATATATATATATTTTTTTCCTATTCATTAAGTTGCAAACTTGGTTAGGCTTTTTTTTGTTTAAATAATTTTTCCCCCCAGTAAACGTGGCAGCAGAACACACTTCCATTTGACCCGAGTCATAGAATTAATGAGACAACTATAAAGAACTAAAAAATGTATGTAAATTTCAAAACATGTAGCAAGGCTTTCTTTTTATTTATTGTCAATACCTCTAATTCTTATGTCGTGCTGTGAATTACCACTCCACGCCATTAGGTGGAGCCGCTGACAAGAATAAATGAGAAATGGTAGGAAGAGTAAGAGACGATGTTACAAAGTATAACAGCATTGTGCTAATTCGATTAGTTTGTATTTTTTGTGCTACGTTAAATAAATGCACAGAGGTTCCTTCAGACCTCCTAATCTGTCACTTTCCAGATAATCTCATTCATCTACACACTACCACTCCTCACCTGTTCTCTCCTCCAGTGCTCGTTTTATCTGACTCGCTCACTGTTTCCCCTCTTCCTCTCACATGGAACTCCTCTGTAATTCAAGAACGTGTCTTGTTTTCCACACCATTACAGACAGGAAAGGTTTGGTATGTATATATTTTTTTCGGATAGAGAAAAAAAATGGTTCCGCATATTTCAGCTTTCAGCTGCATATAAAAAGCTGACAGTATGGAAGTTGGCCTAGTCTGACCCAGTGTAATAACAAACCAACAGTAGGTTCTGGGCAGTACTCTCATCCTGAATTATCCTGAATCTTCCTTTGAGCCAGCAGCGCAGAGCGACACTGTGGGCCCAGAGAGTCCATCTGTCCTAGCAGCAGAACGTCTAAATTTCCCAGCAGGCCTCAGTGCTTCCTGGTTCTTCCTGTTGGAGGCCCTCTGCTATCTGAGTTCAGAATCCAGCAGCGGAACCCTTCCAGCTGTCCGCTAGCTAGCGTACTGATCCTGGCCTCTCTGCCTTCAGTGACAGAACCTCTTTCAGAATTCCTAATATGTCACTTTCCGGATAATCCCACTCATCCACACACTCCCACTCCTCACTCATTCTCTCCTCCAGTGCTTGTTTGACTCACTCACTATCCCCCGCCTGCCTCTCACATGGATCTCTTCTGTAATTGTAAGAGCTTCTTTCACCTTGATTCTTTCTTGTCTGGAACTAATAATTTAGATATATTTTAAAATTTGGTTCGGAGACTTTGCTTGTCTTTTGTAACTTGCAGCTATCCCAAAGGTTTTGCACTATTCCCAGAGGAGCTAGAGTCGTTCCTCCAAGTCTGGCCTTCTAGATATCAGTCTGTCATTAGCCTTCCCCATGACAGCAAACAGTAATGTTTAATCCTTGGTTTATGTCCATCTCTAAGAATGAATATTTAACACATCTGTCAAAAAATGTGTCATGAAGAGGAAAGAATCATTTAGACGATTGGCAAAACTATGGAAAAAACTGTGACTTACAGTTCAGAAAATACATTAAATCTCTTTTTCATATTTTTTTTCTCTCAGTGTTGTGGCATTTAACAAATATCAATTATTCTGTTAATTCTGACTGACCTGAAACAAGAGGAGCTTGATTTTATCTAACTTCAGACGGTAGGGGAAAAAATAACTGTATGTGTCTTTTTAGTTGGTGTATGTAAACTTCTGGTTTCAACTGTATGTTATTTTTTCAGATGCTACTTGTTTTTATCCACAAGATCTAAAGCTCAGGGCCTGCCTGAGATATTTCATTTAAAGCTGGTCCAGAGCATATCAGACTTGAAACACACAAGGCTTCAAAGCAGTTTTTAAAGGTCACTGGTCTGGTTTATAGTTTTGTTTTTAGAAGAGTCTTTTCCTGCCTTGTTTTTTTTGTTGTATGTCTTTACTGTCTGCAGCAGAGCCAGCTTTGGAGATCATCTGGGCAGGGCCAGGGAAGGTTATTGCTTTCTCAAACCTGTGATGTAACTTCAGTCCTTATGTGGCATATAGGGGAGGGCAGAGGTGCTATTAGATGGACAGCCCACCATGTCTGGACTGAAAATCCACTCAAATGGTTGTCTGTGGCTAATAGCTGAGGATGCTGATGCACTCTGCTCACAGCTATTGTGCCAGGTGAGTTGACACAGAGAGTGGAAGTGGTTACAAGGGAAGCAGTGGCTGTCACTGCACAGAAAACCTAATCTACAGGCTAAAAAATAGTGTCTATATATTTCTTTTACACTATTTACTCTGTGTGAGCTCTAGTACAGCTGCAGATATAGCAGCAATTTCATCATGTTGAAATTTTATTGCTGTGAAAATGACTATTAGTGTGTGTGCGTGGGCTCGTATGAACCATGGGATTTCTTTGTATTACCACTACTCTGACGGTTATTTCTTTCTATTACACCCATCCAAATATTAATTTTCAGCTCAGTGAACATCACCATCATGACATCCACTTCATACTTCAAGCTAAGACCACAACATTCCCAGTTGGGTTCCACAAACACGCACACACTCACCCACATACAAAGAGTAGTTGATGCGGTTTCTATTATTTGTTGGTGTGTTCACGTTTGACATTGCTGTTGAATCATTTAACCCCCGTGAAACAATCTATTATTTATCAATTCAACTCAATTCAACTCATTTTTATCATGTATTTATCTGTTACAGAAAACAAGAAGACAATCAGCAGTATTGCACTTTTCTTTTTACGACAAACCAACTGTCATAAGTTTGCTTCTACACAGTAAAGGCTTATTATTGTAATTGTATGAATGTAAAGTAATTACTTCTTAATTAAATATACTGAAAGGAAAAAAAAGTCAACAATCGGTAACTGTTTTGTCAACAGTTTATTCTTTTATACTGTCTAGGACGTCAATTATGAAAATACTTCTCTCGTACACCATCCTTCAAAATGAAATCTTGAAGATATTCAACATAAGAATATCTACAACATAAGATGTTGACCAAAAGATGTTCAAAATCTTATGTTTAGCATCTTGCAAAATTATTTTGCTGGATGTTAAATAGTTTTGCAGGATTTCTGTTCATCTTGTAGATCAAAATGTTCAAATTCTTATGGTGAAGATTTTGAATATCTTCACCATAAGATCCTGTAGGATCTTGTGTAGGACAGTATGTGTGAACTATGACCTGTTGGACAGTGAAACATCTACGTACTCACAGCTTCAGCAAGGAATAAACTAGGGGTACTTTGATTTAGGGCACCTTTTTATCCTCTATACTGAAATTGTTTTATTATGTCTGAGATAGTTTTTTTGTTGTGTTTGGGAGCTTGTGTGATGTGAGGGGTCAGCTGTAGGTGCAGGTCAAATACTAGTTCAATTCATGCATCAATCCAGTTTATTTGATTTGTGTGTGCATGTGTGTGTGTGTGTGTGTAGGCGTGCATATGCAAGTGTGTATGTATTAGAGACAGTTTCTGTGTGACCTTTGAAATTTTTTCTGGTGTTTAAATGGTTTTCTAATTCAATGGTCAGAAATGAGCCATAAGACAATCCTTGTACCATAATGATGTACAGTCCACATGGAAACATAAACAAAAACAAAGTATCACTTTTTCTAACGACAGGGTTAATTTAGGAAAAGTCATAAAATTTCAAGTTGGAAAAAAATAATTTAGGGTATTTTTTGTGTAGCTAAATATGCTAGTTGTTCACTTTTGACCCACATGACAACAGAAGGGATAAATACATTCACATGTGCCAAATGCTGCAGACAATACCTGCTTTTATTTAGATGTAAGACATTGTTATCAAACAAAATAAGATTAAATTAAAATGAACTTGATGTGGAATTTATAGACTTAGTTTGAATGAACGCTTTTTGTAAAGTGCCTCAAAAATATTTGTTGGGAATTCGTGCCATGTCAATAAACTTAATTTCACTCAACTATAAATGAATAAAAAATATATATATATTGAATATTTTTTGCAGGCATGTGGTTTGTTGAGGTGTTTAAAGTTACTAATGTACCTATAGCAGAAAAACAAAGTTTCAAATAACTAACAAAATACTTCAAAAATGTGGCAACAATATGACAAAATTCTGGGCTGGGAAAGTAAGTATTACTTTATAATTCTTTATAAGCCGACTTTATAAAGTAATACTTACTTTCCCGACCCAGAGCATTACAGACCTCTTCTCTGCTTTGTGTGTTGTGTGTAACAGGACAAATTATTAACAATAATAATCCGTGTACAGACTAGTCTCCCATCATCAGCCTGAACAATTATCGTCCGGTGGCCCTGACTCCTGTAATTATGAAGTGCTTTGAGAGACTAGCTCTGCAGCACATCAAATACTATCTGCCCCAAGACTATGATACTCACCAGTTTACACATCGTACTAACACATCAATAGAAGACTCCATTGCTGTACCTCTCCACTCAACACCATAATCCTGAACAGATTCATATCAAAAATGGTCACTCTCTGCTTTCTTCCTCTCACATGTGCATGAATAAAGGACTTCCTCTGCAACCAGCTGCAGACTGTGTGACTTGGCTTTCATCTCTTCTCTACCTGTACACTGAGCATCGGCTCCCAACAGGGCTGTGTGCTGAGCCCCCTCCTGTATTGCCTCTACACCCAAGACTACAGTCCAGCCCACCTTCAACTGTTCATCCATCGAGAGCCTGCTAAAATACTGCATCACAGTATGGTACGGCAACTGCACTGTTACAGACAGGCTGAGGCTGCGGAGGGTCATAAAGGCTGATCAGAGGATCCATGGCTGTCTTCTCCTCTCTGGTGGACATTTAGACCTCCTGCTGCCTCATCAGAGCCAGGGTCATCACCAAAGTCAGAACCTAACCTGGTTTCAACCTGTTTGACCTGCTGCCCTCATGGAGGCGCTACAGATGCAAACAGACTGCAAAACAGTTTCTTCTCAAAATTCTGATGTCCAATATGCACTGATTTTATGGTGGTTATAGATGTGTGTGTGTGCGGGGGTGCGTGTGTTTGTGTATGTTGTGGATATCACCATTTTTATGTTAATTTTGTATTTATATTGTGTTTCTTACACTGCACTGCCTTCGGAACTATAATCTTACTGTACATGAGCATAGTGACAGTAAAGTCATTCATTCATTCATTCATGTCATAGAAATCTTCAGGAAGTGAAAAGTCACTTCCTGAGGCTTTACGATGTACAGAAGAAACCATACAGCAGAATTCTTCAAAATCACAAATAAAAGGAAGAGAAGAATAGCTGATGGAAGGCAACTGAAATATTCATGCCAGTCATTGAAAATTCATCTTGCTCCTACTATTCCAGACACGGGCGATGTAGCATGAGGACTTCTGGATTGATGAATTCTCATCATTTGCCACCAGTAAGCACTACAACATGACGTAATGTTGGATGGCTGCTCAGCGCCGGCACAGTCCATGATGATGTTATCAGAGGCGACGGTTGCTTCTGCCTGCCGGGTGGGGTGTGTGTAACACTCTGGCAGGAACAAGCCACCTTGTCAAATATGTGATTCGCTGTCTCTCTTGGTGCGGTCCCGAAATTAAGGTCAAGCTGTGCTAAAAACGACTGTCAAAACAGGATCTGTGTATGTGCACGCTGCCATACAGCACAATTATTTCTCTGCACACAGTTGTGGGCAGTTGTGAGACCTTCTCCTTCCTGAAGCCATCCTGAGGAAATCGATTCACCTTTCACCTCATAAACACATGCACACGCACGCCCACGCACGCACAGTGACACTCAAACACACTGATTTCTACGTGCAAGTACAATAGGGGAAAAACGCATATCTGTTGCCTTAGTGGAGGCACTTTTGTGAGAAGTTGGAGTGACATCAATTGCACTCAGATAAAAATGGATTTGGCCCCGGCTGTTGGCTCAGTAATACATTCTGATGCAGCACCAGAGAAAGATTTATCAGGAGTCAAATCAAATGCCTCACTTTCACACCCAATCTCATATCACATATGGAGAGGCAGCAAGCAGAACTCATGCATAGTATTATACCGCACACACTTGTGTGTTTGTTTCATTTTTTCAAAGTACCTCATTACTTCTGGATGGTTTGAATGCATTAGGAAAATAAAGGTGATTTGGTCCTGTTTAGTTGAGTGGATAATGTTCTGAACAGGATTGTTTGGCTCCAAATTCAAATTCATCCCTTGTCATCACTTAACCCCCCCTAAGATTTAAAATGTTCTCTATAGAAATTATTTTTTGTTGTTGTTCTAAAAACTCATCATGAAGCATAATTACAACTTGAATTCCTTTGATATCCAACACAATGTAATAACCCAGACCTTAACCGCTTAAGGTTTAACATGGAATTTTTATTTTCATTTTCAACAGGGACTGGAATTACTGGTTGCAGAAGATCTGAAAATGTGTGTAGGCTTTTAAAACCAAGACATTTCAGAGCTTGAAGATGCCGGCGGATGCAGCAAACCGCTGAACAGACGACCATCCTGCCTAATGACAAGGGAACTGAGGAGGAAACAACTCACATGTCACAAAATATTGAGAAATTTAAACACCACAATATTTCTTGTCAAAGTAAAATGTTTACGTTGATAAGTAAAGTACATTCAGTGGGTTTAAACTTGACACTGTCTCATGTCCGAGACGTGCTTTGCAGCAGGACAGATAAGTAATTCTTGGGTTTTTACCACTTTGTTTGACAGTGCTGACCATTAAGAATTTAAATCATTTGGGTCAAGCAAATAATATTAAATAAAATAAAAAATAGAAACAGCAGAGACACCAATAATTTGCAAGCATTAGTAATGCTTTATGTATACACAACATCATGAACCATCCTGCAATATGGCATCCACATGGTATCCTGAACCATCACTGAATTGACTTCAAGCCCTGTGGATCATCTGCATCTCTCCTCATCCTCCAGACTCACCCCATTTTTAAAGTGCTTCCACATTCTGTTAGTTTATATATCACTGAATGGTTTAGCATCACAATCAAAATACATTAACCCTCCTTTTTTGTTCCAGGTCTAATTGACTCATTTTAAAGTTTAATTTTTTTTTTAAATAGTATTTTTTTTTTTTTTTTTGCATAAAACTTTTTCTATTTTTCTTAATAGGTGCACTCGACATATAGGTTAAAAATTTATTAATTTTACACATTTGCACCGTCCTCTGGGTCTACTTTTTACATAGATACTGTTCAGGTCAAGATAAAGTGCAAAAAAAGATAAAAAAATGTCCAATTCTATATGTTTTCTTGCAGCTGTGAACCATATTTCACCACACACACAGCACACCACATTCATACTTGCGCACGTGCACGCACACAAACCCACTTTCTCACTACTCTCTTTACTAGGAAACTGAGAGAAAGCAGGTGTACATGCAACATTTGATGGGAATCTTTGACCCACAGACATTATTCCTGTACCTCAGAAATGAACATAACAGGAGGGTTAAAGTTTTGGTGTTTTTGGATCAACCTTCCAGACCTCTCAGGTCTTCTGGTTCACTTCCTGAGGTTCTGCTTTGCACCAACAGAACATAGAAGCATTCAGCTTCTAAGCACCACAAATCTGGAACAAACTTCCAGAAAATTGCAAATCATCTGAAACACTGAGTTCCTTTAAAATAGATTAAAACCCCACCTGTTCAGATTTGCTTTTAAAACATAATCAATGAAACATTAATCAACAATCTCACATGTAATGATGGCCCTTGACAAAATGAAATGCTTCAGTTGCTGACTGTGTGTTCTGACTATATTTTTGTGATGTTATGATGTAGAGCACCGTAAACTGCCTTGTTGCTGAAATGTACTATTAGAATAAACTTTAACTTGTGCTTGGGAGTAAGCTCAAGTTCAAGTTTCCATATGAAATCTGAAGAGTACTTTAAAAAAAAAAAAAAAAAAAAAAAAAAAAAAAAAAAAAACTCTAGATCATTGTACACTGCAGTTTTTTCTCCTATCTCCAGCCTCTGCCCATTCCTTGTGATGCTCTCCCAATTTTAGTCAGGTAAAGCTTGGCCATCAATTGATGCAATAAAAGTGTCAAATGCTAAGGTCAGATTTTAAAGTTATGCACATTGTTCTGCAAATACAGAGTTTTGTTGGTCAATTGAATTTAGTTCTTACAGAGTAGAACTAAATAAGAACTAAATGCAGGGTTCTGAAGTGCTGCTTTACCAGCCTTCACCTCAGTTATAGGACATAAAAAACTAACCATGCTCATTAGAAAATAAAATAACCCAAACTCACTGTGGAAAGTACTGAAGTACATTAACATTTTTTTCTTCCACTTTCCCCCCAGCAAATTCCATTTTAAGATTTGAACTTTACTGTGAGTAAAAATGGTGGCATGTGTTCATATCCACCAAAGGCTTGCTTATGATCAGCTGGACTGATGGAGATGTCATAAATGTTAGTGGAAATATTTAGCTTGAATGACTCAGCATCACTCCACAGCAGTTGTATGAAACATAGAGTATATTTTATATGAGGCATCACAGAAAGCCGGCCCATCTCTTCTCCTTTCAGTCTTCCAAGTGGAGAAAACGGAGTGTCTCGAGTGAACACTAGATTGGCTTAGTTAGGCCTCATGATTACCCACAGGTCTTTTCACTAACAAGTCCATTGTGAACGCAGAGCTCCATTAGTCTGGCTGGGGAACAGAGCAGCTCATCGTCCGGACATCCAGCTGATGGTCAGTTATCTGAGCTGTCTGTCTGGCAGCCATTTTGAGCTCCAGTGGGCCCGTTATTGGGCAGAGATTCAGACGCTGCCTCGTCCTGCTTTGGACCATTTTACACTTTGCTCCTTAAAGACAAAATTACTCCAAAACACATTGGAAAACAGAGTGAGAGGATGAGAAATGTGGACTCTCAGTGGTTAGGTCTTAAAACCTACAGCTAAGTTCTACAATAATCTGTGTAAAAAGACAAAGACAGCAAAGCTAACTGACCCTAATTTTCATAACCAAAATCATTATCTGTCAATTAAGTTGTAATAAAGCCAGGTGGTGTCGAACTAATTAGTTCCATATTTTTACTGGAGCTCATAGTATTGTTTTGATGTCACTCACCAGATTATTATGTTTAGTTACAAGAAATTCAAAGCATTTTGATACCGAACCACATTATTCATCCCTTTAATATTAAACTTATGGCAGGAAGTTGCCACAGTAACAGTAAACAATACAACCAACTCCAGATGGCAGTGACTGGCAGTCTGGTCTTTTGTTGTCCTTATGATTTTTTTAATATTGTACTGTAAATATTAATCTACAGTACAATTACCGTAATCTGGAATTCTAATATAATGAAATTCCTATGCCTTGTCAGTAGGTGGCAGTAATGATTACAGTTTTGATCTCAGAAAGTTAAGAGGAAGAACATAAAATTAAATTCAAATATTTTACCTTTCCATCCAAGTAAATCTTTTAAAAATGTCTCTAATCTTGCAGTTTTCTGGAACAAAAAGCAATCTCAACAATGAAGTGGGTGTCATCCATCACTAGAGTCGTCCTAAAACTTTGTCTCATTCATAATCAGTTGTCAATGTCCACAAAATTATAAAACTTTATGATTCCATTTTAATTTAAAAGAATGATTGCTGTTACACTTATGTCAGAAGTATATCTGAAACTCTTGAATCATAGTAAGATCAATTCTGCTTTAGCTGTGAAATTTGTAATGTTTCTAACTTCTGATGCAATAGACTTTGTGCAGAAAATAGAGGTCAAAGGCAGAGAAGAAGAGAGTACAAGAAAATACCAGACATATCCTGAGGAAAAAATGGCGGTAAGGGTATATTTTTGGACATGAATAGAACAGAAAGAGTGAGCAAGAGCACCATGGTGTCCAGATTTCTTGCCAAGCCCAATTACCTTTACCTCAGAGACAGAGGCAGGAAAAGAGCCTTTCTTTCATGAGGCTGGATGAGAATAAAACAATTCTCTGGATGAGAATGACAGAACCAAAGATCCCAATCTGTCCGAAAGGTTCAAAATGCAAGTCACCAACATATGCCTTAGTCTGACTTTAGAGATTGTAATATGATAGTACGCACATAGAAAGCCCAAAGTTGGAAATGATTTTCACAGTTTTATGACTCTGCCTCATAACATCCTTGCACATTGTTGAATTTACTGATAGACACACTCTTCTTTGTTAAGCCCCTTAGACCTTTTCAAAGGAGTTTCAGAAGGAAGAAATCAATGTCAATCCTCAACTACCAGAGCTACTCCCCGCACAACCACAAAGCCTGCATAATGTCTATCTATCAGCTGTATCCTCACACTAAGGTCTGCAAGATATCTGTGCAGAAGAGGTTTTACCTGAGGTTTTGTTTTCCCTATCTGGACTGGCACTGATGGTATTAAGCCCGTTTCTACATATCTGGTTTCGACACATTTTTCATCTGGGCCTAATTTTGGGCAAATATGTATGGTGTCATACTCAGATGTTAAAAGTTGTTTCTGGTTCACAACAGTTTCAAACAGAAGTAAATAAATTGTTGTTTTGTGTACATATATACTTGTCTTGGAAGTCTTGATTCCTAACTACAAGTTTACTTTAGTATACAGTTATGTCTTAGAAAATTATTTGACATTGACATGTGACCTCATATTTATTGTGAAAAGTGAATAATATGAAGAAATTGGACATTTTCATGGTAAAAATGGTGGTCCCATTATTTTATAATTGTATGTATGTATATGCATATCACACATTTCCACGTGTGGAAATGTGTGTAACACATGTATTTTCCATGTGATCACATGGGAATCACATGTGATTTTACCACAAAACGTTCCAAAATCACAAGTATACATGTGCCTTCACACATCATTCACATGGAAAAATTTGTGTGAACCACATGTGTGGTTTTCATGTGGTCACATGTGATTTTCATGTGATTTTTTTGTAAGGATCAGTCTGTCTCAGTGCGCTCAAGGACATTTCTCCCACCTTGCCTGCTGGTGGAGGTCAAAGCCTCAGTGGCGCTGATTGAGTGGCACTCTGTCCCAGAGCAACTGTGGCTACAATGTAGCTGTCTGACTACCATCAGTGTGTGAATGTGTGAATGACTGAATGTACTGTGAAGGATTTGGAGTTCAATGACTTGATAAAGCTTTGTAAAAGTGCTGACCACGTACCATTCAGTATACACATGATTTCCTTGCAAGAATGCCAGTAAGATGAAAAACATTGTATGGGTATATCTTATGAGAAGTTCCCTTGGCCAACCTGTCCTTACAACAGAACTAAGTAACACACTATATTTTTTTTTTTTTTTTTTCTCACTCGCTTCAGGCAGCTGAGACATAATTTCTTCCCATGACCTCATTTGAGTGAATCACGCAAATATTCCCATGGTTTATTGATGCTTAACTTGTTCTCAACTATTCATTCTGCCCATCATTGTGATCAGTGATGTTTATTATGTTTTCCCTATGTAAGGCCATATATGAAAAACATTTTTTTATTTTTTCCTTTGCAGGAGCACCTATCATCTACATGCAAACAGATGATAAACAGATTTGGCTCCCGAAGGTGAGTATTTTTACAACTTTTGCCAGGCTGAAGATTTTAATAATTCTGTTACTTTTGGTTAGCAGGGCTTGAATAATTTGACTTGGAGCATTGATTTTCCTCATGTCCTATGCTGGGTTACTACCAACAGCAAGCCGATTCTATTATCTGCTTCAATCAAATGATCTTGTCTGTCGAGGGCAAGTGGATGCAGAGCAGTAATCACTTGACTATTCTGAACTACAAGCCAAAGGGTGGACAAATGCACCAGCCAACAGGGGAACGATGTAAGTGCTGCAAAAAGAGGAGCCTCCAAGAATCTGTGATTCCAGTAATGTGTATCAGATTGAGAAGTACCTGGCATTCCTCAGGGTCGAACATAACCAGAAATATTTTGGCTTCTCTGCAGATGTAAAATTACCATCTGCTACTTAAATAAATAGGCCACAAATCTCAAGTGCTTTGCACCTGAATTCAAGTGAAAAATATCTGCATTATAGCGGTGCATAGGAACTTACAGCAACACCATTTTGGGCTTCTTATAAACATGGGGTCTTTATTTGATTAAATCTGTGCTGTTTATGCCATGTACAGCCTGTGTGGAGTAAGTAAAGCTACTCTGAGTATGCAAAGCTTGTAAATTCTCTCCTGTCCTTGCTGGCATGCTGTGCTTACACAGGGCTTTTGGCAGTAATGAAATCTAGAAACAAAATGTTTAATGCATGCACTGACCACTTTCGGATTCCTGCTTCCATACATACAGGTTTAAGGATACCTGCATGACTTGCACTGTTTGCAATGGGACAAGACATTATGTTTGTGTATTTTGCAGGGGTGTGACAAAACATTCAGTTAACAAGGTAAAGTGATGCACACTATTATATTCAAAAGAATAACACAAATTATATTACACAAATTTTTGAGCTAAAAGTTGGGAGCTGCCCATGGTAATGCATCGGAACGGCAGTGACTGACTTGCATGGAATGCATGGCCGGCACTTATTATTCTACACCTAATTGAATGTCTCTTTATATATTTTTCTTCCGTCACTGTTAATGCATGAAAAGTGATATATATATAGCCATTATTTTAGACTGTAGCAGGAAGCCGGAGCGCCAGGAGAGAAACTTGCAAATTTATTTATGAAATGTAATTAAAAAATGTATTTATGAAATTTTGTAATTAAATGTCAGAAATACCTTTAAATATTTCTAGTGGCCTTTATTTCATAGTAGTAGACAGGATAGTGGGTAATGAGAGAGGGGACTCAAACCCAGGACTTTGTTGCTGCAAGACAACAGTGCTCCCAACTGAGCCACTGTACAACCATTTTGTTCACAAAATACATTTTTATTCACATCTAAGGAGAATTTAGAGGCCAATTAACCAAACAGTCAGAATTTTAGACTGTGGCAGGAAGCCGAAGCGCCCGGAGAGAAACCTGCAGACAGGAAACCTGTCAAATCTTTTTACCCGTGTATCCCAGAAAATTTTAACCCTCTTGTCATGAATGTCTAAGTAACTGAACTCATGAACACATGTTCTGTCCCAGTTACTTAAACTTCTCCAGCCTCAAATTGCTCGGTTATTTTCTCATTAGGGATATATTCCTCAACCAAATTAGAAATTTCTAATTTCTCTCCAAAAGCACCTTTATGACTTTCGAGAGGAGGGGCTGGAGAAACTGTAACATTAGATCTGTTTACCTGGTCTTTCTCTTCTTTCGTTCCTTTTTATAAAGATAAACAAATCCCTTTCTGAACATATCTTCACTGCAGCAACTGTCTGCAGTGAAGACATGTTCATCAACAGCCATTGGTGTTTGCTGTCTGTGAATTATGTAGGTGTAAAATTGGACTTGGTCAGAACCACAGCAGATGACGGAGGACAGGTGATACCTTTCTGTTCCACATTCTCCAGTTACATCGATGCTTGGGTTGGGAATTACTTTGTGTTTTAAATGATTACACGTGGCCGACTGTGGCAGATATAAGACCAGGACGTTATTGTCGGTGAGGCAGTGTTTGTAATTTAAATCGATTTGACCCCCAAATTCACCCTACTGTTCATCAGGTGAAGTGGAGGTCCGCTGCTGGTAAAGCCTGTCAGTCCAGCTTAATCGTCTTTAAGAGCCTCTAGAGTTCATTTCCAGGCAGATGTTACATCCCACTGGATTACAGCCCTTTTGAATGACCACAGAGTCCAACACTGCAGCACACGATGCAACGAACATACAGGACAGGAAATACTGCACGCACAAATCAGACGTCCAAGGACACACTCAGCAGGAGGAATTCTTGATTGATTCTACTATCATATTTTATTCCGCTAACATTTTCATTTTGCTGCCCCTCCTTTCCTATTTCTTCCCATCGGTTTCATTTAATTTCATCTCACTTCTCCCTTTTGTCCTTCTGCCTTTTATTCGTTGAGGGTGGCGATGAAAGATGTGGACGTAAGCACCCGCTTTACTGCCAGGCCTTGCCTTCAGTCGTTCTGTCTCGCTTTCCATCTCTTTCATCTTTACAACATCCAATTTGTTGTACAGAACCACAAGCTTTGTATGAGTAATGTGTATATGTCTGCCTGATGTCTGCTGTTTGCACAGTGCTCTCACCAAACACGTTTGACTGTTGAGGTAGATGTCGTGGGTACAGACAGAGATGCTCTAATGTCCGAGTCTGGAGAGATAAAGAGCTCTCTCCAATCCAAAGATTCCTGGTAGAAGGCAATAAAGGCTGTCACAGTGACAAGGCCTTGGCAATGAGATTTCCTGGATAGTTGTAAATGTTCAATCACTCTTTCCGTCTTTTCTTAACCTCTGTGTGCCCACAGCCAAATGAACTGAGAGAGGGGAGCGAGACGTACGACAGAAAAGAAGAAGGAGGAGAAAGAGGTTAGAGAAGCGAAAGGAATCGACTTAATTAATGCAACGGATGGAAAGAGGGAGGAAGGAGTTGCAGGAGAGTCTGACTTAGAAGAAACTGATTGCACAAGCAGCAAGGACGTCTTGGTCTTTAACACTGCTCCCAACCCTGGACAGATGGCCATGAGCTAGGGACAGAGGAGTTACCAGAATGTAAATTTGTGTTGAGCACTTTCCTGTGGATAGTTGTATTTGTCAATCCTTAGTAATTTCTCTTTGACTGTTAGAAAAAGCTATATTCGGGCTTGCTGTGGTGGCGTAGGGGATAGCGCGACCCACATTACACGTGGCCATGTTCTTCAGTCCTCAACGTGGCCGTTGCGGGTTCGATTCCCGGACCCGACTCACATTTGCCGCATGTCTTCCCCCCTCTCCTTCCCCCTTTCCTGTCAGCCTACAGTCATATAAGGGACACTAGAGCCCACAAAACGGCCCCCTGGGGGGAATAAAAAAGAAAAAGCTATATGCTATTTTCAAAATGTTGCAGCGAGACTTTTAACAGGAACCCTGAAACTAGAGCACATAACACCAGTAATGGCTTCTCTGCATTGGCTGTATAAAACGTTTTCCTATGGTTAAAGTTCAGAACTATGCACAGACGCAGATATTATCAGAGGGCAGCAGCGCCTGCAACTGTACACACTCTGCGTACATTGAGATTTTTCTTTAAGTAAAAAAAAAGAGAACAATAATTAAACAGATTTTTGGTTATTTAACCCTCCTTACTATTAACAAAATTTAGAAGAAAAAATATATTTTGTGCCAAAACATCTTGTACATAGTGCACATCTGTGTGAGTCTCTGGGGGGGAGCACCCAAAGCCAAAATATTTTTGGTCAGTTTACTTTTGCTTATTTGGCAGCTTGCCACTTTTTCTGTAACAATGAATGACAGGAGTTTGAACCTCCCGTAGTTCTAAGAGCAATCATTTGGATCCCAGCGGAGCTTTTTGTGTGCGGTTCTGGCGGATTATTGGTTTATGAGCTTCTTTCATGTTTCCTGACCTGTAGAGCTGATGGGTCACCTGTCAGCTGACATCTACCGCTTTTCCTGAATTTCGCAGTAAGGCTGTGAGTTAAAGAATTTAATCTAGTTGAATTTAATCTAGCAAAAATAGTAGAAATTAAGCAAATATTGTTGCTTCGACTTCTCGTCCTACGGATGTCTGACACCACCTGAACTTGCAATCAACTCCCTCCTCTTTTCGTGAACCACACGGGTAGGCTTCACTTCCATGTCTTTATTACTTAACATCACTTGTTAAAAAAAAAGAAAAGAAACAAAAAAGTCTGCTGCTTTTGTGGTTTAGATTTGTACTGATTTTTGCGCATTTGATAGATGGTTGTGCTCTTGCAGGTCAGGTGCAGTGATAGTTTTGTGCTATGTTTTTTTCGACATCTGCTGGTGACCCGTCAGCTTTTCAGTTTGCAAAACCACAAAAAAGCTAATAAACCAGCGACCCCTCCAGATCCGCGCACACTGTAAGAAGCTCAGGCGGGATCTTCAAACTAGGGAGGTTCAAACTCCACTCATTCATTTTTAGCTTACAGAAAAATGCCAAGCTGTGAAATAAACGAAAGCAAACTGACCAATAAGATTTAGGCTTTGGCGTACTTCACTCCTCACAGACTGACACAGCTCTGTGTGTACAATATCCAAAGATATTGTACACACAGTACAAAATATATTTTTTTCTCCACAATTTTGCAAATAGTAATGAGGGTTTGATGAAAAAAAAATAAAACAAAAAATAAAAAACAAAACAAAAAAAAACATACAATAACTTTTCTTTTTGTTGTTTATTTAAAGGTAAATTTCAAGGCGTTACTGCACCAATCTATAATCTTAGCCACTTGTGGGCAATTTAGAATCACACAGAAGAGCTCCAAAAGGGAATCAAACCTAAAACTCTGTGAACAAAAAAGTTCTGATCACATAATAGCAATTAACCATTTCTGCTATGGTAAAGCATTACTGATAACTATTGTGAGTAGTTCCTATCATATGATCAGGCAGCATGTAATCTTAAATATACATAAATGTGTTATTGTTATAAAGGCTGAACCAAGAAAATGTATGTTCGTATCAAAAAAGTTGTCCTTCATGTTACTCTGTGTCCATGAAGTAGCTCCCAGTCTCAAAAAGGTTGGTGACCCCTGGTCTAGAACACTTTATATAACTTCTTAAAATTTATTTTCATTCTTTAGTTTTTTCATAAAGCCTGACATTGTAATTTCCTTCCCCCTTCTGTTTTAATTTGTGTGTTATCTATGTTTTATGAATACTGTTCATCACTTTGGTGCAGTTAATATCTGTTTTTAAAGTGCTTTTAAAATAATATTGACATTTTATGAGTTTTTATATGGTTTCTTAGGGAAACCGGATTGCTAATTCTAGGAGCTAACAGTCACTGATGCTAGTACTGCTTCACTATTTCAACTTCAACTCCTGCTACATGTAGTGCTTCTATTTTATTCAGGCAAAATTCAGGTGAGCAAGCATAATTTATCATGAATGAATGTGAGAATTCTTCAGAAACACATTTTTTCTCTCAATTTGTTGCTCCAAAGCCTTCAATAGCAGGAAGGAGGAGAGCTACAATGGTCTTACATAAGCAACTGTCTCTCCCCGTCAACCTAAGAACAGTTATGAGGAAACAACCAAACAGCTTGGAGTTCAGCATTCTGCAGATAAGCAGATTCACAAGTGGAATATGGAGAAGAAAGTTGTTTCTCTCTTTCTCTATTATGCAACATTTGTTAAAAGTAACAAACATAAAATGGCAAGCTATCTAAGAAATTAATTATACTTATTGATCAGTGAGACTGTTCTTTTGCTGTCCATCATGTGAAAGGTTCAAATGCCAAGCATACCGGAGACTACTCCAAAAGAAGAAAATGGACTACATCATGAAGCATTTTGGGCAAATACAACCAAAACAAATCATGTACAGATTGCTGCAGCAAACAGAAAGGGGCAGGGACGGACCTCATGGCAGTCTCATACTTTATGGAAATAGGTCTATTGCACTCTGGGCAATGGACCTATGAAGGGGTGAAGGGGGCGCTATTTCCTATATTAGCTGTGGTCTACCATTTTTGTTTCTTTTGAAATATGTAATATATCTTCTTCTTTAGGAAGGAGTTTCACTTTCAGCATGTATTTGAACTTTTTCCTCTTTTTTTTACTTCAGCACAGCTGACAGCTTAAGAAATTCTTTAGCTTTCGGCATACTTCTGCTCTTTCTTTTTGGGTCTATTACTGCCTCTAGTGACGTAGGGGTGGTAACACAACTAATATAATTATATTACTAAATGAGAATAGAACAAAGTCTTTATTATTTGCTATTAATCCTGGCATTACTGGCACCGTAAAAACTTTTTTTTTTTTTTTAAAGGATGTAGAGGGGGGGATAAAGATGTTGGAGAGACAAAAAAAAGTTGTTCAAAGTGGTTGAAAGACAGTAGGTAAGTAAAACCTCTGGCAAAAATGAGTGGGAACACGGACATTCCAGGCTAACCAATCACAGTGACGTTTAATAGGGGCATTAAAAAAAATGCCCCTATTAAACACAGTGTGTTGTTTGATATCAGACAGAATGGGTCAGGAGAGGAACACCGCAGACGCGTCAGAACCTAAAGAACCAGACATCAGTCTCTTTATTCCTCAGTCATTTCCTGAGACTGAAAAGTAATATAAACGGAAATTTAAAGAACAAATCATACAAATAGATTAACAGTAAATAAATAAATAAATATTGTGAAGAGAACGTTAAATGTTAGGATTGTGTACGAAGAATGTTGATATCTTTTTTAAATACAGTGTTTTGTGATCAATATTATTTCATCATTTTATTAATGTGGGTTGCCAGTTTGGATCAGGCTTCCTATCAAGCTTTAAGAATGATAGGAAACATGATAACAAAAAGCCTCAGACCTGCAGCCCTTAGGCTGTTCTAGACACAGGCTAACAGAAGTGTTTTTTTGGCTCAAACATATTAAATGATGAAATATTGCTATGATTTTTGTTTAATTCATTTTTAATTGCCCTGTAGGTAGCAATTTATTCATATTTATGTCCTTTTATTATTATTGATACTTTGATACTTTAATTAAAGATGAGTTGTATAAGTTTATGTCATGGGGGCATGTTCGCATACACCTAAGTATGTAGTTGCGCTCCTGGGAACAAGTTGGTTTGACTCAGATCCGTGAGAAATCTGACCATAGCAGCTGAAAATTGAACAAATGTTGCAACTTTGGTCCCTAATTGAACTGACTCTACTGGACCATCAGGTGTGAAAACACTCTAAGGTTGTTTTTTTTTGTTTTGTTTTGTTTTTCAGACTCCTTGGATTTCTTCAAGCATCCTAGCAAGTTCTTCAAGTTATTCTCTTGAAGAACTTGATGCGAATTTGGAAAGGTTGCCATGTTCCTCTAAAGGCATGAAATATAGCTTAGCTCTTTTTATTGGGATTAAGCTATGGAAAATCAAAGTAAAGATGTGTTAAAGGTCTGTGTTTATTATGCATAACAATACATTTAGAGATGTCTCTCAGGTTCATTATCTAGGCTTGTAGCTCTGCAACACCTAGTTATATGTATGCAAAACTATTCTGGATCAAATCTTAGGCCACCTGAAACTTTAATGAAATTTGAAAAAATATATCTGAAAAAAAAAAAAAAAAAAAAAAAAAAAAAAAAAAAAATAACCCCCCCCAAAAAAAACAAAACAAAACAAAACAAAAAAAAACTAATAATCTCAAACACAGCAGCAAAAGCTCAACATGATGTAGGAATGGCCCAATTAGAGGGTGGAGTTTGAACATATGTTTACAAAACCTGAAGACAGAAGTAAAATTATAAAAACAACAACAACAAAAAATGTGGGCCAGAAGTTCCCCACAAAAATTTGAGAAACTGACCAGGTCTTATAAATAATGATTATTTCAAGACAGCTGGAAAAAAGGAGTTCCAGAAGCTTCTGAATAATTTGATTTACATGGAATCTTCTTGTACTGCTTCATTATTTCAACTTTATTATTTTGATCATTAGTTTGTAAGTTGTTTATAAAGCTTATTTATTTATTTAAAAAAGTGAAATAAGATAAGATATAAGATATTTTTCTGCACAGCAAAGACCAGAAGTGTCATGAATGCTGGTATTAGAATTTCTCGAGAGCCACATATTTCCTCCCACAGCTGTGTGCACTCAGCAGTTTTTCTGTGCATGTGCGGCTTCTTCCCTGGATGCAGAACAGGGCTGCTGGAGATTGAGCTATCCGTCTGTCTGCAAGACAGAGACGGCCTCCCCTGCATCATTCCTAGTAAGCAGCAGACTCAATCACAATAAAAGCCTGCTGCGCTGGCACTATGCACTCACAGCGTCTGCTCAGGGGAGATCCATGTGATGAAGAGGACGGGGACAGAGAGGCAGGGATGAAGAGCAGCAGCAGCGGGCCGCCCGCGCTCCCTTCCACCTCGCCCGTCTCTCCTTCAGGATAATGAATCAGACATGGAGAGAGGTTGATGCATAAATAACACCTGCAGAATAGAGACCCTGTGCACTGTGGCTGCATGAATCCAGCTTTCTTTTTCCTCTCTAACACACACCTCTCACTCACAGGAGCTGCTGTGCTCCCATAGCAAGTCTGGACCATCATAAAAAGCTTTCAGACAAATGGGAATCTGTCCTTTAAAATAAATGAGGTGACAGAGAGAGACAGATGTGAGGATGTGTTCAGGGGGAAGCCTGGATCTTCAAGTTATTCTGCTCTCGATGATCAACCTTAAAGACACAAAGCAACCAAAACAAGACCAAAGAGTCTTCTGTAGGAGACTTTTCTTTTTTTTTATATCATGTTCTTACTTTTTTTTTTTACTTCTCTTTCTTACTTTCTTGCCCTCATCAGTGTCCTTTGTAATATTGCTCCAGCCAGTCTTTTTTTTTTCTGCCCAAGAACACAACATACAGCTTTCTTTCCTCTCTGTTTTGAACTAAAAAGATAAAGATCAAAGTTTTAATCTATTCTCCAATGGCCAAGAGGGAATAAATATCAATTATGCAAAAAATTGTTACCCATTTAACCTAACAGGAAATCCTAAAATTTGGATTTCCAGGTCCTAGGTCTGGGTTTGGTTAAAGCAAACTATGACAGGGTTTGAATGCATTATGCAAACGCATATGTGTGGGCTGCTTTTACAGTGAAAGCAAACAAAATATAGACCTGTTTCACTCATTAAAATGAGGCACTATTTCAGTCCAAAAGAGTTACCATCCCTGCTCCAACATGAATGATCAAAAGACTGGCTCATTACCAAGGCTTTTCTAACACGATAGCATGCTAAATAATTGGTAATTAAATAATTAATTTGGCTGTGTCCCAGTATGGATTCATCTTAAAGCAGCAGCGCATGCACACTGCATGCTTGATTCGAAGCCAATGCTTTCCCTGTTGGCCCTCCTACTTAAAACTTCTTTGCATTTTAAAAATACTATCATAATAAATTATAGTAAATGAATTAGAATAATTTAGATTTGATGGGATTTAATTGGTTGCTAACTGCTTAGGCTGAATTAAATTATCTTTAAATTGATTAAAGTTGATCAGAAGGATTCAGTTTGAACTGGTTTGCAACAAACTTGATGACCCTGAACAAAACATTTTGACCATTTCTATTTACAGTCTTGTGTTGTCAAATCTAAATAGACTGAAGGAGAAATCCACTGTATTTATGTTTGCCATATTTTCCATTTGCTAAGCTACATTACTCTTACATACCTTCAGTGACATTTTTATTTGATCATGTGATTTCTGACTGAGCCCAACTGTTGTCTAAATCAGTGACATGATCCTGAAGGAGACAGACTTCAGCTCCTGGTGTTCCCCAGTGCCTCTCCATTAATGTTTGACTTTATTCTGTAAACACATTACAGTGTTTTTGCATTACTAAACACTCACAGCAACATTCCTGATTGTTACAATTTTAAGGTAGTCAAACGTGGCTCATGACTGGATGAACTTTCCCCATAACAATTTTTTTTTTTTTTCCTCATTTGAACTTATCACCAGAAAAAGGAATGAACCTGGCAAATTTCTGCTGACAGAAACATTTTTCATTGGAAATACTGTATTTCTGATTAAAGTCTTTTTCTTTTTCTTCTGATAACGTGTTGGACAAACTAAGACAGCTGAAGCTAGCTGTAAAGGATTTTTTTTTTTTTTGAAAAAAAAAGAAATGAAACCTTCCTTGTGTAGTGGTGAAATCAGAAGTGGTTTCATCAAAGCATGAACCAGGTTCTCGTGAATGTTTTGCTCTATTTTGTGCTTTATTGTTCACCTTTACGTTTACCAGTGTGCATACAGTCTTAGCATTTTAGTGTATCTTATGTGATTTAGTGAAGGGAGAAAGAAGGGCAGCTAGCTGCTAAAAAGAACAATGTTCAGCTCCAACATCTAACTCCCAGTGGCTCGTTTGGGACAAAACACCAAGCCAGCAGGCCAGTGGATCACGTCTGAACTTTGCCCAGCCACACACACTCCACAAACACAAACACCCTCTGGGTGACACAACAACAGCCGCTGCCCTGCGGCACGGGGACGATGGTGAGTGGAACCCAACCAAAGCGCAACAGAACAAACTATCAGAGTCTGGCGGATCAGTGTTTCCCCATTCACATCCAATCACACACACACAGGCAAATATTCACACAAACACTAGCAGCTCTGACTATAATCTATTGTCAATGGCACAGTGAGGCAGACTCAGCAGACCAGTCAGAGAAGCTGCAGCTTGCACAGTGGAACGGTACGCCATCTATAGGGTAGAAAAGGAAAGGCGGCTGGACTTTTAAAGAAAAATTACTGGACAGGGACTCATTTTTCAAAGTTTGAAAATGTGTGTATTCATTTATAGAGGATTTTTTTAATCAGATTATTTAAAAAAAAAATTTAAAATTAGGAACTTGATGTAACCTGATCTACTTTTCTAATTATCATTCAGAAGTATGAAGCAAAAATAGAGATGAAGATAAAAGCCTTATAATAAAATATCATATATATTTGGTTATTTTTTTCTTTGGAACTGATTTGGCGATGGCAACAGCCAAGGGACAAAAACACCAATTGCATTAAAGTTTTTAATAGGTCAGCTTCATACAACCCCATTTTCTGCAAACAAGAAAATTAGATTTACTTAAATAATGGTGTAATTGTGCCACATAATCCAGTCCTGGGGGAATTGCTGTGCCAAGAAAAACCCAGTTTAATTGGACAAAAGATAACACTGTTTTTATTTCACAGACAAATGAAATACAAGATAAAAATGATATCAAAAGTATCTTTCATGGCACAAACCAGCCGATGCGTCTCCATAGTCTTATTTGTTCCATAGCCTCTCTGTAGAATGCAGCACTGTGCAGAAGTACACAAACCCCAAACCCCTGTCCTGGCAATTAGAACTGATGGGAGCTTTGGTAATGAGGCTGGTTTAAGACTTAAGCCCACTGATGATGCTGGCAGCCTAAATCAATAGCTGACAGATAATTAGGCTGAGTAATATAAACAGATTAATATCTGCCTGCCTGTCAAGGTACAGCAGCAGCAGCAGCAGCAGTGAACATGGGAAATATGTGGGAGGGTGTTTGAAGGCGAGAGCTGCATTTGACCGTTCAGCAACTAATGGAGAGACAAGGTGAAAGTCTGTGTGGACGACATGATGAATAGACGTATTGATATTGACTATAATGCTGGCTATAATGCTGACTTTTCATAAAATAGATATTGCAAATAAAATTATCTCACCAGGTCAAAACAGACCCACTTATACATCAGATGGTTATGAACAAATTTATGTAGAATAGGATGGAAAAAGTCTCGGATGTTTTCAAAGAAACTACTCTTTTCTTTGTAAAGACCTTAAGACATAGTGCAATAGTTGCTTGACCGTCAGATTGTTTACATGCCATATGTGGGCAAATTGACATATTCATGTGCAAAGAACTTTCTACAGCTGGACATTTATTGGCTTCTCAGAGGAGTTGCCAGTTTATCATGGGGGTTCATTTACTTCGTCCTGATGCAGAGTCCCTGCCTCAAGACTTTCTGCATGGACTTTCCTTTTCCTGTGCGTCTGTGTGCTCTGGCTTCCACCCTCAGTCCTCATTGCTCTGGGCTACTGTGAGTATAGGTGTGTGTGTGTGTGTGTGTGTGGAGGGGGTGTATGCGTGTGGGGGGTGTAGGTGTGTGTGGGCATGTGTGTGGTTGGTCGTCCTGCGAGTTTGTTTGTTTTGCTGTGATGGACTGGAGACCTGAACTGGGTGGAGTTTGTCTCTCGGCCGTCTTTGCTTTGTCTGTTCAGAGAAATGCTCAGCTGTACCATTAGCCTGGCAGAAGTGAGATTCGGGTTTTGAACTGACAACCTGTCCAGGCTTTTCCCTGTGCAGGACAGGCTTTAGAAATGTAGAAATCTGATGAATAATCATATTGTTATCAGAATATATTTTTAATAATTAAATTTTTGTTTCTGTGATTTTTTTGGAAGCTGTGGTGTTATTTGTCTCCTGTGGTATAAACTGATGCTACTATTAAACAAGAAAGCAAAATCAGTTTGGGTTTTCTTTGAATTTTTTTGTTTTTTGTTTTTTTTTCTGTACATCTCATTATCAAATTTCTAATATTCTCCTACTAAAGTTTGCCTATTTTCTTCTTCTTGGCAACTTGAAGTGCTTCCTACATGAGTAAGTACTAAAGACTTAAACTCCAACTTCTATCTTTATCCAGCATGCCTTTTGCTCTGCAGCCAAGGCCAGCACAGTGCTAGCTGACAGACACTGGACAGTGTGCAGAGCAGGTTGAAGGTGAGTCAAGCTGGCAACCAAGTCTGCAGCCAAGTTGATAATTCTGTTAGCTTGCTCAGCTACAGCAGGAGCGGTGCAGCGCTCTGCATGCACCTGGCTTTCAGAGCAATCTCCTGAGATAGAAACAAAGAGCTTGAGAGGGTGGTGGAGAGATAAAGAGGAGGAGTAAAGGAATGGAAACACAAGTGAGACTGAATAAAATATAGAGAGGAAGAGATAAAAGGTCTTTCTGTATTCACCGGGCTTCCACGGTCTCTCAGGGCCAGGATCACCTCCACTTATTGAAGAATAGGAGCCGCTGCTGGACCGGCTGATAGCTGAGACAATGTATGCGAGGGCGAAGTGAGAGAGGACAAAAGATCAGGGGGGGAAAGAGGGAATATGACAAAGACAAAGGGGTTGAATGAGGAGAGAGTGAACAGGAGCTTTCACACTAGTTTTCCTCCATTTATGCCCTGATGTTATTAAAAACAATCAGGCGAAGGCGGCTCACTGAATGCACAATCGTTTGGGTCACTGCAGCACTGAGGCTGTACATGGCCAAGGTCAAACACACAACCGATAAAAAGAGACACAAGAATCTCCAGATCTCTATTAAAGCCGTTCCCCCTGCCCTCATATTAGCTTTCCCATTTAATGATAACCAAACAGGCTTTGAGAAAGCCCACATCATCTAATAGCTCTGCTGCAGCCTTTAGGACCCATCAGGAGTTTCACATGTCATAAACAGTGTGTGAAAAGCAATAAAGGGGAATAAAGTGGGACTGCTGCTTAGAACTTCAGTTTGAATCGAAAAGGTTTTTAAATGTAAAATTGTCAGATTTTTTCATTACTGATATGAAAACACAATGAAAACCTACTTTCACAGAACAGAAGAAGTTCTGATTGGTGAATGAGAACTCACCAGAAATCCAATGGAAAGCCTGGACCAAAATACCTTCATCTCTGGAACCAGATCCTCAGCAGTATGATAGCAGGACATTCCCATCAGGTCTGTATTTGCATATAATTGAGCAGATGAATGAGGCGCCTTCAGGCATTGATAAATTGTTCCCAGGATGAACCAGACTGCAGCAGCTCCATGATTCGCTTCCTGATATCTTGGATGATTTCTGCTGACTTTCCCATCAAAGAGCAGTGAGTTCCAGGTGAGACCTTAAAGTCCTTCCACTGGTTAGCATACTATTAACTTTCCTCCTTGTTTTAATAAGCACTAATCACTGTGTATTTAAACTTATGGTTTTGAAGACATCAATAAGTAAATCTCTGGCTCGTTTCTCTCATTGTGGTAAATATAAATTATTTTAATAATTCTTACTGACATAAAACAAGAGAAGTTTGTGTATGTAAACTTCTGGTTTCAACCATATGTGTAAATGTGGAAGCAGATCTAATGCCACAAAAACCATTAAACATTCCACATTTACAGATTATTGGAATTAAAAGACAAAAATTTCTCCTCAAAGTTTCAGGTTTGGAAACACAAAAATTAAAAGAATTGGAGTTTATGTGTTATAAATATAATCCTTCTCTTACAATCAATAAAATATGCAGCATATCACACAAATGTAGTATCATTAGTGCCCCCCCACCCCCCCACCCCAAAATAAAGCAATAACTGGGGTATAGAGCACCTTGTGATCATCGTACATATTTTATGAGCCATACAATAACCGAGGAGCCAAAAAACACCAGAGGAATGTTGACTTTCTGAAAGGCCATATCTGTCATACATGTGCATTCCAATACTGAAACAAATGGTAATAAAAGAAGGAGAAATGGCCTGAATAAAATCCTGTAGAATGCATGTAATGGAAAATTGTAATTGGTATAATTTAGCTCGGGTTAGCTGGAGCAGAAAGCAACTTAACGAGCGTTCGCCACGGCGACAAAAATGAATAAAGAGTCATTTTGTGAAAGAGAAGCTTGACATTATCAGCTCCCCTGGAGATGCACAGCCATTTGCAGATAAATTGAGGCTCTTAGTTTAAAGTTAATTGGATCAACCTGCGGTACACCTTTGGAGTCACAGAGGTCAGCTCATATTATTCATATTCAGGTAATTATGTATTGCGTGGATGTCTCTTTGTCAGCCTGCTCTCTAAAGTCTGAACTGAGCTGAACATGTGAGGAGGTTAACGTGGCCTGGAGCAGCAGGAGGAGCAGGCCAAGCGCCGGGTTACCGCACTCCAATTTCAGCCAGGAAGAAAGAAAAAAACATGGAATATGTTAGACGACTTCCGTTTGTGACATTATGAGTACACAATTACACCCGTGACACACATGCATGCTGTTTATATTTTAGAGACGTGCAGCCATTTTCATCCTCACTCTATTCTTTAGGTCTCTCTTGCATTCAGTCTTTGAGTCTTGTTCACACACACCCTGTTCTGTGGTACCTCACCTACACATACTCACACATACATTTTCCTGCCGTGGGAGACTGTGGCTTATGTCCCTGTGAATAAAAACCCCATTATTCAGCTAATTAATAACTTAATTAAAGCTTGCTGGCACGTCAGCCGTGGTTGATTACATCATTATTAGGAGTAATTGGGGATTTCTTTTATGGCACCTTGAGAGAAGGAAGCAGAGAAAGACAGAGAGAGAGAGAGGGATATTCCTGCTTCTCCTACAATGTTCAGTTTAGCATTTATAGAATCACTCATTCATATCAAACTGTAGGAATGAAATTGAGCTCAGTTTAATCAAACGACATCAGTTTACTGCTCTGCGCAGAATTTTTCTTCTCACTAGTGAACTCATCAATAAATCAGTTGGCAGCTGCTTTGGGATCATTATTGCGCCTTATGTGTTATGCCTTGAGTATAAAAATATAAATCTGTATTAATGCAGAAACACTAGAGTATTTGAATGAAGAAAGAATTGTATAAAAAAACTACATTTCTTTTCAGTACTCAGAGAAGCAAATGATTCAAGAATTCAGTCCCACGGCAGGACAAAATTGAGAGGGAATTAAACATTAAAAATCTGCCTCTTCTATCTTATCTGTCTTATCTTTGTGTACGATAGATAGCTATCTTATACAACAGACACATGAACATTATACATAAATAATACGATGGCATTCATGAGATTCCAAGATAGGTATAACAACAAAATGTGCTGAACATGAAACTTTAGAAAATGTAGACACTCTGTTCCTTCTACACCAGATTCACATCTAGATAATGTCTTCCAACGTCATCAGCCTTCCACCAGAGACTGTCAGAAGTACTACAGCACCATGTAGCATGTCTACACAGCTATTTATAAAAAGTAATAAAATGATTTCAAACCAGACTTTGAGAACTATCCCATCAGATGACATGGCACCCCAGACCACCAGTAGGAGCAGTCATCTCAGACCTGAGTCAGCCGATCATCTAACAAATCGAAAATACATTTTGGATGTCGTAAGCTAGAGAATGAAGTTATTTCCGATATCATTCAGCTGTAAAGTTGGGTTATATTGTTAAATTCTCAGACTTAATTGTAAATAAATCAGTGATCATTTGTTGTTGTCTGAGGAGTTTCTTCTTTCTGATATTTTTGAATTAATTCGTTCCTGAGAGATTAACAAGTCTGACTGACAGAGCCCCAACTCAAATAAACTTTAACTTTATAAATAATTACCATTAATAATAATATAATTACATGAACCAAACATTAATGCAAATGTTGAATTCCATCTTAGTCATAAGCAAAGCTCAGGGTTACAGCCGGTCTTCTGACATGTAAACATTTAGCATGTTTTATAACCTCTTACAAGATTAGAAAACTTTTAACTGACTTCCACTCACCCCAGTGATGTTGAATCCACTGTGTTTCTTGAGTGTTGTGCTGGCTACTGAACTATGCAAAACCTTATGAAATCTCCTCTACAATGACTGAAACAGGAGGACATAATAAAATTAGTCCAGACAAACCCAATCCTTTCTCTTTCTGCCTCATTAGAACCTCATGTCCATTCACTGCACACTCCCCGGGTCTCAGGTAGGAGCCACTACATGTGAATCCATCTGGATTCTTTTAATTATCTGCAGGTTGAAAGGAACAAAAAGTCGACGAATGAAAAGAGGTGGCTATTTTGTTTTATTTATCTGGGATTTTACATTAAGCAGTATGTCACTAAGACTAATTATTGTCTAATTTATTAATCTATCATTTAAATTTTCTTCATAATTTTATGTACTCTTGTGTGACTAGCACAAGAGTGCTACCTCTGAAATAGCTTCATATATGGGTTGATAGTGAGGATGATTATGTCTCACAATGTATCATGAAACCATAACAACTTCTGGAAACACCAGCTTTAACAGCTGATATTTCCTACTACCCCATAAAAAGGTGGGGTAGTGGGAAGACTTTGCCCTAAGCAGGCTCCTCCTGGATGGATGGGTGCAGCTGTAACAAGGCTTCACTCTGGTTCAGTCTGGTCTCTATAGGTAGGTTTACAAACTATTTGCCCTCTCAGAAATTCCTTCTTTTTGCTTTTTTTTTCCATACTTAAATGTTTCATATCATCAAATGAATTCTAATATCAGACAAAGTCATGGCACCTGGTCATGTAGCTCTGAATTTTTGTAAACTTTCACACAAACTGGACAATTTGAAAGGTGTTCTTGCAGATCAAGTTCCCCTAGACTGGCATTTACATAAGATTCACTTTAGGAGAATATGTCTCCAACCTTCACACCAGCTATCAACATTATACCACTGGCTTGGCACAACTAAACTTTGACTATAACTCAGCCTTTAGGAGTTCTATTTAATTAAAAATCATGTATGATTTTATGGATTTATGTTTTTTTTTTTAGATTTTCTCTCAGTTGTTGTGTACCTATGAAGAAAATTATAGAGCTAAATTCTTTGAAGGAATCAATGTGTTTAACACACTGTTGAAGGACACTGGGAACGGCCAGATTCCTGTCAAAAGCAGCAAACAAAAGAGCCTGATGTACCGGTCAGTCTTCTTTGTCTTTTGCCAGGTGACAACTCTCTCCTTTTATGTCCAAAATGGAACATGTAAATAATAATCAAGTCAGTCAGGATAAACTTTCCTTCATGACTTTCTGTGCGCTGGAGAAATGGCAAACGGTAAGCCTCCAGGCAGATCCATCTGCAGCTTCCATTCTATTATTTACTCAGGGTCAGAAGCATTTCTGACTAATGAGCAGCTCCACAACAATACATGTTCAAGCCATTGAGGAGAATATAGTGTTTGTGTAACAGAGCTATTCTTTAGTGGATTTTATTGGATTTCTTTTACCCTCTAAATCCCTTTTATTATGCTGTAGTAGAGGAAAAAATATTACAGAGGAGTAATATAGTGTTTTTTTATTTTTTCTCATTATTCGTTTCTCTTAAGAACATTCAAACAGCTCTAACCTGTGAGAATTAAGAAAATGGAGCATTTGTCCAAATTTGCTGATCCACTTTTAAATCCTTATTTATTTAGCTTTATACACTCCAGCTCATTGGGAGTCGACTGACTATAAGCTCATTTAAAGACACAATTTCCAACTTAATCTCCTTACACAAAGGCACAGTGAGAAACAAATAAGTGAATTACAAAGATGATCTCATGACTATCTAAATCTCTGGCATTTTATTTTCAGGGAAGCTAATAAAGAAAAAAAAAAAAATGTGATTTCTTTGAGGATGCTGAAAGGTAAATGCTTTTGGTTTTACAGGTTCATCGTCATGCTGTGGGGTGCTTAGCATCAGACATGCTTCAGAGGGACATTTCATACCATGGAAAGCAAACTATTTAATACTCTAAAGACAGAGGTAGAACTCTGTCAGGATCAGACTCCAGCTTAGATTTCTATTTCTATTTTCTAAGTCTGAAAGGGATTTGGACTGAGAAGTAAACAGATGAAGTTTTACATTCATATCCATCTTTAAATCAAAAAGCAAAGTTCATAAAGACATAGATGGAGAGTCTGGTGTGGATGAAGTTGACTGTAGAGTCCTTACCTCAACCAAATTATACACCTTTGGGATGAATTAGAGTGGAGACTGAGAGTCAGGCCTTCTACTGGTCCAACATCATCATGTGACCTCACAAATGCACTTCTGAAGGAATGGTCAGAAATTCCCATAAACTCTCCTAAACGTTGTGGACAGTCTTCCCAGAAGAGTTGAAGCTGCTATAGCTGCAAATCAACATTAGATTGAACCGTATGGATTAGGAATGGAATGTCACTTAAGCTCATATGTGAACCAAGGAAGGAGAGCAAATACTTTTGGCAATATAGTATATGTCCATACACAAAACTGAAAATATCCTTTTGTTTTTGTTCAGAGATACTCAGGTACAGTGAGAGAACATTCTAGCTCAAATCTGCTTATTTAATGAGGGTCCCATAGATTATGTCAAATTATGAGGGCATAGTTTTCAAACTTTATTCGTGCTGAATATAGAAGCTAAAAGTTGCCGTCCTCTCTGTGAGACAGGCAGCTAACATATTCAGTTGTCAGAATAATACAAATAAGTGTATGTCTAAAATGGGATTGGAACTATGTAATCCAGGGAAGACTGTAATCCCTTTCATGACAGATAATCAGAGTGTGGTAAGGTCAGCTTTTCTTCAAACAACACTGACAAATCAAACAGGAAATGACTGAAATGCATCCCAGTGAAACGAGCCTCTTCGGCAGGATTAGTGTTAGTGATTGAGGAGAATTCTCTGAGTTCTCTGTAACAACAGACCAGTTGTCCTCCTTTTCGGATTTCCTACTGAGAAAATGTGTTCAATGTGCCTTGGCTTTAATCAGAGCTAAACTTGTACAACTGACAAATGCCAACCAGGTGGTGCTGCAGTGAATACTCATGAATACTCATGGATCCCTCAGCACAAAGAACCAGTCTCTGATAAATCATCTTTATGGAGCTACAAGGTGAAGAATTACCAAGATGCTAACTCAGTTGGCTAACACTTATTAGCACATAAACACTCAAGTATTTCCACTTTCACTGGAAGCCGCATCATCATACAGGACACACAACCACACACACTCACAGGGAGAACATGCAAACTCCATGCAGAAAGACCACGGGCCGGGAATTGAACCCAGGACCTTCTTGCTTCAAGGCAACAGCTCTACCAACTGTGCCATTGTGCAGCCCCGTGGAGAGGCATTTTGTCCCAAATAGAAGACAAGTATCAGCAATAATAAGTAAAAATAATATTGCTGAAGGGCCTGTTTGTATATCTGCTTGTGTCTGCCTGATGGCCAGACTGTGCCACTGCCTCCCTTACTTTGTGTCATGTGTTAACACGTTCTGTCATGCTGGCTTCTGGCCAGACACTGGCTAATCGCTTCCTGTCATTTGCAGCATTTCCACGTGTGTAGGAACGCCTGTGAGCTAAGACACACTCCCCTCAGACATTCCATCAAAACAAAAATCAATCTGTGCATCAACTGTTCCGTTTCACAAAAAGAGAATTAACATTTTGAGCTTCCTTTAATTGGCTTCATTGCAGCCATAAATCACAGTAAGATACAAATGTGTCCTGGTATGACAGTCAATAAAGTCATTATGCAGGGAGGCAGATGGGAGCTGTTGCTGTAATTTCCGTTTTGGATCAGAACAACATAAATTCATGAATTTGAGCTCTGCTGCCGTCCAGCAGAAGGCTGGAGCAAATAAGCACTTCTCTGATGACTGCATGTCTCTTCACACTCTGACAGCGGTCATCTCTCAACCAGCACACAGCTGCCTGCTGGCACAAATCAAGCACAGCCAAATTTAATCAGCTGCACATGGAGGCAAACCAATCCGAGGGCCTTTGGGCAAATGCAAATTTTACCTCTACTGTAAAGCCGCCATTTTGCTTTCTATTCCCGTATGTTTTCTTCCAGTTTGAGAAACCTGGGTTCAGGCAGCACATAATTTATAGCATTGTGTGAGGAAACATGTGATAACACTATGAGATAATAAATTGCAATATTTTAAATGCAATCTAATATAAAGTACGTAAAGTGGGCTTATGATTGTAAAGTGCTGCCTGGGTGCAGGAACCCCAAAGGGCCTGCAATCTGAGAAGCAGTGGTCCATACATCCTCCTCCTCTACAGAGTCCAGAGAAAAAGCTCTGACCTACATTTTACAGCTCATTAACTATACAAAGACTAGCTGCAGAAAATAAACCGACAGAGAGCATGAGTGTGTTGTCTCTGGGCTCATTCCTGAGAGCTAATGTGTGGGAAAGTTAAAGCTCCTGCATGCACATGTCGCACATTCAGGGAGGCTCCAGAGCCAGGAGCGAAAAAAATCTGAATGTGACTTGATGCTTATGGAGAGGACATCCATGCAAACAAACAGGGACAAACACATCCAGGATGTTATATTATCATGAAGGAGTCGCTGTTATTTATGAGTTAGAGGATGAAATGTTTATATTTCAAAATATGAGAGCATTCATTGTTACTGATCTTTTTTCAGATGAGTACTGCAGTTTACAAATGTTCAGATATACATCCACAGAAACTTCCAATCTTCTTAAACAATTTATTACCAAACATAACCATTTAATACATCAGTCTAGATAGTACTGAGACTGTTGTCATTGTAAAAAAACAGAATAGTAGATTTTTGAAAATGACACAAATTCTTTGCTGTCTTTATGTTCATCATCGATAACTAATGATAATATCATACATTGTAAAAAAACATCTTAGCTTTTAAGAAAGCCACATCTCTCTTTTATCATAAACCCTCTGAAACAATTTGAATAACAGATGTGATGTATTTTTTCTGTGGATACACAAAATATCTGCATAAACATTGGTATTGACCAATTTTAGACATTATTCTGCATATCAGTATCAGTTTAATAAGTACAACTGCCCCGATATTAACAACAAATGTTTATATCTATTTGGTTTGTGTTTCAGGAAAGGAATGTGGTGGGTTGGTCATGTGGGATCTATTCAGTCATGTGAGAGTGATAGGATTGTATGTTGTTTAATTGAAGCAGAGAAGCAATGTGGGGTGTGTGGTTGCCCTAACATAGTGTTGAAAATATAGGTAAATATTAGCCCGGTAAAACCCAGCTTCTTGTTCTTCGCTTGGCTTCGTCCAGAGGGTCTGAGGAAATGATGTCTTCCTGGAGGCATGGATTCTGTTGAGGTTTTACATTTTACCCCAAAGCTAACATTTGCTTGTGACATATGAGATGCATCATTTCAATGCTTAGAAGCTTCCTGGATACTGACTGCTCCGTAAACAACAATCCTCCATTGCAAAGAGAGAAGAGTAGATCAGCCCAAATATTCATATTGATGCATCAGTATGCTCAGTATTATTCATACTGGTAATTTAAAGGTTGATTTTGTAACTGATTAAGCATATTTTGATTGGGAAATTCTGACTCTTATGATTAATCCAGGAAAAAGCTTTAAACAGGTTTAGTGCCAGAACTGTTGCACATAAAATTTTACATTTCTGATTACATCGGGGCATGGTCAGTAGGAGATGCTCTGTGTATGTGGACCTACGGAATACATGTGACGGGATGCTAAGAGAGGAGCTGAAGTGCTGCTTGGGAATGCCAGACATCTCACAGAAAAGAAGTGAGACCCAGACAGCGGTGAGGTGTGCTGTAGGAATGGTAGCATAGGTCAAGGTGGGATTGGAAGTGCTTTGGGGATCAGAGTTCTGTGTGAACGGTTTACCAGCCCAAAGAAATAAAGAAAGTGTAGAAGACCACAGCAGAGTTTGTCATAACTGCGGTGAAGGAGGATGAGTCTGTTTAACAGAGGAGCATCCTAGTGGTGCTCCTCTGCATAAAAGCAAATAAATATGAAGGGAGAAGAATGACCACCTACCATGCTTTAGAAGAATCTTTTCAGCTGTTCATGAGCAAAAGTTGCAGGCAAAATTAATGTATAATTTTGCAGCAGCCATTGGGCTGAGCCATCAGTGTCAAAGGACACTTTGTTTGAGAGTCAGTCATCAAACTGTTTATATTTTTAACTCAAAAGCTTAGATACTTGTCCTACTTGTCTAATATGGTCATCAAAATCTGGTAAGCCCTAATTATATTAAGGAAATAGTCTCATGCTGAAACAGATACATTAATTATGATTGCTAAAGGCTGTCAGTAGCAAAAACAAGCACTTTTACTTTCCCTTGAATAGCTGTCATTTGTAATTATATTGTGACAATTGCCTGTTACTGGGTTTGCTCACAACACTTAAGAATGTCAAAGATTTTAGAGTTAATGTTTGAAGGTCAAATATAAACTTCTTTCAGGCCTTAAAATGTGAGCAGACTTTCAGCTAGCTGGATGTTAATATCTAATGGTGAAAAATGGAATTATTGCTTGTCCATAAATCCATATGAAAGACTGTTTAAGACTGTGTTTCAATAATCAGAGGGATAATACTCATATCATCAAACCAAATCTTGAAAGCCACAGAGAATAATTATTTAGGTTCTTGTTCTGAACATAAATTACATAAAATAACAGTTTCATTGATGATTGAGGGTCCTGGATAAATTATAGCTTTAACTCAGTAAATGTTTCTTTTTTTCCTTTCAAAATCAACAACAGGGAGATCCAGAAATGGGCAATATCTAAATGTATAAGCAGTCAACAAAAACAGCATGTTCTTCCAGTACAGTCATAAAACTAAGCACACACAGACAGACATATATGTCGTTGTAGCAGTGAGTGCAAAGAAAGAAAGAGAAAGTAAAGGAGCAAGAACATATCAGGATAGAGAGGGAGTAAAATGAAGTTGAGGAGAGCGGAAGGGATTGATTTTCTTTGACATTTCCCACTGAAAAAGTTCTGAACTCGTCGTAGGGACTCAGAAAAAAGAAGAAAGAAACCATATCTAATACATACACTGGCTCCTCCAGCCGTTCCTAAGCAACAGACTTCACCCAAGGCAAGATCGACGAGCTATGGAGGAAGAGGGATAGACGGAAAGATAGCAGTAGAGAAGCAAGACAGATAGAAATACAGAGATATGGGAGTGAACTCTCTACAAAGCGTTGGGTGGAAGCTTTGCTGTATTGATTTTAGGTGATATCCATGTTCAATGTTTCAGGATGGTTTTGAAAAATCCAATGGATTCTATTTGGAGGGCTGAAGATGCCAAAAGCGAAAAGGAAAGACGAAAATGAATGTTTCAACAAATATAAAACGATACAAAATGAAAAAAAAGAAAATGTAGTGTTAGAATGTTCTTTCACTCTAAATTCCTTAAAGCTAATTTGTTCATTATTTCTTACTCAATTTACAAAGCAACTTTTCTTAGCTTTGCAGCTGCAGAACTATTGATGCTTTCACACCTTGTCATAAGTCTCCAGTAATACAGAAAAAAAAAATCCCTGCAGGATCTGAAAAGTTAATAAATATAAAGCCAAAGTGAGTATGTTGGTCAAAGTGCTTTACCTCATCCTAACCACACCCCCAAGTGTATATTGGCTCTGCCCACTTCAGTGACATTTTTCAAAATGTGACTGAGGGCGTAGTCATGGTTTCACATGGGTGTAAGTTAACTATAAGAAATATATATAAAAAAAAAAAAATCCTGACAGGTCATTGGCCTCCTCAATGTTTGCAACAAAATACGTCTTTCAAAAAAATTCTGTACTAGAGAGCAACATTTCCACATTTCCTTCGGAAGCATCTGATTAAGCTGCAACGTCAAAATGGTCGATCAAGCAGCCACTTAAAGAAAGCTCACGAAACCCAGCAAACTAATAAATAGGCCATTGTGGAGATTACAGAACTAATAAAAGGAATTTTACACATCCTGTATACTACAAAGGAGCAGATTATGGAGGATGTGTAAAAAAAAAAAGAAGAAAAGAATATAAAAAATAAAAATTAAGCTATCAAAAAACTTCCAGCAGTTTCTAGCAAAAAAAAAGAAAAAATACAACAAAAAAAAACAGCTAGTAGCTTTTTTCTAACTCATTCTCTTTCATTTTCTTGTTAATACCCATGACAAGCAGCATCACTTTCTCCAGAAACTGAATAATTCCTTTTAATCCAGTAACATGCAGGTCTCAAGAGACACTGTATTTGATATATATATATATATATTTACATATATAGAATAAAAGTCTTTTCTTTCCTCTTCAATGTCTAATAAGTATCAGACATCCACTATAGGAGAATCTGTCTTTGCACATGTGAGAGAGGTTGGGAGCACAAAGAGAATATTTAACCTTCACTCTAGCATGGCAGCCACCAGATGGCTGCTGACACCTGCACTACAACTACCTCTGAAGACAAACCTGCAGACACACATCCGGAGAACAATGAAAGATTTAGGAGGTACTGCTTTGTTTTTGCCATCAATAGGGAAGTCCCAGTGTGCTGATGAAGAGATAATGAAGCGTATAGGCCAAAAATCTGGATACATTAAGCTTCACCAGAGATACTTCAGTAATGAATGCAGAATAGACCTGCAAAGTCGAGTCAAGAGCTGAATTCCCAGAGTTAAGTAGAACTTCATGACTGCCCTTACAACTGCTACTGCTCAGCTTGTTCCGTAACTCCAAAAATCAGTTTTCTTCCAAGGCAAATTTTCCAGAAGGCAATAAAAAAAGGAAATCGACTTTATCTGTAGAAAGTAAAGGCTTTTAAGATAAAAGCTTTACCCATGATGTACAGATTATCTGTACACTGTTGTTCTGTATTTTTATCCTCTTCCTCATGTTGCGTTCCTTGGGAACAACAAAAAAGCCCCCCGCACCCCCCCAAAAAATTCTGTTTGGTGTAGAGATGGCAGCTAAAGATAGACATTTTTTTCCCCGGAAATATCTAATGTAAGATGTGAGTGGGGATCAAGGCAGGGACTAACAGAGATTATAAATAAGCAATGATACTCTCTCTATCATCTCTGCCTTGTATAGATAACTCTCTCTCTCCTTATTTTCTCTGTTGTCACTTCTTAGGGTCTCTCCTCTACACACTCTTTCCTCCCTCTCATTCAGTACTGTATATTTTCTGGCTTGTTTTTTTTTTTTTTTTTTTTTGATTCCTGACATCTTTTTCACCACATCAGCCTCCATTTGCTTCATAGCACAGGGTTGTTTTCAAGAGGACATGAGGCATTGTCTCTGTTGTATTTTACACTCGCATGTCTCTCATTCCCATTTTCTTGCCTCCCTTTGTGGTTGTGTGTCTCTTGCCAGTAAAAGCACTGTGCTAACAAGGAGTAGTCAGAGATCCTACAAATTTTACATTTAGAAATTCCACACTTTTCCAGACTGTGGGGATTTTTTTGTGCAATTCATAATTTGGATTTTATTTTATATAATTATTTTTGGCAATTCATTAAAGATTAGAGCACTGAATCTGATTTCAGATTATGCGGTGTAATAAACGGCTATGTCATCTTTTTTTTAATGACAAAATTGCTTGTAGTTCTGTTCTTGGGCAAGATATTGAATTTGCCTCTCCTCCTGGTGGTGAATAGAGATTACAGATAAAATTAAATGTAGAGTCTTAAAATTCTAACTTTGTTCCATACATTTTTTTTTTTTATTTCCTATACTAATCCTTGGGAAATCATCAAATCAATTTCAAAACCTTTCTAGACTTTTCAGGAATGCATAGAAAACTTGCACAGAACATTTATCTTTATATTTTTCTTTAAGTCCATACATTTATAGACTAACATTTGTACATTTTAATATTTCTAATGAAACCTGAAATTCTCACCAAATGTCAAGAGTCACAGAAAAAAATCAGAAGATTGGTGTGAGGATTTAGTCCAAGTAAAAACAAAGAATGTTGATTTTACTTGGACTTTTTTTATATGCCTGTGCTGACTGAGATCATGTCACTGTTTGTTCACCTCAATAAAATCATGAAATCAAAGAATCAACACCGATGTTTAATTACATCGTGCTGAGACATTACGTGACTGGAAAATAGGTTTTATTCCTTTTCCGTTCACGTTCCCACTCCACTTCATGGACAGCTAGCCATGGTATCAAATCTTCAGGGGAATAGGAAAAATAACTTTTGGCAAAAATGCAGCACAAGCAGATTCACATTATTACCTGGAGCCACACCTCCAGCCAGCTGGAGGAACAGAGCATGAATAATGCAGATTCAATGTAAACAAACTCCAAAATGTCTTGCTGGAGAAAAGCTGTACTCTGAGAATGATGGATTTCGGGAGGGAAAAAATGCTGGATTAGCTGTCCAGCACTGAATCATGTTTCTACTAAATGGTGATCTCATTACAGTTATTTAACAAAGAATTTGCACTAGATATAGTGTTTACCTTCTGGATGAAGTACACCCACTCTGTTATAGCTGTTTGGTCATGAAATTTCTTGGCAAACTTTAAAATGTTGCAAAACAGAAAAAAAAAATAATAATAAAAAAATTTAAAAAATAAAAAATTTGGAGTGAATTAACCAAATATGTAAAGCGTGATTCCATCAAATGTTGGAATAAACTATACATGTTGCACATGTATAGTTTATTATACATGTGCAATGTATTATAGACCACTCATCTCAGAAACATCAAGAGAGTTTCTTGATGTTTCCCTGAGTTGCAATTGTGCAAGTCGCACTGGCTTTGGTTTCTTTGTTGTACTTGTTGTTGCTTCCAGCCATGTTGTTGCACACTATTGGAATATCTGGGAAAACAGATATGCCTACACCAGAAACAGCTGATCATTCATGTAAGGTAAATGTTTGCTACATCAGAAATTATTTGACAAATGTGTTTCCATCTCTCCTTTTACGCATTAACTCTCTTGGGTTGAGGTGTTTAGTTTTTTTTTAATTAAATGTTTTATTTAGGATCAACATGAAGAAGAAAATGTGCTTCATCTGTTCACATAGTGTCACACAATATTTTACATTTCTCCAGTTGGTTGTATTAATGAAGATGTACATTTCCAACAATTTTTCAAAATATGGAATAGGTCAATGTTGCTGCTGGGATTCAAGAAAATGTGGACACAGTCTCCTTTTCTAACGAAGACAAAGCCAAAACCCAGCTCTCAGTGAATGGGTCAGCATGGGTTTCCACTAACCATGAAGTTCCTCCATCAGGCTAAAGTTGTCAGTCGTCTCAACACACATACAAACACAGCTCTGTGTGCATGCTGAGTGAAAACACAACACTTGGAGATCTGCTTGTGATGCAAATAAACTAAACAGTTTTGGCAAAGTGTATGTTGAACTAGTCACCATGGAAACCCAGCAGGCGATTGCTTAGTCTGTTTGCTGGTTTTTCTTCTCATTTTATGCTTAGACTACACTGATAAATTGCTGAAATTATTTGATAGAAAAAAATAAAATAAGCAAATGTTCCTTTGTGGACATTTCAATATAGACATTGGAAATCTTAAAGACCTAAATGTGTCAATGATTTAATTAATTTGTTCCACTGATTGATAAGCCAAGAATTACATCACAGAGTGCAACTTTCATTAAAAATACTTTTACTAATGTAATGGGCAAAATATAAAGGAGTGTGGTCTTTAAGAGATGTGACCATTTACCTGTTTTTACAGTTTACAGTGACTATTATTTCAGTAAATGGGGCAACGCTACTGTGGAAAAAAGACAAGAAATAGATCAATTAAAGAGAAGAAGAATTGTTGAAAGATGACTTAAGAAAACAAAATTGGGATACAATTGCCTTGTTTATATCATATACATTGTCTTCATATGTATATGATCTAAACAAGGTATTTGACATGTAGGATCACACTGCAAAGACTTAATGATAAAAATTGCAAATTGCCAATTTGTGCTGCTCTTTACTAAAGTTATTAACAAACTATGGATGACAAAAAAGATATAAAGAAGAACCTACAGTAGGGAAAAATATGGATAATTAAAACAAAAAATCTAAAGAGAAAAATAAGAAATATGAATACAAGTTAGTATGGATAAAAAAAAAGCATAAAATAGAGTGCTACAGTCAGCTATTTAGTAAAAATGGAAATAACATTAGGGCTCAGTAGTGTTTAATAAACTATGTGATAAAGCATGATAAAAGACAAACATGTTTTCCTCATTATATTTTTAAAGAAAGCTCCAAAGTTTCAAATAGAAAGAGAAAAGCAGATTAGTTCAATAATTTTATTGTGAATGTCGATCCAAGCCTTGCAGCAGACATTCCCAAAACAAAAGTTGATTACAAAAATATTAAGAATAATTTCAACACCATATTTATTTCCAAAGGAGAAACAGAAGAAATCATTTATACCGCTAAAGCCGTACACATTGACTTAATATTTAGATATAGACATGAGATTAGTGAAATCAATACCTAATTTGGAAATTTGATGTTACTTTTTTTCTTTATTATCTTTATATATAGATTTTCTTTTTTTGTGTTTAAGGGTGTGTCTAGAAAATGGATGGATGGATGGATGGATGGATGGATGGATGGATGGATGGAGGGTGTGTCTATGTGGATGGTTGATGATGGTTGGTTGCTTGTGTTGTAAATTGAGGTAAACTATATAAGATGTTTGTCTTCAAACTACTTCTTTTTATTCAGAACATTTGTGTTAACATGTGCCATGTTCATTTTAAACTGTAAGCAAATGAAATAAACGAATAAACTATAAATCGTTCTCAAATCACATCAATGAGAAAAAGAAAATTTCAAATCTAGAAAATGTTTTTTAGATTTGCTCTGTTACTACAGAAAGCATCAACTGCTCTTTTATTTTAGTAGGTAGGCTCTCTATTACATTTCCTGTTAAATGGTTTACCATCAGTGTTTAATATGAATATTTATTTTTTTTTTCTCCGAATTAATCCCCGTGAGCTCATGGACAATGCATAACATTTTCTAGTTTTATTAGGAGGAAGTCTGTCTTTGTCTGAGGACAAGGTGCCTTCAGCGTTCCAGTGATGTATTTCCTGTATTTCTTTGGGACAAATACTTCCTACCAGTAAATAAAGAGGTGGACTGAATTTAATAGTTTGGATTTTATGTCTTCTTATACTGTTGATTGGATGTTCTCTTTTCCTTCCACTGACCTTTGCTCCTGCCTTCAGGCTGATTTAGCGAGGTGCATAGACAAGCACAGATGAGTCCCTATCAGGAGGAGACACTTGCACCTGTTGGTGAATTATTTGGGCTCTAACACTTATTACCCATGTGACCCGGGGAAAATTGGATATAAATAAACCAGCGATAAATCTGACACAAAATATACGTTTCGGTGCACTTGGCATTTCAGGATTTGAGCTTCTACAGAAGTGGTAGCTGCTCTTTGCACCATCATTATTTCCCCACTTCCTGACAGAGCCTAAGCCCGTTTGTCCCCTGCTGTACTTGACGATCCCAACACGGCTTCCTGTGCAGCTTAGTGGAGGGAAAATGCAGACGTTTGCCCCTTCAAAACACCTTACAAATCAGCTGCAATTTACGGATTAAATCAATTTTTATTGCTGCTTTATTTCCCTTCAAACACTTTGTCATTTTGATGAGTTGACTGCAAATCATGTAAATGACATTAATGGTGTAAATTCATCATTAAAAATGATGGATGAATCAACTCTCCAAGCATTATTTATTCATGGAATCTTTCATTTTCACTTAGAGGCCGTAGTTGAGAGGCCGCAGTCACCTTCTCGCCAATTTAGCGCCTGATAACTGCGGCTGAAGTTTTTGAGATAACTCACATCAGAGTGGAAACAAAAGAGAACTGCGCAGCACCGTAATTAGCCGCTGACGGCGCTGACAGGTCGACTTGTCTCCTCACGTCACGTTTGTGTCTCTAAAGTGTCCAGCCATAAAATTGTAAATCACAAAATTAAAGATTTGAATGTGTGACAGTTTCACCGCCATACTGCAGCATGTCTCTATGGCAATAAACCACTTCAGAACCTGAGGCTGGCCCAATATTTTATCTCAGCACCATCACAGAAGGCAGGTGGAACTGATTGAAAAGAAATTATGAAAGAGGAGAGAAAAAAGAGGCACACAGCATCTGCAGAGCCTGGTCGAGGACATTGCAGAAAAGATTGAATACAGGTTATCAAATCTAGACCCAAAATAAATCTCTTTCATCAAGCTCTTCACCTCATTCTTTCTCTGACGCTTTTTTTTTCTAAGCCACCTATATACTCTGTATAACCCGATCAGGCCTGCAATGAAGCGCTGACTCAGTCATGGCTATGGCTTTAAATCCAAAAGTGCGGAATTATCTCTCCCACTAAAGCCTGACATGAAAAATTTGCCGTAATTTTAAATTATGCTTTTATAAATTTTTTTTAAGATACTGTTTTTACGTTTGATATGTTGCATCAATACAAATCAATCTTTGAAGTAATAAATTCTCATGAAATGTAAAAATGTGTATTTTAATTATATGCTGTTATTATATGCTTACCAATGTATTACCTGTAACAACTGCTGTGTAATTATAGTGGAACATAATTTGCTTACACATAATTGTGAACCAATCATATGATGGATTTAATGGGATTCCAGTAGGAAGACAACATATTGTAGTTGTAGTAGTTGTTGTTCCAGTTTGTTTTAAGTTTTGGTCACTGGTATGAAGAGTGGATACTAATTAACATCCTCACTGAAACAGAAGTGAGGGTGTCATGAAGTTCTACTTAACTCTGGGAATTCACTGAAACACTGAAACACTCTTTCATGTGTTGATTTAATATTTTATTTTTTGTGTAATTTAGCCCTCAAGGACAACAAAGATACAAAACTGAATGGGTTTAATCTTTTAGAGATATTTCTTCTTCTTTGCTGAGCAGACAGGCTTTCTATCAGAGCAATGTTGCCCTCCATGAGGCTCAAGTAAAAACTCTTTAACTGAAGCAAGATTTTAAAATTCTTGGCTAGTTTTCAAAACCTGAGACCACACAGGCAAAGGCGATCCTAGACTGTTTGGGGTTTTGGACAAACAACTACATCGGCGATGTCTGACAATGACGTGCCCTGACAAGATGCTGCCCTGGGAAGTTGCTCATGTCACCCATATCAGAAACTTCTGCTGTCAGACAGAAAATCTCACAAATCTTGTGATTTCAGAGTAAGCAAATGTGGCCAACAAAGAAAAAGCAATAGTAGAAATTTGTGATCCACTAACATCCACCAGACCTTCTGATGTGCCATGACTGTTGTTTGTCTTCTGTACTTCCCTCTGCGGTTCCATCACCTGCTTTCTGATTGGATACACATCACACAGTGTTGTGGTTTGTCCTCTGGGGACACCCGACTTGCTAAAAGTATGAATATAGCTCTGTATTTGTTTGTAAAGTTTGCATTTTGTACTTGTGTACTGCCTTCAGAAAGTGTGTGACTTATGCCTAGTTCACACACCAACATTTTAAAATCTTTAGATGATGTTTGAAACCTGAGAGAAGTTACACATCATGATCAAAAAAATCACGCACTGCTTTAACAGTTTTGGCTGTACAGTGTGTGGTGAGGTGGGAAGTTTGTGGTTCCAGTTATTTCTGCTTTCTTTAACATTTTTTTTCTTCACAGGAAATGTGACAGTTTTATTTTATTGACAGACATCATGGTAAAATATTGTTTCACATAAATTTGCAAGAAAAAAACCTGGCTAGTCTGTGCAGAGAGCACATGAACAGCACAACAGTTTGTGTTTTTAAAATAATGAATAGATCAAATAAACTTATGTCGAGCATAAAACAGTTTGTCAAAAGTTACTGGAGTTTCTTTTCAAAAGTAACCAAAATTGCTTCATACACATGGATTTTAATTCAAGATACTATAATCACCTGTCTCATGAAACCAGTGTCACGTGAAGCAACAAGGAGAAGGGCAACCAGACAGGATGCTTCATCAGGATGCGTAGAACAGTTCATTATGTAGCAGACAGGTCATGACAGGTCTCCGTGGGTTGTCGGAAACGAGAACGTGCACCTCACCAAACAATTAAAACTCTCTCCACTTCACCCTCAGAGGCAGACGCATACTGGATGCATACGCACTCACACTTTCTGGATGAAGGGAAGCAAGCACTGAGTGGTGGTATAGTTACTTTGGTAACTGCAGTTTGCTCTGACAGCCATTTTAATGAGATAAGGAGAGAAGGAGGGTGAGTCAGTGCCACCTTCCTCCCTTTGTCTCGTCCTTCTTCTATACGTGGTCAGAAACAGATGAGCGCTTCAAAGAAAACATGACAGCCGAGGAGAAAATGGATGGAGGGCGAACATGGAGGAGATACAACAAAAGAACATGCGCCTGAAAATAACACAATGATAAAACAAAGAGGAGATAAGAGGAGAACTGGTTATGTTTGGCTAACAAAAGGGAAGCAACGTTGCACAGGCCTGATGGGGTGGAAAGGGAAATGGGAGTAAAAATAACGGAGCTGCTCATATGGTGGTAAGGATCTTTAATGCTTGACTTGGAGGAGGCAGGGGGATCAGCAGCAGCTGGACAGCAGATCCTTGCTCTCCAAACATTTAGCTGAGCTAAAAGCAACATGGTAACTTAAGCTAGAAACCGGTTGCTGGATCCAATATGCTGTCCAGCAGGTTGCTGCTTACTCAGCTCTCTGTCACTGACTCCTGTCACCTGTTAGACAAAGCTGAGCAGCAGGTAGCTGGATTATCTTAAAGCCTACAAGCTACACCACTCCACTTCAAATGGAATCAAGAAGGAGGCCTGCTGGGAGCACCGTGTAGCAGCACAGCTACCTGTCACTGTAGCATTATGGAACCACAACTATGCTCTGATGTTTTCAGCTACAGGTTGGTTTCAGTTGGCAGCAAACATGTAGCAAAGCATTTATGCTCAGACAAATGAGTGTATCTCAGCCAGTCTGTAGTAAATATGGAGAGCAGAACAAGTTATGGATCTTTTTCTGACATATCCAAAGAATGGCTGTCAGGCTTGGCTGGAGATCAAGGTACAGTGACATGTTACAGAGTCAGCTGCATAGCAAGGCAATTCTGGAGTGAGATTTACTTAGGCAGTGGATCTAACTACAACATTAAAGTGCAAAGATGATATATAATATTGTCACTGAAATATTAGCCTTAATTTATGTTCATTATTTTTTGTACTTTTAATTCTGGATAGAAATGTTCTTAAAAATAAAGCTATGTGAACTCTGACAGACCACCGTATTCACATGAGAGTATAAACTGGAAATGGGTTGGAAAACCAAGACAAGTTCTGGTGAAGGAATGGGGAGGTCTCTACAAGCAGACACATCAAGAAACTTCTAACATGTCAAGGGAAACGCAGAATCACGGGGTATGCAGAATGCTTACTACATGTTCTCCAGTGAAACCTTTGAAGGTTTTGAAACAATTTTTCTTCCTTGCCAGCAGGTTAGAAGAAAAGAATTCTAAGCTCATAGAAGGCTTTGAGATTCAGGCCTTGCTTTTCTAGTGAGGATCAGTTCTTATCTGATCAGCTCTGAGTTTTATTTTAGAGGGAGTTTGGTAGTGATGTTTCCAGTGATGGCACCTCCAGCACAAGAAATGCTTTGGAATTAGAGCTGTTCAATCTGTGAATAACAATGGATTCCAACAGTCATTAACAATGACCAGTCTTTAAGTTTGGTAAAACTGCTGGAAATCTTTATCCCCTGAAGAATTTTAAGAAGTGCATCTCAATAAAAATGCAAAAGACACTTTATCTCCTGTATCTCACAAAATAGACTTCCCATCCTTTTCTTCCAGTGTGTGTAAATGTGTTGCTGTCTGGACATCCCTTATCTACATTACCATACACTGAAAACATCGTAATACTTACTAAAACAGATTCTCCAACACAGGTTTTCTATTTTCATCAGTTAAATGCTTGCACTTGTCCAACCCCAGGGTTGCTGCTGGATATATTTTTTTTGTATTTAAAATTATTTTGAAAGTGCACTGCTCTAAGACTCAGAGTTCTGTTTGAACACACAGCTAAACACAATCACAGTCAAAGTGGATGCCAGATGGTCACATCTGTGACCAATTGCCATTGTATACAAACCAGGTGTTGAGTTATTCTAATGTGGGTTTGTGAGTGGGTGGGTGTGTTTGTGTGAGAGAAAAAGAGAGACTATGTTTTCACAATGGAATAACACTAAAACCTCCTTTTCTGAATTTGAAAGCCATTCTCAAATTAGGTTATGTCTTTGGTCTGTTTTGTACAATCTATATACTAAAGCTTGGATTACTGCCCTCCTTTATGCCTTCATATCGTTGTTTGGTCATCTTTTTAATATGCCACTCACAAGAAAGATGGTATAAGGGACATAATTTTTACAGTATGGACACCTGTAAGATTTCCAGGTTTTCATCCACAAACCGAAATACATACAAACCACCATCACTGAAAATTCTTAGGTCTTAAATTTAAATCTTAACGGTTTTAAAATTATCTTAAATTTTGATTTCATGGAACCTGCAAAAAACCCTAATATAAAATCATCAAAACAAAATTATTGTAAGTGTAGGCTCTTACATTTTAATCTTTTCTTCTCCTTTAGGTTTTTGTGGCATTGGCAACCAACTTAAAGAAGAATTTCCACCAAACTTTTATTTGTCCTATAATTTTAATTGATTATTTGACAAATTAAAGTTTGGTGGAAATTCTTCTTTAAGTTGGTTGCCAATGCCACAATGCCAATGTCAAATAATTTGAATCCTGGACGCCTCCTTGGTGAGGTGTTCCGGACCGGGAGGAGGCCCCAGGGAAGACCCAGGACACGCTGGAGGGACTATGTCTCTCGCCTGGCCTGGGAACGCCTTGGGATTCCTCCGGAGGAGCTGGAAGAAGTGGCTGGGGAGAGGGAAGTCTGGACCTCCCTTCTGAAGCTGCTACCCCCACGACCCAACCCCAGATAAGGAGAAGAAGATGGATGGATGAATGGATGAAATAATTTTAATGTATATTTTGAACGAATTTCTGATATACATTTAAAGATGGTCTCTTTAGTCTCTCTCTATGTTGGAGCTAGAAGAAAATGAGCAGGGCCTAATTTTTTCTTCTGTATCAATCAGCCTTACCACATGATAGCATAGCAGCTGCTGTTACCCCTCTCCCCCCAGACCTGAGACACTCGCAGACAAAATGATGCTGCATGTCTTGGTGCTGGCGTGGGGAGTGTTGGATGTCCTGTCAAGTTTCCTGGATGTGATGGTGAAACTGATGAAGATAAATATCGGCCTCAAAATGACTGCCTTAGACAGATGCAGAACACAAACTGTTTTAATATATCAAACTCACACACAATCCAGTAATATATCACACAAACATTACACACACACACATGCCCTCACACATGCACAGACAACTTTAATTCATCATTGTTCTGTGACCTATATAATGTTATGAAGAAAACCCCAGCAACACAAAACACGAGGAGCAAAAAACGTGGGAAGAGTGCAGAGGAATGGTGGAAAACATAATGGATGGAGGCAGGAAGGCAAGTAATGAAGCAAGCTGTGCGACGCAATATGGTAGCAGACAATGAAATTTATCCAAACCACTCGCAAAATATCTGTCGTTACATCAGGAGGATGACAATTGTGACAGGGAGCAGATCAGAGTCTATTTCCATTTAACACCCACTAAGCTGGTTCTATTGGAAATGATGTAGTTTGTACTTGAACTGCAGAACAACAAAAATTCTTCAGGCATAGTGATGATTCTCTTCTTAAACTTGTTCAAGTTTTTTTACGATTCAGGACCAAATTAACACTGGATTCTAACAAACTAGATTAAACAGGCTTCCTGAACGCCTCCCTGGTGAGGTGTTCAGGGCTCCTCCTGCAAGTAGGAAACTCAGAAGAAGACCAGGGCATGTCTGGCCTGGCAAAGCCTTGGGATTCCCTCAGAGGAGCAGGAGGGGACATGGAGACCTAGGCTCTCTGCTGCTCTTGCCACCCGACCCCAGATAAGCAGATGATGGATGGATGGAAAACATCACTGGGAATATCGCACAGTATTATTGCTTATTTAATACAAAACATGCTCAAATGCAAGCTTGTCAGAAACCAAATATAGAATATGTCTTATATAAGTTCTTTGGAACATTTGGACAGTTTTTCTTTAAAACAAAGAGTATTGTCTGAAGCTTAGGACATTTTGCGTTAAAACTATTATCCAGAATAGGAGTTTTGTTTTCATGTTTGAATTAGAAAAAAAAAAAAAGAAGAATGTTTCGATTATGTTCCTATATAAAAAAATAAGTTTTATGTTTGATTTCAGAGAACAAATTGAAATCAATGACAATCTCACAAAAGCAAAATCTCTTTTATTCCAAGAAATATATACGTATCTATATAATAAAGTGAGTATTAAGAAACAGGTAACTGTGTTTAATATGAAAAGTAAAAACCAGTGAGAGGCTTTGTGCATTCTGGCAGAAAAAGGCGACGGTACCAACGCTCTTCTGTCACCAAAACTGAATCGTTAACAGTTTTTTTTTTTTTTTTTGGCTCTTATTGATTTGCAACAAATGACTCTCTCCCCCTGCCAATGTCTCCTCCAATCCTACTGCACAGTGTACAGATTACATCTCCGCTGTCATTACACAGCTTTATTTTCCATAGCTGAGCATAAATTGTGTCTTGCTGTTTGCCATCATGCAGCTTTATTAAAGCAGCAGCCAGCCAGTGTCAACAGGCTGCTCCTTCTGATTCTGCTTCCTGTTTTCTCTTACACTATCCTGCCTCAGAAGCCGGTTGGACTGGAAAATCTTCAGCAGCTGGAGGAGCAAACATTTCAAGTGGAAATTGATTAACTAGAATCCAGCCTTTTATAATACTGCATGCTTATTTTCATTCTTTAGGGGTTTTCTTGTCTTAGGATGGAAATCGATCACAAGTTAAAAGCAGAATGAGCTATGATGTCATGAAACAACTAGTCAAAAGCTGTTTCCAGCTTTCTCCTCTAATCTGCAACACTTAAAACAGTCTTTTCAAAAAATGATCTTATTGTTGTAAAAAATATGTAAATCACCACTATTTTTAATACACCTGTGCTAGGACAACATTAGCAACGTTTCCACCCAATTGTTATGTAAAGTTTGAAATATTAAAATGTTGCAAAGATGAATAAATAAAGCATATTATATGTTTTTTATCAACGTAAAGCATATCTGACATTACATATGGATGGAGCACACCTAATGCTAACTTAGCAGCAAATCTGAGGTACTATAAGTGACCTGTTATGATCCATCTTTTTCCAAACTGCAGCCTTCTCAGTGACGGGAGCAACATTCCAGCTCAGAAATGTACAGATTATATTTTATTATGCGAGTATCTGTCTCCCAAAAATAACACTTGATGGCTGAAATGGATCCTAGAATCAGTGGGCAGATTGCCTCACTACCACCATGTCTGGAGTAAAGGCATACTTTTTCTGCTTCACAGTATCTAGCTCATCTGCATGGAACAATTCAGACATGCTCTGACCGTACAGTTAGTTTGTGTAACTTACATGATAGAGGCTGTCATGGATTAGTTTAGCTCATGGCAAAAGAACCTTGTAGCAAAAACAAAAAAAGTAAAAAAGAAAACTAAAAAGATGAATTCTACAATATTCTGCTGGAGATCTTTCCAGCCAAGAGTCATCAGCCTTTTCAGCTCTGAAGAAAATGGTGTAACTTACAACAGGATTTAATGTCCCTCTGGAGTTAATAAAGTATTTAGGAATTTAATTTACTTTGGGTAGGAATGAGTTTTTCATTGTTTACAATGGCATACATCTTGCCTCTGTGCCAGAGATAGCTGTTGTAATAGGAAAATGTTGTGCAAAGAGCAGCTAAAGTTTCAGTTATTAAATTTTATGATGTTTGATGCAAAGCAAAGTTTTCTCTGTAAGTTCTGTCCATTCAAAATCTTCAACATGTCATATGCAAAAATAAAAGCAGGAAGAAGACATTAGTTTAAAATCTGTAAAAATTTACAACATATATGTAATTGCTCAAAGGATCAGTTAGTATGGAGCTCATGTAGTCACTGGTGAGAGTATAGGATAGTTTATATTGCAATACTGATGAAATGTAGAACAACATTTACTGGCCAAGGCATAGCTTTTAATGATGTAGCATTCTGGGAATGAACAAATGCCTACTAAATCGACATCAGGTGAAATAAATTCTTATTTGGACATCCGTGGCAGGAGTGGATTAGTCCACTTTCTTCCTCACATTTAATCAAATGTTCAGAACTTATTACAAGGAAGAAATTGTCCCACTCTATTCAAATAGGTAATGGCAAATCTTTGCATGCAAATCAGAAAATTGAACGAATAGATTCCAAAGCTCTGCACGCCGATTCATTAAAGGGAGAGGAGGAATTGTTGTAAATTGTTTACTGAATTAAGGGAAGAAAATAGAGTTTGTGTTTCACTTTGAAGTAATTTTATTTTGGCAGTAGATATAAATGTATCTGCCAAAATTTTGCAATTGAAAAAATTCCTCAATTAAAAGGACAACAGCACAGTATTTAGTGGAACTTTAACCTGAATACAATCAGCCTCTTGAGATTTGCTTCACAGTGAGCAAATCTCTTTTGGATAATAATGTACTTTCATGCATACAGCACTACCATGATGGTATAACAGTGTAAGTCTTTATTATTAACCACCATGATAAACCTAACCAGCTAGTGTTTGCACCTAAATCCTGATGTGGATTAATCTTTTACTAACCTTACAAATCTAACTTGTTTTAACCTAATATATTGTAATAATGCAACAGCCTACAAATGAGAATGACTTGTTTATTTCCATGTGACTGTGTGCATGGTTCTATCTGCATGAGTGCACATGAGTGTGGGTGTGCAGTTTGACTCAAGTGTCACTGGCTGTAACCGCTGAGCTGTGAACTAACAAGCTCTCCGTTAATTGGTTGGAGTTTGCAGGAAACTGAAATAAAGCACTCTTATTTTTGCTTCTCCTCTTTCCCCCAAGAAGTCTGAATGAAAATAGAGATAAAAGACAACAGAGTCTGCGCCGTATACTCACTGATGAACACAAAGGACAAGCTTCTCACAGAGGAGATGCACCTGTTAAGGAAAGTAAGGAGGAAAAGACTAATTGAGCTGCAACGATGCCTTCGGATTTGTCAGCTGCTGGATGCAGGATTAACATTTATGAAATAGCCAGCCTAACAATCTGAGTTCTATGGGTTCACAAAGTGTAGTTTCTTCTGGAAAACACTTCTTTCCTTCCTCCACATGTTCTGTAGCCTGTGGTGTTACTTCTCCTTCCAGCTCTCTTTCTTCTGACAGTGAATGCAGTCATAGCTCATGTTCTTTCAATGGACATCTGTAAATCTCTTTTGGTTAAATCTTTTCTCCATATTTCAACCATTGGTGGAGAGGAAAGAAAATAACTTTTTCAATTTACCACCAGGAAAAATGGGATTGTTATCACTGAAAAGGAATGGTGGAGTGATTCATTAGATTATTGACTAACTCCACCATATCGTACTTGCTTGCTAAAGCGCAATGTGGAGTTTTTGTTATGAGAAACATGATTAATAACCATCAATTGCATAATTGCACTAAGTATACATTTATTTCTCCTATGAGAAACATCTAGGATTTGGACCCTATCAACTACCAACTAGCATCAAACTAAATATTTAGTAAGCAAGCTAAATATTTATCATAATGCTAAATATTTTGTGAGCAAGCTAACAATTTAGCTCCAAACTAAAGATTGATTCTGAGCTTGCTCAATATTTAGCTATCAACATTTTTAGCTGGCTCAACACTAAATGTTCAGCTACTACAAAAATTTGCTTGCCTGTAAGCAGAAGTGGAAATTTAAGATAAAAGTGTGGTCTTCCTTAAAAACCGATGCAGTCACTGTTGTTTTAGCGCCATTGGTACATGTCAGAAAATGATTCATTCTCTGATTAAAGCTGAAATTTTGTTCAAGGAAAGAGGAAAAGAAAAAATGATAAAGAAGTGACATGAAGCAATTTGTAAGGAGGAGTTTATAAGTAGGGTCTTGCAAAAAAAATTAAGCAAATCTTTTGGGGAAAGTGATTGGTTATCAAAAAGTAAATTTGCATGTTACCTCAATATTTAAATCAGGTGGAACCTAATTATTTAGCTAAAGGGCAAATATTTGGTTAATATTAGGTTAAAGTGAAAAGCTAAAGTTTTAGCATGGAAGTTTGAGTTTTTAAAAAGGAACCCCTGTGTGTTTTTATTTTATAACAAACTAAATACCCCAGATTATAGTCAGTCTTTTAATGTGTAACTTTACAAATGTGTTGGGACTATGGTCCCGTACTGCTGGCAACCTGTCCAATACCAGACAGACAGACATACACACTCATGCCTAAATGTAATTAAGAGAAACACACTACTTCAGTGTGAATTTGCTTGGATTGTGGAAGGAAGTCAGAGTAGGTTGGAGAGAGCCTGCACAGTCACAGACTGAACATGCAAACTTGACAAAAAATCCAAACATTCCTGGACTACCTTACTGCATTAAAAGGATTAGCAGCAGATAGCACTGCAATCCCCTAGAAGTCTGTTAGAACCAGTGCCCAGATGAGTAAGAGCTGCTTTGGCAGTGAAAAAGAGGAACCTACTTGATACTGGGCAAAAGTGCATAATGTTGTACCTAAAGGGTTTATTTTGCTTGTAGCCAGACAAACAAGTGCACAGAAATTATAATAAAGACTCTGCATAAACCATCATTAACGAGATTGGCCACCACATTTGGCATATGCACTTTATTGGGTGAATTTTTTTTTTCAGATTGATGCACTACCCTCATATCATCAAAACACTTTGCCATGCAGGTTTCATCTCAAGCCAGCTGTCTAAGCATATGGTGAAGTTTATTGGCAGAATCAGACATGGCGAGTACGTACGGCGGCAGTGTTGCACACTGCTGCCACTGACTCAAAACACACAACATCAACCGTTCTGGTCAGCAGAGATGATTGCTGGAAAGTGTTAAAGTCTATACATCTCTGCCACTTTGTTTCCCTCTAACTCTAGTTCTCCCTCACGTTGCTTCTCTCCCCCTCGCCGCCTAAGATATTCAGACTACAGTCACGAGGGGAGATTGTAGGAGGACATTATGTGTTTCTTGTCTCCTCCGCAGTGATGCAATGTAACTAGCTGGCCTCTCAATGAACCAATGAGACTTTCTCAGCTGTCTCACAGCTCTCTGCACATCCATAGAGACACTCTGGCTGTTACACCCTTTTTCCCTAACTTGATTCTGACTTATACCAATAATGAAAATGAGTCAGAAATAGCTGGCCTACTTTGATTTCAGACCATTAAAGGAGATCTACCTGCAGGGTTTGTCCAATGCTTCAAGGTTGACAGATGCTTCATAGTTTAAAGGGTAAAGACTGGGTTAATCTTTACCCAGTTGAGAAATTATGGGACGACTAAAAGTTTCATTTTCTTAGAGTAAAAGTGAATGCATGCAATATTCAGGTTGTGGTATGGTTGACACATACATGTAAACTATCAACCTAATGAAGACATCTGAGTATTATTCATGTTAACTTCATCTGAAGCAGCTAAAATGTTCCATTTAAATGTCAAAGCAGTCAGAAAGATTCATACCAAATGTCAGTTACTCCAAAAATAAAACCACTAACACAAGAGTGTTTCTTAATCTCTTTAAATAAGCCAGAAATATGTCACTTGGTAAATACACACAATTAGGTTATCATTTATTTGGTTAATTGAATAAAACAGATTGCCTCACTTTGCAGATTTTTCATTTGACCAAGCTTATTTTATACAAGATTAAAAATACACTGAGACTACAAAAACATTTCTCTTTTAAAAGGGACATATCATGCAAATCCTGTTTTTAGCCCTTAAATACGGTATTATGCATACTTTTAGTGTCTAAGAGTGCAAAAAGCAAATTATTTATTCTCTACTGGTGCATCATAGATTATAAGATGGGAAACAATAACAGTACGTCCCATGCCAGTTGCATCTATAACATTTGCTAAATTATGAAAAAATGCTTTTGGCAGACAACCAAGTGACTTTGAAAATGGATGAAATTAGTAATTTATCTTAGTAGGAATGTCTGGAAGTTTGTAACTCTTTTGTCTCTTGAGCAGATGTGATAAACAGCACTGCAACACTTCAACCACCCAGAATGACTATCCTAACATTAAAGTTTATGTACATTCATAATTTTGTTTTAAACACCTAAACTTCTAGAAAAAAGTTCTGCAACACACAAGTACACACAACTCTGTCAAAGTCACCACAACTGTGTTCAAGAATGCTTTCTTACATTAATGGGGCCTTAAGAGTTCTATATTTTGCAAATATATATATATAAAAAAGTGTGCTGTATGGTTTGCTACTCAGGACTTACTTAAGCAGCGCTCTCAAACTTAAAGGTTGGCTTCTTTGGAAATGACATGGTGAAGAGCGGCTGAGTGAGGTTAACGCAGGGACACTCAACCAAGGAAGGAAGAACTGAAGAGCCTTGGAGAGTGACTGGGAAGCAAATGGAGAAACAGCAGTGACATTGACACTGTTTCATTCAACAGCTCAATTAATCCTGTGGAAATAGGAAAATAAGATTTGCCATATTCAACAGAAATGGAGGAAATTAATAGCAATTAATCTCTCTCAGTGAGACGGTGAAAAATGAAAAGGTGAATTCTCTTATACGGTGGAAATATCTGTAATTTACAATTACAATTTACTTATATATTGGACATATATACTTAACAAATGAACTTAATACACCAGGTACTTTGCAGATTAGGTACAAAGTAGCTAACCTCCAAAGCTTTTCAAAGTAACCTATCTTGGTCTGCTAGGACATGGGCAGCCTCTCAGGCAGACTGAGGGTGGATAATAGAAGAATCCAGCAGTGAGTGAAAAAGAAGGAGTTTGATTACTGGTAAGTGCAAGGTGGCTGATGGAGAATAGGGTTCAGCTGGGAGGGGAGACCAAGCAGGCAGGCTGAGGGAAGGACAGTAAAAAGGAATAAAGAAACTGGACATTTTGTCAATATATGGTTTTAGATCAAAATGCGTTTCATTGTATGTAATATTTGTAACACTTCAATTGGCTTGCTTAAAATGTGAACTGAGTACAACCTCTAGCATTAACATGTTCCAGTACTTCTTGCACCAGGGATTAACAGCCAACCAGGGATTAACTACCCAGAGTCAAAAAGCAAGCGGAGAATTGTGTCAGTGTACACTGAATGGACAAACTGCCTCAAACAAATCAGCTAAATTGCTAGCTTACTGGTTAACCTGATACTTTGTCATGGGCGTAAATAGGAAACTTGTTCCTACTCATTTCGGTGTTTACAATCCAAGTGAGTCAAGGGTTGTTAGAACAGTGAAGGTCCTGACAGAAAGAGACCGGATCAGTGTGCATTTAGCAGTGAGAACCAGTTTGTTGCTATAGCAGCTCGCCAAGCCTCATTTAAACCAAACTTGCTCTCCAAACACAAGATGAATAATTCTCTTTGAGCCGCCTCCTCTTCCTCTCTTCTACTCCTCCTCCATCCCTTCTTCCCCTTTCCTATCCTCCCTCTACTCTAGAGGATTTTTTCTAATAAGAATTTTTTTTAAGGGGGGGTAGATGCAGCAGCCTTGAAACGCTCTTCCTCCAGGCTGAGATGGATTTATGATGCGCTGTCAACTTGTGGGGAGAGAGAAAGAGAATAAGGAAGCACAGTAAACATGTTTTCCTCCCTCCTACTGTAATTCGAAGGGGATGGAGTTTAGAAAAGGGAACACAGCAGGGTGCTTTTTCATAATCTCCTGCATTGAAAGTCAAAAAAGAACAACAACAAAATCATCATGCAACACAAAGATATGGCTAGGTCACTGCTGATATTCTTAACTGATTCAACGAGGTTTAATGACATAAATAGATTGTTTTACATTACAGGTGGAGCTTTATTGAGTATAATCTCAGAATTATGCTGATTTTCTCAAGGGTAAATATTAAACCAGCCATTATCTTGTTTTTCAGTGTGTTGGTGTTCTGAGACACTTTGTGGCACTTTTTATCAAGAGTGAAAAATGTAGAAAATGGACCAAATAGATTTATTCATCGAATCATTTTCAATAACAGAAAAAGTTGAAAATGGAGGGAAGAACATATACTGTCAGGGTTATCAGCCTAAAAAAAAATCATTCCAAATAGAATTTATTTGTGTTTAAATGTCTAGACTACAGTGAATGTCTTTAGATTGTGTATCAATCTTCTTCTAAGCTATTTAACCTATAAAAACATCTCAGAATGGATGCACTATTTATAGAATGTGCGTTTTTTTACACATGCAAATCCCTTATTTTTCAGGTATAATTCATCAGACTTGCAGGACATTGTAAAAAATATCAAACTATACTGTTTATGTATAATGTCGGTTATAATCTGTTAGTGAAACATCTTCAGAAAATGTTTTATGAAATTGAGGGTGGGCACAACTTAAGGGGAACACCAAATTTCAAAATATGTAATCCAACAGTCAAAGCCTTCTCCTGTGTTCAGGTCTGAACTCTGTGGAGATTTATCCATATGCCAAACTAACTGCTTCCATTACAGTTTGCACAAATCTTTGTCTATTTTCTCCTAATGTTGAAAAAACTAAATTTTGCACCCTATTGCAACATATCCACTAAATGGGAAATTAAATTAAATTAAAATCACACACGAAAAAAGCTTGTTGACACAATAAGTCATTAAAAATCACAGCAGTGACAGATGTAAACACTTCCCTGAGATATATTCATAATTCAGCTTAATTGGACGGTTTTATACTGGTTGTGTGTTTTGTGAAGACCAATCAATAGGTGGCTGTGTTTGAAATGTATTGCTTCATTATGAAGGCCTCCTATAGATACCACAATGACTCTTTTTCTCTGTCTGTATTTTTAACACTTTGTATTCAGCAAGTATTAGTTTTCTGTTCTATGTGAGTAGTTACTGACAGCAAATGTCACTGCAGCAAAGTCAGGCTCAAAGAACAAGTGACACGGTGAGAGGAAAATGACATTTGTAATAATGACATTGTAATAGCCAGATCTGAGATGCTAAGAGGCCTGATAATAATAGCCTCCTCTCTCTACACATGATGAACGCTCCCCATACAGAGAATACAATGTTCCACACTTTTTTGAAACGGTGAGAATGAGGAATGCCAGTCAGTAGTGATGGCTGACATGTCTCTTTGTTGAGGTTCCTTAGAATCATCCATGTCTCATTTATATAATCTTGTTAAAGTTTCAAAATAAATTCTGTACAGAACAATACCAAAACCTTAATCTATAGCTACATTTCTCCTTGAAAGCAATAGAATCAACTTCAGGTTCCTTCTGTGGTGTTTTGTCGACTTTACTGAGTTTCTTGTTTTCTCTCATATCTGAGTCTTTGTTTGCTCTATTCAGTATACTTGCACACTGTTGAATGCTCCTCCATTACTCACATTATTTCTCAAATTCTAAGAAAGATGAAACCAGTCAAAAAGGAGCAACATTTCTCAAATTTCTCAGTCATCAGCCTCAAAAATATTTTTTTATAATTTCAAATCTGTTTTCTTTGTGCTGAAAATGAAATATTTATTTCGACCAAGATTTATTGAAGACTACCTACAACTACTACAGTAGTGCTAAAGTAGGTGTTTTTTTGTTGTTTTTTTTAAATGAAGCAGTGAACTGTTTCACATAAACTGCTGTACATCTATAGAATTAGGATACCAGATCTCAAACATATAATTTTCTTAAAAACAAAACAAAACCAAAAAAAAAAATATAATAATTTTTGTTTTTTTTCTTTAGTGCAGAAACTGCAATGACTGACTCAGAATACTGGTTCCCATGGTAACAGGGGAGCAATGATAAATAAGCCCACTGGCACTAAAGATTCCCCTCACATTCTGTCCTGCTTCACTCCTACTTTCTCTTCCGTCTTTCCGACTCCATTTTGCCTTTCTGCAGTGCTTTTTCTTATGTCTACTTATCTAAAAGCAATACAGCAGCTGAGGAGAAGCATGTCTCAAAAAGTGATAAGATAAAATAAAATAGATGAAGATATTATACATCACAACTAGTGGTGAGACTTCATTAAAAATCTTATTGAGTTAATTGCATGGTCTGTAATTAATTAATTAAAATTAATTGCATTTTAATTTAAAACTATATATTAACAAAATAAGCAACATTGTCGATTCAAAAATTATTTTTGCTACTAAACTATGGAATAGGTATATGAGCTCAACAACAAGATATTTATTTTTAGTCTGTTTTTCAGATTCTTCAAACATCTTATTGGAATAAAGTTCTATTCCATCCATTCATCTTTCCAGAGTTTAAGGAACTCCTGGTCATTCATGGAATTTCTTTAGAAATGTGGACTGTGGATCAGTATCACTCTGGCTACTTGATCAGCAAAAAATATTTACCATTGATGTAATATGAGGCAGACATGCAATACATAACCTCAAAAAGTTACTGAACAAAAACACATACAGCTTTCATTACAAACCATTCGCCTCCAGCTAGGATTTGATCCCAGAATCTTGTTACTGCAGGGCAACCAGTGTACTTTATATATATTTTATATATACTTTAAATATCATGTTTTTTGTTGTAAAATGGGACTGTAAGCTCCAATTTCCAATTTGATTTATTTATTTATTTATTTATTTTTTCTTTTTTTATCATTTCAGGTGTATTGACTATCCTGAACAAACAGGAAACTTTAATGATTTATGTTTCAATCGCTGCTCAGAAAGTCAGCCTCTAGGTCTATTGTCCCACTTTTTTAATGTTGACTTAAAAAGTTTTCCATTGCTTTTTGCTTGTTTAAAATTAAATACACTAAAACAGTCAGTAAAATAACATTCCATTGCTGAATGTTAAACCACATACATCTGCTTTAAGTTATCATATACAGCTGTTAAGTTCGTTGATCCAGAATGTGTCAATGTATAAACATCAGCATGATTCAGCATAATTTTAAATTCAGAGCTGTGACATTATCAAAATCTACACCTGGATTACCTTGTCTATTTATTATGAAATTATAGGCTACAGATCAAACAGTTGATGAAATGATGATGCAATTAAACATTTGACAGGGAAAAGTCCAACAGACAGAGCACACAGTACATGAGAGGATATGATAGTCTCTGTTGAGGCTGCGTTCCATCAGCCATCACAAGTGTGCTTCACTCTTCGTTCACCTTGACTTTTGTGTTTTGCTGCTGCTTTCAGGATGCTTACAGCGTGTCGGAGCGTCACCTCAATTAACATAGAAAGCATGGGAGACGTTTTTCTCTGTTTCTCTGTCCATTGCCCTCTCCTAAGGTAATGATTGTTCTGTAAGGCCTTGATTTTATCAGCAAAGGGTAACAGAATGTAATGACACAAAAGAGTAATGCAATAGCAACCAAGGTATTTTAGAAATACAAATACCTAAAATACACATTACAGTGCTTACATCAACATTTACAAGTTAGCTGGAAAGACATTTTATTAGAAGTTGTCACAGCTTTGCTACCCCCATTGCTACCCTAGCTGGTGACTATGAATTCAGTAAATAGTTATGGCAAATCACTTAATAAGAACTTCTGACAAAGTTCTCATGAATGTAACACACTGACACCGACTCCAGATGTTCTGACCATTGACTACTGCTTTGTGCATCACGTGACAATGCTGCGGCACAAATGCACTCAGTCAGGAATATCTGTGATTGGGGAAATGACACAATAACACAAAGAATCTGCTAATTGCCAACAATATGAGGGCTAGATAATACGGTCCAAATATATTAACTTTATTGGTTGCCATAGCAACAGGTCTGCATGCACGATGCGAGTGGTTTGAAGTTGTTCTTTGCCTGTTTTATGCATTATTTTTCTTTTGTTGTGGCACACTGCAGCCACTGTAATTTCTAAAATTAAAAAAACAAAACAACAACAAAAAAATGGACTAATTGCCTCATTTGTTTGTAGAAATGAGCAAATTCATAAATAGATATTCCAACATAGGCCTTGGTTTGGTTGAAGTGAACTTTGGTGCTGTTTGAATGCATTATGTAAACTCATCTATCAGTGAGTGGACCGGAGATTGCCCCAATAGCAGGACCTGGACTAAGGCCTTCTGGGTAAATGCAACCAAAACAACGCTAGTGGGAGAAATAGCTTATGTTGATCCCATTGTTCAGCGTCTGTGTGACACATTTCCAGAAGACCAAAGAGAAATTGTACAAACGCTCTCAGACCACTCTATTTTCAGAAATTTCCATTACTTTCTCTTCTTCATAGTTTTTTGTGTAATTTCCTTTGGTACAGTGCCCCCACGGGTAAGGAGTGGAACTGGTTGATCAAAGGGTTTGGTACGTTTGACTCAGTCCAATGTGAAAGAGAACCAAAGCAGCTAAAAATGGAACAACTGTTGCAATTTCAGACCCAATCAAACCGAGTCAACCGGACAATCAGACTAAACAGCCTTCCTTGTCCTAAACAGAAAAGCTTAGGCTGCTCAGATCAGTGCGCTGTCAGTGACAAGCTGACCTGTCACAACCAATCCACTCCCTCCACTCTCCTCCCCCTTTACACTGCTTTCCATTGTCGTAACAAACAGGACACAGAAGAATAAAATGGAGTGGGTTCATATTTGGGGCATAATACTTAATGATTTTGCTTTGCACTCGCTTTATTGGAAACAGTAGCAGGTGCAAATTGATCTAAAGCCTGCCAAGGTTATCAATTTCATAATAGTTATTAGTCCCCAATCTCCTCCACAAAGCCGCTCAATCAACACAGACTCCATTACATTGATGTCTGGGCTGTCAACATGCACACACACACACACACACACACCCACCCATAGAAAACACTGATTTCTCCTTCCAGCAACTGGTGTCTGCTGACACATTAAATGCTGTGCCATAAAACCCAAATCTGTCCATTCAGTCTCTGCTTTCTTCTGCATGACAACAACAATAACTTGGCCATTTTGGATGCTCAGTTATGTAGAAGTGCTCTTGGGCAGACAGGCAGATGACACCCTTGGCTCCTGTTCCCAAAGCATTTGCATGTGCGATTTGTCAAAGCAATCTGAGAATTTTTTGATGGTGTCTTTCTCTCTGCGTATGTGTGTGTTATGTAAGTCTTGCAGGCATTTCCTCTACAAAAAAGGAAAGAAGAGTTAGCTGTGATCTCTTGAGATTATGCTCTGCAGACAAAATCTGCTTCAGTATGAAAAGATTCTTCATCTGCTTTAAGTGCCAGTGGTAGAAAATTCATCAGTTTACCCATAACTATTGTCAAATAAGGCTTCAGAGATGCACACAGCATGCAATGAAACAGCTTTGGTGTACAACAATCCAAGTTGGGAGATAAAATTAAGACTTTTGCTACTAGCATTCTTTGTGAGCATTCAGGATGGATTTTGTCTAGACCAATAGGAGCAACAACTAAAACCTTAAATCGCACAATGTAAAAATAGAAGAAACAGCAGACATGGTTCTGTCATGTTTGTCGCTGCAGAGCTCACCTCACTACAGTAAAGCAGACCGAACAGAACCAAGTATTTAAGATGAACATTTTAGAATTGTAAACTGGATTTACTGAGTTAGTAAAATTTTTTTATACTAGGATTAACATAAATTCTGTAGAAATGGGGTTACAGTCCTTTTTCTGTGTTCCACTTTAACTTGTTGGTATATCTCTTCCTCTGTTCATTCTCAAAGTGATCTAAAATATCTGGGAGGAAACCAACAATGCAGAAAACTACAAATGTTGAGCTATTCTGTGGTGAGAACCATTTCTACAGCTGAGAGCTTCTGGTCCAACTTAGAACTCATGAGAAGAGCAAACAGTATTTATATATGCTGCACTCCAGCGTATATAGGTAGTGAGTTATTGGGGAAGAATCAATTTTTTAAATGAAGTGAATCTGAAAACTATTCTTCCCGTCAGGATTAATTTGATTAACTCAGAGTCAGTGCTTTATGTTCAGAGAAACAGTGAGCATGTAATAGCGTTTTTCTCACAGAAAAACTATTTAGTTTTTTCTTCATTTCAGGAGACAAACCCTTTTAGCAGATGTTGTAGGGAGGTACTTAGTTCATAATGAGTAAAGTCCTGCTGTTTCTCCTGTCAGGCTGCAGGCGGCAATGGAAGGAGTTGTTTACAGTGGTAAAATGTTTGTTTGATTGCCTCAGATTAGGTCTTTCAGGAAGTAGACATCAATATTAGATTGTGAAGGAACATATTGATGACTCTTTTCCTTCAGCTTCACAAACTTTATCCCAAATTTCCGATTTCAAAAGATTACTGGTTTTATGTTGCTTACAATTGTAGTAGCATAGTTAGCAGCAGTTTTTGAAAATGAATCCCACTGGGATATTTTATCCATCACAGAGCACAAGGTATTTAAGCTGGACAATAAGTAATTTAAGTTATTAATTTTATTATCAGCTTTTTGAAGATGCTTCTTTTTTATATTAAAATCAATTTCTTAGAGTTTTGCAAAACAGTTTGAGACATATTGCAATTTAAGTGTTAAGTAAGCCAACATAAGTATTAAATGTCAATTCTGAGAAACATAAAATAGCATAACTATGGCTCCCCTAAGGGGACACATGTTAAAAAAAGATTTCTTGAGGGCATCAGGTACATTCTAGTACTTTAGACTTTTCTTTCTTCAGTTTTTGGGTGACATTATCAGAGATAATGTGTTTTCAGGCAGTATAATCTAGACTGAGTTTGTGGACATCACTTTGTTGGCTGTCCATAGTATTTGGTACACATACTTTGTGGTGTGCTTGATTTACTGTGAGAGTGTGGTGGTGCACACAAGAATATATCTGGTGCACATGAGAAGCCCATTTTTAATTTTTTTTATTCAAGTCCCCTTATGTGATCCATAAAAAAACTGTGCAGACTGTTTTCATAAAAGTTCCATAATCTATTATTTTATGAAAGAAAAGTTTAATAAAATGGGGTTCCTGGTTTTACAGGAAGAATATAATAGTACTGTGAATTTCTTTCCAGGCTTATACTGACGACATGGACACTAGATTTAGACATATTTGACAAATGGATTTCAGAGGAGAATAGAATAATTATTGTATGACTAAACATGTTGAATGACTCGCTTCACCCAAAAGTTCTCTTTAATGTTTTTTTGTTTCTGAGCAAGTAAAGCAAGTATTAAAATAAATATGTTTGACAAAAATTTGGATCCACGTAACACTAACTGTATTAGTCATAAATAATCTCATTGCTTATGAAATTGTTGTCATGGTTGAGGACTTGTCTTTGTTTTTTTAAACTGGTGTTAGCAGAGGAAGCGGACAAGTCATGTCACTTAAAACAAAATCAGACTTGAATAACCAATTTAAAGATTTTACACTCAACTTGATAAAATCACCAAAAATCATGAACTTTCAACCCAGTGACTTGTCACTGGAGTTGATTGACTTGAAAACACGTATGATTTAACACACCACGTGTGTGTGAGAGACAGCAGGAGTCTAAGGGAGACAGAGAGAGACAATTTGACCTAACAAAGAGAACCTGGTGTGCTCAGGCTAATTTCACAGATTCACCATTGCAACAGTTTCAAAGCAGGTGACAAAGACTTTTCCAAAATGATGAAAATGTTAGAAAATATGACACTTTCATAGTGACAAGCTAAACTGTTTTCTGTTGGGTTACCAGGTCTTTGTGCCGCTGTGAGGAAGCTCTCACTGCTGCCTCTAGCAGATTTGTAGCCTGCAAGGCACGCTGCACAAACATACATTCACTTGCATTTTATTGACTGGGGGAAAGGCAGAGATCACAATTTCAATAAAAAGCCAATATCGGGTGGATAAGAGTAATATATTTCATGGGATAATAGATAAGGAAGCAGAGGCTGACACTCCAAGTACGCTAAAGGTATACAGTGTGATTTAGGGCTAGATTAAGGGAAGGTGTAGTTTTAACATATCTGGGATTTTTTTGCCCACATTTGTCATGTGGGAAAATATAATAAGACTATAGGTTATACTCTAAATGTAATGTGTGAAGCCGAAACGACTGCAGATTAATCAGTTGATACAGATACCCAGATCTTGACATACGTTGCACCTTTCTGAGGACTTGAGACACTGTTGGATTGTTCACTAATAAGTTCAGAGGAAAAACATCTTTGAAAACAGTTTGTCTTTACCTTTCTTCTACTGTTACAGCAATGTAACAGCCTATGTATAAACATAAGTAAGAAAGCTGATCTTCTTTAAACACATTTAAATTACACATCAAAACTGTAGATTCAAAATGTTTTCTAATAAAGTTTATTAAAGTCTCAGAACTTAATTGATGTATAACATATATATATATATATATATATATATATATATATATATATATATATATATATATATATATATATATATATATATATATATATAAAATGCCCTTCTCACCCCCCGCGGGTGGTGATTCTTCGTCCTCTTAGCTCGGGTCCTCGACCAGAGGCCTAAGAGCTTGAGGGTTCTGCGCAGTATCTTGGCTGTGCCTAGAACTGCACATTTCTGAACTGAGATGTCTGATGTTGTTCCTGGGATCTGTTGTAGCCACTGTTCCAGTTTGGGGGTGACTGCCCCGAGTGTCCCGATGACCACAGGCACCACTGTGGTCTTCACCTTCCAGGCCCTCTCCAGTTCCTCCCTTAGGCCCTGGTATTTCTCTAGTTTTTCATGCTCCTTTTTCCTGATGTTGCAGTCACTTGGTATTGCCACATCCACCACAACGGCTTTCCTTTGTTGTTTATCCACCACGACTATGTCTGGTTGGTTTGCCCTCACCATTTTGTCTGTCTGGATCTGGAAGTCCCACAGGATCTTAGCTCGGTCATTCTCCACTACCTTCGGGGGTGTTTCCCACTTTGATCTTGGGGGTTCCAGTCCATATTCTGCACAGATGTTTCTGTACACTATGCCTGCCACTTGGTTGTGTCGTTCCATGTATTCTTTCCCTGCCAGTATCTTGCACCCTGCTGTTATGTGTTGGACTGTCTCAGGGGCCTCCTTGCACAACCTACACCTTGGGTCTTGTCTGGTGTGGTAGATCTGGGCCTCAATTGCTCTGGTGTTTAGGGCCTGTTCCTGGGCGGCCATGATGAGGGCCTCTGTGCTGTCCTTCAGTCCAGCTTTTTCCAGCCATTGGTAGGACTTTCTGATGTCAGCCACTTGATTTGTTGCGGTGGTACATCCCATGCAGGGGCTTGTCCTCCCATGATGGTTCCTCCGGCACCTCAGCTTCTGTTCCCCATTGTTTGAGACATTCACTGAGCACATTGTCTGTTGAGGCTTTGTCCCTGATGTATCTATGGATCTTGGATGTCTCGTCTTGGATAGTGGTTCTCACACTCACTAGTCCTCTGCCTCCTTCTTTGCGGTTCGTGTAGAGTCTCAGGGTGCTGGATTTGGGGTGGAACCCTCCATGCATTGTTAGTAGTTTCCGGGTCTTAACATCTGTGGCCTGTATCTCCTCCTTTGGCCAGCTAATTATTCCTGCAGGGTATCTGATTACTGGTAGGGCATAGCTGTTTATTGCACGGATCTTGTTCTTGCAATTGAGCTGGCTTCTCAGTACTTGTCTTATTCGTTGGAGGTATTTGGTTGTGGCTCTTTTTCTTGTGATCTCATCAAGGTTGCCATTTGCTTGTGATATTCCCAGGTATTTGTAACCTTCCTCTATGTCTGCTATTGTTCCTTCTGGGAGTGAGATCCCTTCTGTGGGGATGACCTTCCCTCTCTTTGTAACCATCCGACCACACTTCTCTAGTCCGAATGACATCCCAATGTCCGTGCTGTATATCCTGGTGGTGTGGATCAGTGAGTCTATGTCTCGCTCGCTCTTGGCATACAACTTGATGTCATCCATGTAGAGGAGGTGGCTGATGTTGGCTCCATTCTTGAGTCGGTATCCGTAACCAGTCTTGTTGATGATTTGGCTGAGGGGGGTTCAGGCCTATGCAGAACAGTAGCGGGGACAGCGCATCTCCTTGGTATATGCCACATTTGATGGATACTTGCATCAAATCTTAGTCGCTATGATGCCGGACATGAGCTTCCAGGTTGTGGAGAGACAGGTTATTGGTCGGTAGTTAGATGGGACCGGGCCCTTTGTTGGATCCTTCTGGATCAGGATTGTGCGCCCTTCAGTTAACCATTCAGGGTGGTTCCCGTTCTGTAGCAGCTGGTTCATTTGGTCTGCCAGTCGCTCATGTAGGGCAGTCAGTTTCTTTAGCCAGTAGGCATGGATCTTGTCTGCCCCTGCTGTCCAGTTTTTCATACCTGAGACTCTTTCTTGGACATCTACCACAGTTACCGGATTTTGCTCAGGGAGTTTGCTGTGGTCATCTCGTAGAGAGATCAGCCACTTTGCATTGCTGTTGTGGGACGCCTCCCTTTCCCATATGCTTTTCCAGTATTGTTCTGTCTCCAGCCTTGGTGGGTCTCCAGCCTTGTTATTCCCCTGCCACTGAGAGTACACTTTATATATATATATATATATATATATATATATATATATATATATATATATATATATATATATATATATATATATATATATATATATATATATATATATATATACACAACTCTTTATTTAACTCCCTGGTGAGATATTCTGTAATGGTGTTGACCAAAAGGTTGCGTAGTGACAAATAGCTCTTCAAAAAGAGTTCTGTGACCAGCGCTGTGGGGAAAGTTCTGAGATCTTTTTAGATGAAGAAGAAAAGGGATGCAAAAGAATAAAATGTATGTAATAACAGCTGACCTGACTTCCATGGTTACTCAAATCCTGTTTGACGAGACCAGTTTGGGTGAAAAGCTTTGCAAAGCCTTTCTGAATCAAAGTGAATGTTTGCACCATTTGCTTCAATTATCCTCTCTCCCCAGAGTATGAGTGTATCCTAATGTGTCTCTATTACAAGCCCTTTATTCTTATTCTTCCACCCATCTTGGCCCAAAGGTGGTATTAATTATTAAGAGCACAGTCATTATTTTAAATATTAGAAAAAGGGAAATAGACTTTTTGAAAGCTTCTAAGACAGAAAAAAATCTCACAGAGCTTGTGAAAAGAAGGGCCAATCACCTTGTCAAATCTGCACTTTGCATATTTTTTCTTTGTGTGGCAAAGATGTGTAAAGTGGAAAAATGATCTGATTAATATTATTTTTATGTATTTTGCACCTTTTCCCTGCTTTGAATTTTGTTTAATATACCGGTATATTGCAATCTCTTCTGTTATATATCATATAACATATATATCATAGCAGGATATTAATTAGTTTAGGTAATTTAATGACAATTACAAAATGACATGTACGCTGCATAAATGCATAAAAAAAAATATATCATCTTGTTTCCTTCTATCACTATATTTTTTCAGAAACTTCCTTCACACCATTGCACTTTGTTTACACCGTGGCTTTATCCTGATTCATTTTTCTATTCACTATATACAAGAGTCCAGTGTTTATAACCCTGACTCCTCTAACATTGCTCTGCTGTGTAAAATCATTAGCGAAAAGAGCTTTCGCTGTGTAATTATTATTGATTCAACAACAAGCTGTTTCGGCCATCTGAATAGCAGCTGCAGCAACAAATTCACAAGTTATTAGCAATGTTTTAAAAAAGACACGCCAACATGAAAGATAGCAGGAGGGGTTGTAGTAAATATGAGAAATGAAACCCTCATGGTTTCTCAGAGGATCAACTAATAACACACTACAGGTTCTTGGGACACTAAGCTCTAATATGGACACTTTTACCTTGTAAGACAGAGGGGCTTATGATTATGGGAGGATTTTTCTGCCATATATAGAGAGTACATATTTTCACTATGAAAGCAAGATTTCATGTCTTTCGTCTCAAAACCTGTAATGTTTGTACTCAAAACATCTGCTCTCTTTCAATTATTCACTGTGCTTTCTCAAACCTTTCTCCTCGAGTTCAAAATTTCTGTGTGCTCTGATCAAATCTCTTGCATACTTCTCTGCTCGCTTGCAAATTCTTTTCTGCTCTCTCCTGGAGCAAAAAAGTACCTTCGCCTGGCAACCTCTCAATAGAAAGATTACATATCATAACTACACAGACGATATATAGCTCTACATTACAATGTTACCACAATAACCCACCCAAACACTGAACAGCTTAGAGCAGATAAATATGTGGATGTGACAACTTTACCCAAATGAACAGAAACAAAACTTAAGTTACAACCTTTGGACCTGAAGAGGAATAATCTAGAGTCAGCACATAGAAATTGAAAACAAATTTCAAATTTGTTTGAAATTTTAAACAAATTTTAAGAGAATTGCGAAACATTTGTAACACCGAGTTCCTTTAAATCCAGGTTAAAAACCCAGATGTTTAGCGTTGCCGTTGAACCATAACAAAACAACAACAAAAAAAAAAAAAACAATGAGCAAAATATTCAACAAGTATTGATGAATTTGATGACAACATTCGACAAAAGGCAAAAAGTAATGTTTGTTGTTTTTGAGACTTTATATTTTTATGATTTAATGGTGTAAAGCAATTTGAACTGCCTGATTGATTCATTCATTCATTGATTCATTCATTCACTCATGCATTCATTCATTCATTCATTCATTCACTTATTGGACACTTTGATTCTTTTAATTTCTTTGTGAACATCTTTGGCTCCCGTATATGTATTTGTGCGTATTAATTTCTCCAAGTAATGTTACCATGGATTTGCCAAGTGGAATTCTCAGCAACACCAATTCCCCATAAAGAATCTGCCCCCAAGTGCAGATTATCCAACATCATAATGCTACTGTAGGTTTTTATCTTCCACTGCGTGTGTGTGCATGTGTGTATAAGCACCTATATGATTCACAATAATAATAACTCTCAGCCCAGCTAAGATAAACCTAATCTGACACAGGAGGTAATTCCTTGTCTTCCTCCAGCAACAGTGGGATTTGCCTCTGTGGCTGCTGGCTGATAGTGTCATGGGAGAAGAATGAGGGCTTCTGGCCTCACAGAGCAAGGATTACGTCTCGACAAGACACCTCTCTCAGAATGCCTGGTCTTTATCTAAACTGTTGCATTAAACTATTTGAAACAGGTACGTAATGGATTTGTAATTACACAATTACAAGGTATTAAATATAGATGTTCCCATTACATTAGGAGATACGAAGCTAGCACTGGCTTTGTTTCTGTAGGTTTAAAACCTTTGAAGCTCTTACAGCCATTGAGCATTGCGAAAACCTGCACTTTTTTGGAAACTTAAATGCATATATTTTCAGTTCTTTTCCTTACAGATAATGATGGAGAATAGGCTCGACTGTCTACATCGGCTCCAGTCTGAGAAGTCTCTGCTGTTGCTGCAGGCTGGAGAAAAGCAGAGGTACAACACTGGAACAGTATGTTGAGGTAAATCTAATGCCATCTGTGTATTACATAACTCCAAAAGCAGCTTGAAAAAAATCACTCTCATCACGCTGGAGCATAAAATAAGGGAAAGCGCTGGTAACGCTGCATATGTGATTACCCAGGGCTCTCTTTCTTCTTCTGACACAAATTTTAAAGCCTTTTTGTCCCCAACTTCTGTACCATCCATAGCAACCACATCGACCACACATTAAAGTGGAAATGTCAGAGTAAATGGAAGGAAGCTGGAGCAGAAAATTGTGCTTTGGAGAGTTTTCTTTTCTCTTTTGCCCTGGTTTCCTCTCTAAATCTCCTTCCAGACAGAAGAACGAGTCTGAAGTCTAAATAAATTGTGCTGTTGAATTTATCACATGCAGGGAAATGTTTGGAGCCAGGGATTTTCCATGATTATCCCAAATATCATTATTTGTTCAAAGTACAATATCCTTTCTTCCAAAGTATACAGCGCTCAAATGTTTCAGATCACTGCATTCAGGCTATCTTTATCAGATGTGAAAATACACTTATTTTCACATATTAAGTGAAAATAATCTAATATAATATATTATATTGATATATAATAATATAATATACATATAATATAGTATTATATATATATAATGTGAAAATATACATAAATGTGTATTTTCACATTCATCAAATGTGAAAATACACTTATTTTCACATTTGATAAAGATAGCCTGAGTCAGTGTACAAGGCAGTTTGTGCTCTAATCAAGAAAGATGATTTCATTTATGAAAGGGAAAAAACTAACTGAACTGGTTCTGTGGACAAAAGGTGAGAACCACCGAAGAAGTGTCTGTGACACCTTCAGAAGTATAAACTTCCCTTTGTTTTAAGTGAGCTATGATGGAGGGTTTAGTGTATGAACAAGATGTTTAAGGTCATGACTAATGTATTTTAATTGGATTTAACTCCAGACTTTGTCTAGGACTCGCCATATCAAAAACTCAGCCACATACACAGCTTGGTTTAAATGAAGACTACATCACCAATGACTTCAACTGGTTGGCCTGCTGCAGTCAACTAACAATTATAGATCTGTCTGTTTCTGTCAGACATCTCTGCTTCTGCTTGTTTTCTGCTGCTCTGTCCCAACCCAAAGACAATCTACCTCACTTATAGAGCACTTACACCCACATGAAGTACACACAAAATAGAAAACACACAAACACACATCAGTGGAAGAGTGTGTTTGTCAAGGAGGATAGCCATGACTTTGCCAGAGGGAGTAAGGACAGGGGAGCAAGGGTAGGGTGGCTAAGGGAGTGAGACTTACAGAGATTAATGACCCCAAACTGTCTGTTTAGAGTGTGTTTGCCATGTGTTTGTGTGGGGCCCCTACAGTGGAGACATTATGCAGACGATGGGTCCGTCTCTGACGGATGGGCTCGTTCAGCAGTGAGAGGCTATTTCCACAGTGACTTGCACTGGCTCTCACACAGAAATATACTCCAACACAGCGAGCGATGCTGCCGGATCAGTGTGGGTGTCACCAAAAGTCAGCTGTTACCACGGCCCCCAACTGAGTGACATATTAACCTGGTACTCTCACAAACACGCGCACGCACATGCCCACCCACGCACACACACACACACAAACTGTTTTTACCCACAGCATGTAAGCTTAGGCAGGATGCTAACATTGAGGGGCTTGGTGCAGGATTCTGCTTACACACACATTTGCACACGTATAAATTGACATGAGTTTCTAAGTACACACACAGAGGAACAATAAAGCAGGCAAGCTGCACATTCAACACAGATACATTTAGTATTTTCTCCCTTGTTAAGTTGCAGAGTATATTTGGTATGTTAGACCTGTGTCTAACATCACACTAGAATTTTTTGTTCTCCCTCATCTTGACAGACAGCATTAAAAAAACGGTCATGTACTATTTTTACTAGCAAAACTATAATCATATTAACATAGGCTATTGAACCACATTTTTATGAGGTTTAGTTAATATTCACATAGTTGAACCTGAATCCAGATCCCATCACACATAAAGCTAATAAATGCATCTAACGTTTTCTCCGTAGAGCCAAAAACCACTGACAGTGGCCCCAATAACTTATAATACATGAAATTAAAGACTCCACTTAAATTACGGTCACTTCACCCGCTGGGGTCTGAATGCACAGTCTCACAAATTCCTCCTGGTTCGCATCCATCCATCCATTTTCTGTTCACCCTTGTCCCTAATGAAGTCAAGAGGGTTGCTGGTGTCTATCTCCAGCTATGTTCTGGGCGAGAGGCGGGGTCACCCTGGACAGGTCGCAGGGCAACACAGAGACATACAGGACACACAACCATTCACACACACACACTCACACCTAGGGAGAATTTAGAGAGACCAATTAACCTGACAGTCATGTTTTTGGATTGTGGGAGGAAGCCGGAGAACCCGGAGAGAACCCATCCATGCACAGGGAGAACATGCAAACTCCATGCAGAAAGACCCCGGGTGGGAATCGAACCCAGGACCTTCTTGCTGCAAGGCAACAGCTCTACCAACTGCACCACTGTGCAGCCCTCCTGGATCGCATCTTCAGAGAAATCTGCGGTATTCCATCAGTTAGTTGGATCTTTCCGATCCAATCTGATTAATTGAAAACTCTGCAAGTTTTTACCCAGAGCGGTTGAGGCGTGCGCTTTTACGAGGATCTTTTTGCGTGGTTTCGCTTTCCCGAAACGGACAAATGTTACGTCTACAGTGCTCCTCCAGAATGCTGGAGTTAGAACAACCGACGCTGTTGTTCTTATTCTGCTGCATGTTGATCCGCAAGACGTAACCGACAGCATCCGGTTTAGGATTTTCAAAATAAAAGCTCCTCCAGACTCAATACAAAGAACGGACATATTTAATTATTTCTTGCACGGCCCGGTACCAATTGGTTGGGGACCACTGCTCTAAAATGTCCGGTCCACAACTCTTTAACACGCTGTCAGCTCCCGGTCAGAAAGACACATTTAGTTCAGTGTCCATGAGATGATTTTCAGAAATGATTCTTTTATTGATTGATTTTAGTTGCCTCTATGATGAATTCTTTGCGTAAAGTCAAAAATATCTGTCCATGTGCACCAGTCAAGGGTGTTAATAATAACCTGTCAAAGGGCTTATTTCCCGTCATTTAAAAAAAAAAACAACCGAAACAACCGGTCAAATACAGAAAATATTCAGTTGATGTGATCTCTGATTATTCATCCTACAGGGCCTCAATGTTTGTTTGTTTTTTTTGTTTTGTTTTGTTTCTAAATATGTTCTGCCTTGATTTATGAAAGTTTTTATTTACAAGTACAGTTGGTATAGTGTTGGACAGATGCAGAACATGGTAGGTCCGGAAACTGTTTATTATCAAAGTGCTTGACAACAATATTGTGTGTGTGCTTTTATTTAAGTGAATCACAGTATTCATATGAAAAAGGCTAAAAACAAGAATCATTCACATCTGGCTTGTCCATATTCTGAAAATTCAGTATTAAATTAGTATAAGTACAAAATAAAATCAATACCTTCAACTTAACTGGTTCTGTTGGTTCTGTCAACTGCAGCCATCTGACCATCACCATTGTTAATCCTGTTAATCACAGCACTTTTGCTTTTCGCTCCATTTAATGATTCAGACTCTCTAAGCTATTGAAGGCTGCTACTTTTTGGACAATTCCAGGTCATTGAAAACACAAAAAAATAAGGTAGGTTTGTAAGAACCTGCAAACTCAATCATGGGTATGAAGTATATTGAGGCCCTAAGAGAAGGTAGTGATTTTACATTGTTACCGTAGTTATTTTGAAATCGTCTAACTGAATTGAATTAAATTCCATTTGGTTTCTATATCACCAGTTTGCAATATATGTATCCAGACCATTTAACGATTCCATCTATGTAAAGTTAATTCAATCCATACATGCCAACAGAAAAATACACAATGCAGTCAAATTTTCTGATTGCAAAGAGGAACTGATTTTGCAGCTATCCCTCCTCAGCATAATGAAAAGAGTTGATTGAAGAGGGATGCTTTACTCGATAATTATTTTCCACAACTCCCCCACCCCCAAATCCTCCAATGGGACAATGGGATTGAAAGCATTCATATATATTTTGTGTAGTGCTTCCTAAACATTTAGTGCCAGGCACACATTAGATGCAGCAGATCCAACATTATACTATTTTTTTAACAAGAATAGTTGGTATTAAACACATTCTATCGAGACAGCAGACTCTTCACCAATCTCAAACCATCAGCAGTCAGGAGTATCATCAATAGCACTGGTTAAAGCTTTCATCAACTCAGAGTATCAATTGTGTAAATTTCTTTAATAAAAATTCCTAGGGTAGAATCCTGACTGTTGCTTTATATCAGTGCTAATATTTGTTCTGTGTTTCAACTTTAGTACTGAATTCATTCATTCATTTATTCATTCATTCATTCACTCAGCTATGCTATGTTATAACCAATCACATTCAGATTTCCTCTTCACTTTATACTTTAGAAATATTTCTATTATGTTCTAATATGTCTGTTCACCTTAGAGTTGTTGTAACTTAATATTTCATATCTGTTTTTGAAAACTACTGTAAATGATAAATTGTGCACACTTGAGTGGATTACATGAGCCACAAACTAAATCAGCAATGCACTGTGCTGCAGATTAAGTGAGACACAAGAAGTCTGAACCAATTTAACCCGTTCTGTGACAGACTTCTCCTCATTTCCGACGGACACACAGAGAAAAAGAACGACACACACCGCACAAACTGCAATCTTTCTTGTGTGACTTAAGTCAAATTGACTTCATGCAAATGAGTGTCATGTTGATCCTGAAGGGGAGAGACAAGAGACAGAGAGGAAAAGGAAATCAAGCGAAAAAAGAAGGAAGATTATGAAATCCACAGAGATGGCCACGAAACTCAACATAAACCACAATGACAAAAGATGAGTAAAAAGCCAGAGCAATTTCCAGAGTAGGAAAGTGGTGGGAGGCAGAGTGTGATCACGTCAGAGAAACAAAGTGTTTCAGCAAATGAAATCCATCTCCATAAAACTCAATCCTCTTAGTCTGCAATATGCTCCAAATGGACAGATTGATATAAGGGGTCGCAGCCCTGACCGTATCCCTGGCAACCATACTTGTTACCATCCCAACCCTAACACTCTTTTTCTTCTTTCCCCTCATAAATCCTAACCTTTCACTTTTTTACCTAGTCTGGGTTTTCTTGCTCTTTTTCCCATTTCTATAAACTCACTGAAATTCACTCAGATGAAATTCACTGAGTGTAGAGTGGATATTAAAGGAAATACAGTCCACACCCTTGGCCCTTGTTAAAAGACTGGGTCTGCAAGCTGAAAGCAAATATCAAGAGATTACTGATAAAAGAGTCCAACAGAACCCAGTGATTTTTTACATTGCACAGGCAAACGACTCACACTTCTGTCTGTGGTCTATGAACATAATAAAAACTGAATAATCTGACACTAAAGGTTCTCATGTACTCCATTCAAAGTTGAATAGTCAAGGCGTAATCACATAGTTTCCAGTTCAGAATACATGAAACTCTCACTCTAATTTTACAAAATGCTCACGAAGGGAGCGACAGACCTTCATAAAGACAGGCTCCTCTATGGACAACGATATTGCAATTTCCATCCCTGAGTTTTTAGCCATTTCACATTCTTTCTTTTTGTGAAGAATTCTACAAATATAAGTACACATTTAACTGCATCAAGTAAACATTCTGAAAGAGGCTTCAGATCTCCTTTAGATACACAAAATGGACAGTGAAATATCAATATGGTTGTTTGAGGATGCTTTGCATAAAATGCCTAAAACCTCTGACCAATCACACAATACCTTGCACAGAACTGTGTGCGGGTGTTGTGAAGAGGAGGAGGCGGCTTCTTTGAGAGAAAAAAATTACATTTTCATCAAGCAATTTCTTTGGAAAAAAAACAAAACAAAACACAATTTAATTGTTGTGATATTTCCATTAAATAAAAAAATGCAATTAAAATAATTGATTAATTTTTTCATGCAATGTCACTAAAAATCACGTCAGTCATGCGTGTAAGCAGGAGATATATTCATATTTCAGTCACGGCTCTAAAGCTCATCGTCAGAGGAGACGTCAGCATCTTCCTGAGGCATTGGAGCGACAAGCCCCTTAAACTTGTGAACCCTTAAACTATGTATGCTGCGTTTTGGGGAAACTCTGGAGGGCAATTTTATAGAAGAGCTATAGATTCTAAATTGTCAAATGATACTTTTGATGAGATGAAATGTGCAATGCTGTGAGAGCTTTGGTGGAGCCAACTTCACATTGTCCAAGGAAGCTACCGCCTACAAATAAGGAAGTAGCTATTGCTGCATCCAAACTACTTTTATTGCATCTCATGTGATGCAATAAAAGGTTTTCCATTACAGTTTTGTGAAATCCACAAATTTTGATACTGTTGAAAAATCATGTAGTACTAGTTCTAACACATTTTGTATTGAAAAATCATAATAAAATAATTACTTTTGTAATCCCACCTTGTGTCATTTTATGGTCATTGGAGAGGCAGCTTCTGAGAGACGATTTTGGCACTTTGGATGCAGCATGTGGTTCACAAATAGTCATGTTTCATTCAAATCCAATTTAAGCACTAAGAACCATTTTTCTTCCTGACTTTTCCTTCCAACCAGATAGAAAAAGCAAAGGCACTCCTCTGACCTTCAGTGTCATCTACCAGCTTTTAAACACAAGCTCTACATGGAACTGGAACCGTTAAGTAATGGTAATGGTCACCTTAAGGTGCAAACATCATTCCATCATGACGGTGGCCTAATGCCACTAAGCTGACAGTGAAGTCATGAACTGAGGTGAGTTCCTTCGTGACTGTGAATAGCAGATGTAATCATGCATAAAGCTTTCCAGGCACTATATTTATATCTACTTCCTGCTGAGAGACTTGGCAGACTGCTGCGACCTGTAAGGCAACGATTGAGTGAACAATGAAGCCTGCGGAGGTCATCAGTAGGCTAGTTTGTCATTCGCCCTTGTAGCTTGTCTTGTACTGCAGGAGCTAAGAGCAATGAAGTACAAACCACATCTGTCCTGGTAAGATTTCTTATACTCTGCTTAGGAATGGACATACAGTATATATAAAACTGACTATTTAAAATGTGAAAAGAATGAGCATAATGTAAAAAAAAAAAAAAAAATGACTCAACAGAAGTTGCCAATTTTAAAGCCATTTTTTCATGGCATGTAGTGTCATGAAAAAAGTATTTTCCCCTTACACATTTTTGATTTTGTTTTTTTGCTTTTTTGTCATATTTAAATATTTGAGATTGATATTAATGGAAAAAGCAATCCAAACTAGCATGGGCCTGTGAGAAAAAGCTGTGCCACTTTTTGTCTCAACAACTAGCATCAAGTATTTGCATCAACTAGACTTAAATTGTCTTGGAGGGATTTTATTCCACTTTTTGTCTTCTTGTTTTATTTCAGCCCTGTTAAGGGATACAGATATTAGTAGCTAAAATAAGGCAACTCCAAGGAATCTAAATTTAGACACATGTTTTGACTAAGTCATTCCATTACCTTCATTGTTTTGTTTGTTTCCTTTGAGCTATTTTGTCAGCAGAGTAAAATAGATGCCTGTTTTGACCAAAACATTATGTCGCTCACAATAGTTCATGATATGTCTAACAAGGGGTAATTATATTTTTTTTACATGGAGCTGCATTAGTTTGGATTGTTTTTTTGTTTTTTTTTCTTTTTCATTAATTAAATAGCATTTAATCTAACTGTGGCTACAAAGCAATGCATTTTTTTTTTATTGGTTCCTGTTCCTGCAGCATCACCATATATCAACACATTCTCACACCCGACTCGTCATATATTGACGAGTCGGGACGCCGTCTGACCATGCGTCACATATTGACGCTAAGGGTAGCCCCTTCGCGTCAATATGTGACGACTTGGCCAGGTTCCTTCACCGTAAAATGTTGACGTATTTGACAATTTCGGAAGGTCGCATGTTTTACATGGATTATTCATGCGAAGGGTCCTCGCAAACACTGCCGAAACTTCAAAACCCTCAAATTGGTTAGGTTTAGGGAAAAAATTACGGTAAGGCATAAGGTAAAACCCCTCGCGTCACATATTAACGCGAAAGGGGTACCCCGCGCGTCAAAATGTGACGCGGAAGCCAATATATGACGAGTTGGGAGTGAGAACGGGTTGCATATATCTGTCAGATTCATCCATCAAATTTGAGGGGTGAAGCATTGAACTCCAGTTATATTTTATTACAAATTATTATTATTAAATACATTAATTAACACTGGATTTAATATTATTAATTTTATGATACATATAATAGATGCTTTAATTATGTATTTTTGGATTTCATTCGTCCCTCTTGGTCATCCATAAATTTGGGTCTCCACAGATTTGCATGTTTTTATTCTGAGGTTAATGGCCATATAACAAACAACTTCAGTACATTTCAAAAGAAAAATCTTTTTGTAAAATAAAATTAAAAAATAAATAAATAAAAAAATACAATTTCTTTGGCTAACACAGGCTAGAATATATACGGCACATACCATCCCAGGAATATTACGCTACTTCTTATTAACAATATTCTGGTACAATTCTGGCTGGCTTATGTCAAGTGGATCTTCTTGGAAAACCTTATCTTAGTGCGGTGGTTTCATGGGACAGACCTGACTGGGTCTCTTTCCACATAAAACTTGCAATGTCCTCATGAGATGTGCCAATACCATGAATTTCTTTTTGACTCTCCTCTTCATTTATGAGGGACAGCAATAATGTTGCTGGGTCAATTCCACTCGTGGAGTGTTTAATATTTATTTATTTATTACCTTTTGAAGTTTTTTTTCAAGGGGTGATCTTTATAATTGAACTTGCCCCCGCTTCTGCTGAGTGTCCACTCAGTGTAGGTGGAGTTTGCCCACAAGAACAGAAATTTTTTCCGTCAAAAGTTGTATAAATACCATGAAATTTCTTTCTCGCAGTTTCCTATTGAGGTAAAGAGAATAGTGAGAAAGTGGGCTTGTGTGCGTGCACATGTGAATGTATGCGTGGGTGTGTGTGTGTGTGTGTGTGTGGTGAAATATGTCTTATAGTTGCAAGGAAACAAATAGATTTGGACATTTTTTTTTACCTTGTTTACCCTTCAAATTGTCTGTACAATTTGTTACAGAATCTATGTAATGTATAGACACAGGGTGAGTTAAAAATGTGTAAAATGAATACATTTTCAATTTATATGTAGAGTACACCTATTGAGACAAATATAAAAGTTTGTCTTACTTCCAACTATTAAAAAAAAACAAACAAAAAAAACCCCAACAAACTTTAAAACGGTTCAATTTGACCCACAACATAACATGAAAGCTAAAAGGCAAAATGAGCTAATTTCATGCCTGCCTAGTTTTCAGAGTAACTTGTCTCAAATATTTAATAAACAAGGTTAATGGATTAATTTCAACCATATCAGTGTATTTGTTTGGATGAAATAATAGTAATTTGAAATTAACATTTCCATAGCAACCTGAGAAAGTCTGCGTGAATCAACATATCCCCTACATGGGTTTCCTATGAAGTTTTTGTAGAGTCAGCATGTCATTTCAGTGGAATTTATGGCAGTGAATTACTAGAGAGGATGTGTTTATTTAAAGAACACTGACCAATTTTACTTGCAAAATCTGCATGTTTCAATGCAGGCTGTTCCTCTTATTCTTGGCCCCCATATATTGAGCCAAGACAGTGCGTTCTAAATGTTACCCGTCATGTAGAAAAAGGTCAAAACCTTAAAAGGACACTTCCATATCAGTTGATGCACACTTAGAACTGCACTGATACGTGGTTTTTTACAGTCAAACATATGTGAAAAAAAATGTTCCGGTCATAGAAAACTACTTAAAACTACTTAGATATCACAAATGCAGATTTTTTTGGTGGCCCAATCCTCTTCCATAAACAAGTCATGGTAGTCATAATGCTCTCATCTGAATTTGGCTTTTCTTTGGTATTGATTTTTTAACTAGAGATATCAATAACACTTATTTGAACAGATATTTACACTACAATAATCAAAGTCCTAAGTTTTTTAGTTATAGTAGTTGATAGCTAGTAGGTTTTTCTGGAGGCTGTGAAAAAGTCAAGTGTAAAGATATGTAAAGATGTTGCTTTGCAGTGCCATGGTAGGAAAGGAGATTTTTTTTTTCCATTTAGTTATTTATTCATCTGTTATTACCCTGACACGCTTTACTTTATTCTATTTTGGCCTCTTCCACCACCGGGAGACAACATTCTGCAGAAGTGAAGCTGCTCCCCAGGCACAGGGAATTATGCACCAAGTTACTGGAGCAACATTTCAGCTGTTCTCTGAAGAATCTGTATTACACTGAGACTCCAACACAGTGGGAGCACCGGAGGGTAGGAGGAACGCTGACATGCACTGACACCAAATGGGAAAAGAAAATAATTTTTACGGCTGTTTTAGTCCTGTTGGTGGCAAAACATAATGAAATGCTGTATTAACAAGATAATAGACAGTATTAATGACAGCATTTTGTAAACATGCATTTTGCTTGCATCACAATGCTGACATGCAGCACATGTAAGTCCATTCAATGTGATCCATATAAAGTACAATCATTCTTTGTTTCTCCTCCTTCAAATCAAGAATTCTTCATAAAAATAGCTGTTTTATTAAGAGGCTGTCATCTTATGTTCCTTTATCTTGTGTGGTGTCATTTAGAGAGGCTGATTGTGAAAGAATGAGCACGACCAGTATTATCATTTAGCCCTGCCTGGAACAGCTAAGCAGATCTTGCGGTGATACTTTATTGACTTTTGGGAAGTCAATATTTAGGATCATGCTCCATAATAAAGACAGAAAAGTCAGTTAAATACAGTTTGGAGAAAACAGGCTTACCAAAGGGAACAGAGCAAAGCAAACACTCAAGTTAAGGAGGATCTCTCAAATATTGCAGCGGTGCTCTAATTTACTTTGAAGACTGGTGATCCACAAATTGATTAAAGGGGATCAGCTCATGTTCAATCTTTTTAAATCATATATTCATCCTTCTGCTAGATTCTTTGTAGAAAATTATACTGCCTATTGCTACTCATGTTTAATCTTCTCTTATACTGTGGATTTCAGCAAACTTCTTATTGAGTGAGAGAGCATTTTGGAGCACACGTGTAAAAATAGATTACCTAAAGAGAAAGTGCAAAAAAAAAAAAAATACTAATGGAGGCAAGTTCACACCTCACTAACAAAGTGAATCACCTCAGTATGTATTAGTTAGGCCTGCTGCCCAAAGGGCACTTACTAATTCAGTGGAGAGTTGCTCTCTAGAGTGATGAATCCCACCTGTTTATCCATTTGATGAGTTTGGGTCTGGCTGTTGAAAAGAGAGCAGTACTGGTCAGTTAGCCATTTGTCAAGAAGTTTGGCACAGGAAAGATTGTGGTGTGAGACTACTTGGTCTCCTTGTTCCAGAGAAAGTCTTCAGTAGAGTCCTGTGGGCTCCCATCTATGTTGGTCAACCCTTTCAGTTCCAATAAGACTTCCCGCAAAGCAAAGGCTGTAAAGATATGGATCAATATGTTTGGTGTGAATAAAACTGAATGAAACTTTGTAAAGACTGCAAAAGCTTTCTCACCCTACATAAGTATCTGATCTAACAAATCCATTTTTGGAAGAAAAAAAATGTCTTATAACCACACTCCTTAAAACGTTCCCTAAAGAGGTAAAGCTTTTAAAGTGGCAAGATTTGACTCATGTTATAAATTCTTTATGAATTAAATGTGACGTCCCTTGAATTTATTTGTGAGTTAGATTCATTAAGTATATTATATGTAAAGATAAAGGTTCATCAGTTTCCTACCATAGTTCAAACACATGCATGTCCTCTCTAATGACGACTCCAAACTTATTTTTATGGTTGTGGGTCCCTGAGTTGTTATATAAACAGGATGATATGCTTTGCTCTAGAGCTGTACCTTTTAAATTGATTGATATGTTTGAGTGTTGCCCAAAAAGGCTCATTTCTACACCTTAACCACATTTTTTTTATGTGGAAACCACCCAGCTCCAAATAGCACAGACAAAAAGTTTTCAATCCTCCGGTTTTGTTAAAAGATTGGAATTCACATCAGTAGAGATATAATGTCATGCCTTGGAGTTGTAAAAAGCTGTAATTGTATTTCAGCTTTGTATCAAAGAGCTCCTGATAGAAGGATGAGGTAGGAAACTATCTTATGTACCCATCTGAAAAATGGGCAGGTAGCCTTGTCTTAAAGACTACAGCAGGATACAATAAGTCACTGGAATGGGTTCAAGTGTGCATCAATCATTCCTCCATCCAATCAAAGGAGCACAGATGGCGAGGTACGCCATCAGCAAAGTTGTGATTGGGTTAAAAGGGACATAGCATGGAGTCTGTTGGTGCATTATTGGCTTCAATCACTGTAATGCACCATGCTCCCAGAATGACCTCTGGGGTGTGTGTTCCATTATATATCATCACTATCCATCTCTGCGGACTCGCTGACCAACAAACTCACATATCCTGGCCCTGAAGACCAAGATGCAGCAGGCTCCCCATCTATGCAATATGCATGAAATAGCTCATACAAACTATTTCAAAGCATGAATGCACCTCAAAATAGTCTATCACGGAGACTATGAGAGAGGAAACAGGATTAGAGCAGTGGTTGGGTGAGGGCAGAGACCTGTAGCACAGACGCAGCGCTCCATCACAGTCTGCAAAGCCTTGTAGGGACTGTGAGACAGTAAGAGACTGAGAGATGAAAAGGAGGATTCTTTCCCAGTTCATTTCAGTTCCTCCTACTGCTCTTTATCTAACCCTTGACTTGGATGAATCCTGTTATGGTGTGACGTGAACCTGGGGCAGCAGAAAAAAGAATACATTGGACAGACAGAAGCAGGCAGGGAGCTGTGGGGGCAGAGGCTGATAGATGCAGCTGAGCTGAGAGGCTCGTAGACAGACAGGTCATTGCTCAGTCCGCTATGGGAAGTTTTGAGCTGGCATGAACACATAGCCAGAAGGAGGTGTTAGGGTCCACCCTGGCAGAAAAAAAAAAAACACCACCTATTTACTACTATTCACTAATAACGTAGGGTTTCTACACAATATGTACTTTGTGCAGAATTTTGATCTTCAAGCACAGCATTATATCTCTACCCAGGTCTCTGTAGCCATGTGTGTTTTCTGTGATAACACCAAAGACTCATAGCAGAACAAGGATAGTGGTAGGCAAACAAATCTACTGATTCATCTCTCAAAATCATGTTCTTCTTATTCTAAAGGGGATAAAAATATATGGCATTTATTGGGGGAAAGGGAGGAAGTCAAAACTGGTAGGTTTTTGGGTAATGAAGCGTCTCACCCGAAAACTGGCTAATGACATTAAATTTCATCACAGCTGAGGGAATATCAGAATGATTTTATGGAAGTGGGTGACGGGGTGTGGTTGCAGTTGGGGGACCATGACAGCTAAAAATCAAAACACTGACAGATATTACTTCACTGGAGATCCATGACAGATATTTTCATGTTTAGTGTTGGGCATTTTTAAAAGGCAGATTTCCTTTTATATTAATAAAGAGGGGGTATAAATATAAAGGGGCAACTATTAGAAAGAAATGAAATGCATGTGATAAAATAAATAAATTTGAGAAACATGGTTTTTTTTTTGTGTTTTTTTTTTTTTTCTGATAATTGTAAAGTAAAATACACATTTGTATCTTCAAGTCAACTTCAGCACATGATGGGAGTACCAGGAATGAGATTTCCAGTCTTTTCATTGGTAGACAACTCACATTGAATCACATAAAAGTAATCAGTTTATCACAAGGTCTGCAAACATGAAGCCCAACATCTATAACAAGCCAAAAACCAGTACTGAAAAGAAGGCTACAAGAGAATCAACATTTGCCGTACAGTGGACCCCTATTGTGCCCAATTTGAGCATTTTTCTCAGAACATAACTCAAAATTATTTGTGGAAAATATACCTATTCCTAGATTTTTTTTTCATACAGCAAAATATTCAAAATAAAAAGCAGCTGGGGAAACGGAAATACTTAGTGCTGGAAATACTCCAACACTATTAGTTGATATTTGCAAAGCAGCCACTCCAGGAGTGCAATTTACTGTTTTTGGTGCTTATTGGCGTTAGACCCAACAGCAGAAAAAAATATGGTTTCCACTGTGTGGACACTTTATTAAGGGATATAAAGTGTCAACTATAAATATAGGCAGTTCTAATTATTTTTAGAACTTCCTTCTAAAAATAGAATATTTGATTCACAGATTTTACATTTCCACAGGAAATTGTGATCACTAACCCTTGTGGATACCAGAGATTCACAGTAATCCATCTCAGTGAAGATTAATCTTAACTTCCATCAATTATGTAGAAATAAGTCTTACTAAGTTTTTAAACATTTACACTTGTCATATAATATGTTAGATGTGGTGTATTTATTATTCGTTCTTGATCCTGTTTTATTCTCATCAGTATCAATAGTATACAAACTGAATTTAGTCTCAAAGCAGAGGGCTATCATTGGTTCTCTAAAGAGTTTAAGATTTTACATTTCAACCTTTTAAGAACCACTGCCCTCACTGTCAGTGCTGCATTTTACATCTAGAAATTTAGCTTGAAGCAGACGAGTCAAGGACCTTGCTGGATCACAATGTTTTGTCACAATTCAGCAAAAACTTGGCAAAACAGGAACATTACCACTGAGCATTAACACACTGTGAAATTATGATGGCTAAATAATTAGCACACACAATTAAACAGTGTAATGGAAAGCCCTATAAACACAAGGGTAAACCTGGGAGATATACAGAAAGTAAAAACACAATAAGAGAATTCCTTGCTTGACAATATTGAGCATTAGGGATTTCACAGCTCAGACAATTATAGATAATTATGTGTCTGAGACAGGAAGTGGGTCATAGGAGATTTATCTTGTTAGTGAATGTAAGGGTTATCTCTTCCCACCTAGTTTGAAAGAAGCTAATCTATGGTTTAATTTGTTCTTGGGGGGCAAAGAATAGTTCATCAAAGGATTTAGGATGGACTATGTATTATAGAGGAAGGATTAAAATGACATGTGGTCACATTTCTGGGGGACAAATCTCTCCTAGCAGGACTCATTTGTGTTTTCCCTACTGTGGCTAGAATCTACTCCAAAGAAAAATTTAAAGGAGCATTATGGTGCAAAAATTGGAACTCACTGACAGTTGTAGATACACAAGCACACACAAACATGCAGTTAGACAGAGGAAAGGCTAACACATTTCTGTGACACAGTCACATATAGATTGTATTTTTTCCCTACGTTCCTGAGCAATTTTAACTTGACTTTAACCTGATCCAGTCAAGGCATTTTTGAATGAAAAGTATTGCAGTGCTTGATGGATTTTTGTCAGTCACACCACTAGCTGGTCATGTTTTCTGACACAGGTTATTATAATGACATGTAGGTTGTTATTTTTGTTTCTTGTGAATCTTTATTTACATGCCACTGAATTGTAAAATTTAATGCAGTACCCTATTAGATCAGATTCCGTTCTGGGAAATATATGATAAATAACATGGGGTGGATTTCCCAATTTCTTTTTTTTTTTTTTTTTTTTTTTTTGCCCAAAGTCAAAGCCAATTATTTTATACATGACTTCAGTTTTGGTTTTATGATGTACAAGTGGAACTTCTTCAAATGTGTCTCATGAATCCTTTAGAGAATAAATTATATGCATTAGAGAAATTGAGTGATACTGTTTCTGTATGAGCTCATCATACTTGACATTTCTCCTTTAAAGTTACTTAACTTGAGGTCATTTCAGAATCTGCACTGAGAAAATAAAACGTCTGCAGGAACAGGGCAGGTTATGTTAAAAAGCATCATCTAAGCCTGGTGTGTTAAGCGTGATTTGTCACAAGCAAAGCCTCTGCAATTGTGATTGAGTGATCTCCTCAAGTCAAGAACACAATTACAGTGTAATCACATAGCTCTCGTTCTGCTCCTCTAACTGCAGGGGAGAGGTGGATAAGCAGGTTGATATCGGACAGCTAAAGAGCTTCAAAGCAAGCTTCCATTCCAAAGGACCAAATTATGAGGACAGAGAAGATACATCTGGTCAGATTGTATAGATTCATGAGCTCCATTGAGTGGAGATGTTTCTTAGGTAAAGGTAGCATACAGAACAAGCAACAGTTTAATCCCCTTTGAGTATGACAAAAATAATATTCCACATTTTCATGAATAAAAAGAATGAAAAGAATACTATTATTTAAAAAAACTATGTCCTTGTTTAACAATATTTGAGATTATTTCCTGAAGGCTATGACTCTGATAAATGTTTGGCTTTGATACATGCAACATACGCAGTGCGAAACCATGAAGCTCATTGGAAGTTGCCAATAATGTAAACAATCATCCTTCACTGCAAAGAGAGAAGTGCCTATCTGAACAAGATGACTGTTAATGTTAATTCAGTAATTGGCCAACAAGAATTGAACCGCTTCCTTCACTTTCTCCGCTGCAATTAGTAAAACTATATGCAGGTTACAATTATAAACAGTGCAGAAAATCAACATCCTTCAAGTCTCAACCGAATAAGATGTTGCCTGACGGGGTTGGGTTGGCCGGTTATCGTCTTTATTAAATCCAGAAAAAATGACTCATATTCTGTCCAAAGCCAACAATTTAGACATCAGTACAGTGCACTCCTGCCTATTCACAAGGTATTAGATTTTCTGATGGTGCTAAGACTGTTTCTATTGAGTGTATTAATGCATATAAAGTAAGTTTAGTGTTTGAACTATCAAACCCAGGAAGTGTTTTTAGAGAGGATCTCTGGTATCTGCATATTTTAGCTATTCACAGGTGGCTTCAAAACAGATGTATTTGTGTTCCTGCCTTGCCACTTCTTTTGTGGAACTAGTGACCTTTATTCAAGCTAGTAAGACAGGAAATGGGCAGAGAGAGAACGGGAGAAGACATGAAGTAAAGATCCCAAGGGCAGGAATCAAACCCTGAAGATAAAAAAAGAACCTTAATTAAGGATCAAAAGTCTCAGGTCCCAATATAGATGGCTTCCTCAATCTTTATTCATTTATTTTGTTGTTTAATGAAGCATATTTGACCTCAAGGTCTCAAACTCTTAACAACTGTGTGCCAGTGGAAGATGTGAGTGACTTTTCTGACACTAGTGGCTTTGATTTACAGCAAATCAAACAGGAAGTAAGTAGAAAAAACAGAGGGAATCAAACCCTGGACAGCTGAGGACTATCAGGAGCTGCTCTTCCTCTACACACTATGCACCACACCTTCACTGTATATCTATAATCAGGTAAATAAATTGATGGAATAAAAAAGAGAAGGAATATCTGAGAGGAGTTAATATGATGTAAAACAGAATCAGAAAAGGAGAATTGTAAAATGTTTAGCTTCGAAGGACAGAAAGAAAAGAAAGTCTTCAAAGTTTCCTGTTATTCTGCTTTAGCTTGGCAGCTGTGCCTGTAAAATAAATTATATGTTTGTTTACTATGGTATATGAAGTTACAAAGGAAAAAAAATGTGAAAAGGGAAACATCAAACACAACGAAGGAAAGCAAAAAGGAAACCAGATTTGTCTCGTCTTCGAATGCCTCCACCACTCCATTTTGCTTTCTAATGGAACTTGATGTGTATTCAACCCTTAAACATAAAAATCCCCTCAGAATTAAGATCATTCCTTCACCTGTCACTCCTCCCTCCCTCCCTCTTCTTCCTCCTCTCTCTGACAGTGGTGATGGATGTTGCCTGTGCCTCAGACTGAAAAGGGAATAGACTGCTCTCTCTGTGCGTTTCACAGTAATCTGAAGCTGTCAATAAGCACACAAACACACACACACACACACACGCACACACATACACAAAAGTGTGTGAAGTTGTCATGTCTCTATCAAACAACCTGTCTCATGCATCAAAGCTAGACAGCAAAACACCCAGAGAGCACGCAAACAGCAACAAAAACCCAAAGTTTGTCCATAGAAGGTATAGAAAAGTTGCATTTTGCTATCGCAGCGTCTGTTTTCTCACCTCAACATTTACCTTTGATCTCTCTGCATAAAATCTTCCAAAAGGAAGTGAATGTGAAACCAACTGTCACTTCTGTCTGAGTCATTGTCATTGAGTTGCACTGTGATGCAGTTTCATATTATGACTAATGCAATCTCAGTGAAGTGAAAATCATTCACTCCATTCTCTTAATGATATAAAACTTTCACTCTGTGCCTGTTTTTGCCTCAACATTAATCAACCAAGACGTCACTTACAAGAGTGGGTGTGTGAATCATATGGGCAGTTATCCAAGGCAGTATGGGTAAATAAAAGATAAGTCCTGTTTTGTCTGCTTCAATTGAACGATAGCTTGCTTTGCCAAAAAAGTTTGGTTCATCTGGTTGAACTCTGATGTCTACTTAAAATCAAACTTAGGTCTGCCTGAAAACCAAGGTTTCCCCCCTGGTTACTGCCAAATTTTATTTAAAAAAATATAAGGCCACTGTCAGAAAATTGTGCTATAATGGCCGAGCACTTCCACATCTTTTGGTACTGTCATCTTCTACAAAAAATGCTGGGAAAATATATTGAGACACAAAAAATACTTTCAGTTGAAATCCCAAAGGACCCTGTGCAATTTACTCTGGGAGTACCTTCTGAAACCCTGATTCACAAAGATTACACTTTATTTTGCTGCTTGAAAGGAAAACTATTACTGCGTGCTGGAGAAAATCAGTTACTCCAATCAAAAGAGAATAACATTGAGTTATGAACTGTTACTTAGTGTTATGGAACATTAAGTGTTTCATAATGACTTAAACTGGTCATTATGGAACACCTGTCTTCAAAGGTCAAGGTCCAACTGAAAATGGACACCTTTCTACAAAGATGTAGTCTAGTGACTCAATAACTTAAGATGTTAAAACACCCACTGTTGACGATGGTTCTTATGTATGCACACTGCTTGTTTATTGATCTTAAATAAAAGTGAAAAAAATAAAATAAAATAAAAACCTGGGTCTCTGGTCTGACTGCACGTTCAAATGCCACGTGGACCAAAGACCGCTCCAGAAGCAGGCAGTGGACAGTCCACTGCATTCATAACAAACACACAAGTTTAGAGCTAGTGGGAGAAATGACTTGTGGTCTTGTGGGAAAGACTAAAGAGAAATCTTGCAACTGCTGAAATCTCCACTCCATTTTTGTTTGCATTTTGTGAGGAAGGAAGTTGTGCTTTTCTTCTTAGGTTTTTGTTTTGTTTCCTTCAGTGGTTCTTGGTGCAGCGCCACCACAGGTGAAGGGGTACACAACTGGCTCTAAAGGTTTAGTTCGTCTGACACAATGAAGTGTGAAAGTGAAAAACAACAGCTTACCATGTAATATTGTGGCAAGTTTGTCTACTGACCAATCAGGTGTAAAAACATATAGCAGTGGTGTAGGGACCAAAACACATTATAGCTGTTCAGGAAGCTTTTCTCATTGAATTTACTTCACATTGGTTTTCAACACAAAGCATACAATCTTGAGCAAATGAAAACATTGGCCACAGTCCCAAAAGGATTTTAACCACTTGATTTTCTCTGATTAATGCATAGAAATCTTTCAGTCAAGTTTATTTTAGGAAAATTACCAACAGCTTCCTGTTAGCATAGCTGCAGTTTCACGTTTGCTTCAGCTGCACTAACGAGTTAGACAGGCCTGTGCTTGACATGATACAAGTTAGAGATGCCAATGAACAGAGTCATGATAGATTTGAGACAGATTTCACAACACTCTGATTGTATTTAGGCAGCTTACAAAACACTTGAAGGCAGTTTGTCCTACTTTTTCATTTAATAATTATATTATTTTGAAGGTGAAATGTAGAGAGTAGTATGCAATTTATGTTTGTAATTATGTCAATGTCATCTGCAGAGGCACATATTAAAAGTATCCGGTTTGCCTTCTTAAGTAAATACAAAGCTAAGCAATACCACACTCATGTTTCCATATGACTCTGTTAACAGCTTCTGCAAATCAGTAAACATTCACTGTCAGTCAGAGTGACGGTTCACTCAGTCTTGGTTGTCCAATCTCACTTGCATTACTGACTAAGCAGTTGGATAAACAGAACATAGATTGAATTAGTCCAACTCTTTCATTCGTTCTAGCTTCAGAAAGAATAAATAAACAGTGTGATCAGCATACAGCATAAACTGCTTGATCTGTCTGAAGATCCAAAATGATTCCCTGCATTTTCTAACATGCTTGCTATCCGTTAGTCTGCCATAGCAATGGCTATGTATTTAGTGAAGCACAACTAATATGGTTAACAAATCATTATCATTCTGGTCTATTTTCAGTGATCTAATGAGTCTTCTGTTGGTATTATTTGAGGAATTCAGAAAACAAAGAGCATCCTCTTTCAATGTCCTAAAAATGCTTTAGGATGCAAACCTAAAGGCCATGTGTGACTGTGGCACATTCACAGCTTGGCTCTGTCTTATGATCTTTTTTTTTTCTACAATAGATATCAAGTTTAACATTTTTTTATGCCAAAAAACAAGTATTATAAAAGGAGCATTAAAATAGAAAACAAAAGGTCATCCTCAGCAAAATTCTGACCGCAAATCTTCCAACCAGTCATTCAGAACAATGATATGTGTCACTAAATGGCATGCTGGAAAGCGCAAGGGGGGGTCAATCTTTTATCGGGCAGCACTATTGAAGTCACACAGTATAGTCCGTTGACTGGGGAGTAAACATTACTGCTTGCAACTAGCACAATACATGCTAATATGTTACATGGTCATACACAAGTATGATGAATGTTGGCTGTGTTGGTTTAACCCTGCCTGGCAGAGTTGGTCCACTGGACCAGCTCTCACCAGTTGGACCAGAGAGAGTCCAATTGGTTGTGGAAACTCTCTCCTTTAAATGCCAGACCATATAACAAAGTACCGACCTTAACCTTACCACTTCATGGAAACAAATATTCCTCAGACTCTGCTGATGGAATGCTATGTGGAGACCTAAGGGATTTTTGCAATTCCTTAGAAGCATCACACAAAATTATTGAAATATTTACCTAACAACTTCAACGCGTCGAGCATAAATTAAAGTAATTTAACACTGCCATGTTTTATTACTTTATTGCTTAGGTTTATCAAGCTGCAGAAGTTCAGATATTGCCAGTTATGGGTCAAAATACCACAATTTTGTGGCTAATAGACATAAAAAATAGGATCCAGACAAAAAATTGGAGGTTCACATGAAGAGCACTATAAAAGCATACCTGCTGGTAGCAACATATTTTTATCATCACCCTCGTTGGTACCATAACACTCTTCCACAAACATGCTTTGGAGACTGAGACTTTGAAAGATTCCTGCTTCATGATGTTTTGATTTAAAGTAAAATAATATGTATTGTTTTAGGTCAAATGGACTCATAAGTGCAAAGAAAAAACTCTCCAGGGTCATTTGAAACATTGCATAAATAAATTTTAAGCGTTCCATTCTGCCTCATTAAAGAACGCCGTCGATATATCTGAAGGGGCTGTGTAGCACTTGGTGCAGCCTAATGAATGGAGCATCAGCAGTGACAAATTGATGGCACTTTGCCACAGACTGTGCCAAGTTGTCTGACCGTCCAAGAAGTATTGATTTTAACACAGATGATCATGCTATGGCAGATATTACACAATGCTGATGCTCCCCCTGAATTAGCAGCATAACAGCTGACCTTTTGGTTTGGAGCCAATGTATGTCACCATAAGCTGCAGCTACTGGAACCCAGGGAAACCCTTCCATGTTGTAAAAGAAAAGACACAATTCCTAGAAGTGAGAAATAAAGATAAATGTTTTATTGTTTAGGCTGGCTAGAGTTTCAAAAAGTGAAACTGGTAAGACTAATTGCAACACCAAAGTTCCACTATGTAAAGTAGAGATTTTGAATTTAGACACTCAAGTTAGACATGTTAAATACAGCATTGCTATGTCACAATATTGGCTGATCCAACTTCTTGTATTCCTAGCGTATGTTCACACCTGATAATCCAGTAGACTCAGCTTTGGACCAAAAGTGCAACATTGATACATTTCCAGCTGCTGCTGTTCACTTCCACACTGCACTGTATCAAACCAACAAAATCCTTTGAAAAACTTTTGTACCCCATGTATAGATTTTTCATGCACAAAATCATACATGTTTTTGAACATTCCAATATACCCAATATTTTCAAAAAAAAACATCTATTAGATTAAAAACAGGAAAAAATGCATACAGGAGGAACGTGTGGACATTGAGTGAGCATGGGATTACCAACAACTGCCCAGCTCATTAATATGTTAGGTAAAATATTCCCCACGGCTGCTGCAGGTATACCATTAATGATCACAACTCTTTCATTTAGTATCAGAAACCTCTGCTAGAGCCGTTGTCTGAAAAGTCAGTCCAGCTTTAGACTGAACTTCAACACACTGAACAGAGAAAAATGGGACTCTCTCTTGTTCTATAGTCTCCTTTTTTCCCTTGTTTTTTCTATCCAACTATTCTACAGTGAAGCTCTGTGAACAGTGCTGTGTGACATAGAGCCAGTGAAACTTATTGAGATTACATCAGGCCACAGAGTAACTTAAGAAGTAAACTACTGCTGAGTCCTTCTCTCCAGACAACCCTGTTGTTCGCTCATTTTGCTGCTCTCCAAAGCAGTGATATCACAGAAACACTTCATATCCAGCCTCAAGCCACTAAATCAATTTCCGTCAAGCCAGGCCAATCACAATCACTTGAACGTGACTGCAGCTCCCCCAGCATAAGGTTGCAGTGCCAAAGCGACTCCCACTCATTTGGTCAGTGATCACTATTGCTTCCAGGAAGACAAAGTAGGTTCTACTGCAGGTTGGCCTTCCCAGCTGATTAAAATTTACATGCATAATTCATGACAGCTTCTATAAGAGTCCAGCACTTTTGATTATATTTTATCTTCGTCTTTGACTACTGTCAAGTAATATAACAGTTAAAGCTAATTTGCTCTGAGTACTAAGGTTGTTAACATTAGCAGAATGCAGATTGCGCCGAGGCCATGGCATATTTTTATTAATGATATAAAACAGCATGATCTAATTTAATTAGTGATACTCTGAGAATTTTTTGCACTCATTTGAGTGACATAGCTGCATAATGTAGTTTACTCTCATTTGTTCCTGACCCACTTACAGCAGTGAGAGCAAGGCTTCAATTGGGAAGCCAAAATTTGTCAATTTGTCCATCCATCCATCCATCCATCCATCCATCCATCCATCCATCCATCCATCCATCCATCCATCCATCCATCCATCCATCCATTCCCAGAAAACTGCCACAAGGTACCATCTGTAAAGCATCAGTGTAAAATTAGGCTGGTCATTGCCTGCCTTAGCAATTCCACACTATTCTCATCTCTCTTCAGTACTCCTTCTGGGATTTCTCCCATTGAGTTTGATTTCTCCATTTAATTTCCTCTTAGCCAATCAGAACGAAGGAGTTGTGAATAATCACATTGATTGTCTGGCTGTTTTAGAATTGCAGTTTACCTGTGGTTGTACTTTGGTAATGGCAGTGGAGGAAGTGAACAAACCAATTCACTCCATGTTCTCCACACTTCCAAATACTGAGCAATTAACATTGAAGCAAGAGGAATGTTTAATACATTTTATTGCTGGCACATATGTCATTTGTCTCGGCATTTTGCAGTGGGGAATGGGTGTTTACAGCATAAGACATTTCCGGTAAACTTCATTAAGATCATGTAGTTTAAAACATCAACAGAGTCCATGGCTCAAGAAAGCAACTGTTTATCAATAGTTGAGGGTCCGGTCCCTCTGGACGAAGCAAAGCGTAGAACAAGGGGCTAGACTTTATCATGCTTGTCAGTGGACTGATGAAAGTAGAAATTTGTGTCTTGGCAAAGCTCTGTCTTGAACAGAACACACCAATTCAGCAGTTTGTCCATTTATACTGTGCCACTTTTCTCATAAGTGGCAAGGAATCCTAGTTCCTGCAGACATCCCAATGTTTCATGTCTATGTTTGGTGATGGTAGGAAAGTTATACACGCTGTCTAACAGAATGATACAACTGTAGGTTGCTCAAACTAGAATCCCTCCATATCTTTACTGCAGCTACAAATTATTAAACCACTGGAGTGAAAACAGAAACAAAAGTTTAGCAGAGTGCAACACCCACTGGGAACTAACCAGACTTACAGCTGACAATGCAAAACAAACTCTCCCTCCAGTGGAACAGGAACAAAATGGCCTATAGTTAAAGGCTCTGGTCCCTTTCTGAGGAAGCACCCAAAGGACAACACAAGGTACGCAATCATAAAGCTTCTTGGTGCAAGGATAGTTTATTTATATTACTTTTTCTTCATTTTGAAAGAAAATAATATGTCAGCCATATATTTAAGCTTTTTTCATCAAATAAAAACATATTTTTCTTCCCTTGATGTGAAACTGACAGGAACGTGAGTGGTTCAGAGGAACAGTTTGTGGGTTGGTTATCTTGCCACAGCACCCTGTTTTTGAGAGAGTGTCTCTATGTGAATTGCTCATTAAAGCGCAGCAGCAGCTACTGATAAAGAGAATTGGATTACTGTGATTAATACAATGTGTCACTTGTAATGTCTTTAACAGTATGAATCACACAGCTCCATGTACAGAAACAAACCCACACATTTACTTATTTCAACAGTTTGGAGTTGCAGAACGACATGAAGCTCATCTGAGTAACACAGACCTACAAAATGTCACAGACTCATAGCAGTGAAGTTTTTTTAAAATGGCTTGGTGTGTTCAGACTTTTCCTTAAAGCTTTGGAATATTGCACCGTCATCAACACCATTTTTGTGAATTTGGTTGGCATGTGTGCACTACAGGAACATCTTCCTCTGTTCATGTCGGCATGTAAATGCTGACATGAACATGAACAGTGAGTGTGTGCTGCTCTTCTGGGGCTTTGGGACCATTTGCCAAATCCCAAGCGCACAGCAGAGTCCTTTAATTGATGAAGTGAGGAAGATAACATCCACACTGTTGGAGATGATGCTAGCAACCTCAATAAGCAATATTTGTGTGTGTGTGTGTGTGTTGCGTGTGTGTGGGGGTGCATGCCTGTGTATGTTTTTGTGGTAAAGTCCCCTGGCTGAGGCTCTTTTTGGCACCTCAGGCACAACAGATGCTGCTCTGTTACACAGAACTGTGCACAGGCATTTATATGTGCATATAAACCCACATGTGATGATATATTGAGAGCAAAAAAAATTTAAAAAGTGAAGTAATCATTTAACCTATTGCACAGAAATTGTATCTTATCCAAAAAGCTTATGGAGGTTGGTTGACTGGGCAGATATTTCTACCTTTAAGAATGTTACATCTACTGGTTTAGTCTTGTTTGTCTCCACATTAGCTTGTTTGGTATGAATAACACCCTGGCAGCAGACTGGACAACAAAATGAGAAGAACTAATAAGGCAAATATCAACAGCCTTGTGAAACAAAACAAAACTGAAATATCTATCAGAAAGTCAGAGTTAGTTAATGATAGCAACAAGAAATGTTAAACAAAACAGCATTTTATTGACAGCTGTATGTTGTCCAACAATAATGTTGTTGGACAACATTATTGTTGAACAATAATGTTGATGGTAGTATCAGAGAAGCCACCAAAAGGAGTTTGCACATAACTTCATGGCAGCAGAGAAGATAAAATATCACCATGCAGTTGGTTCAGTGACCCAAGATAGTGTGGCCCGTTGAGTAATACAGGACCCAAAATGTCTACACAAGGTAAATCCTCTCTGTCTTACCCCTTGTCTATAGAAAAAGAAACTACCTGCTGTCAGCCAAACAAACACCACTCCGACCTGAGACTGCAACCCCCATCTGACTGCAGGACTGTGTAGGAATTGGTGGCTAACCAACAAACAATATTCATGTAAACAGATTTGCATGAATTCTATTTTTTAACAAAAAGAGTGTCATGGTCAAAGTGATTACATTTTGTTGTTAAATTGGACATGGATTTTACATTAGCCTTCGCAGAAGTTCTTTTTGTATTTTCAGCCTCTTTTTGGTTGCCAAAGGCAAAAAACATCCATCTTTCTAAGACTATGTGATTAGCGGCGACAATACAGGCTGGGGTCCAAATTAGTGAAACGGGGTTGGAGATTGAAAGCAGAGGTCAGCTCACCACAGGAAATAACAGCTTGGTCAGCAGCAGTTAAAGTGTGAATGTCACTAAATGTATGGTCGAGGAAAGGTCTCTGTGGGGCAGTAAATGAAACACACAGACGCACAAACTTGTCAACACTGTGACCAGTTCACAACTCCCCTAGGATGTGTTATGAAGCCACAAGGCCAGCATTTATAGATCTTCACTACTCCCCACAAACACACACGGACACACACGCCTCCACACAATCACAAACAACGAAGAGTAATTGGGCTTCCTGTTTGCTCTGCTTCCTGGTTGGACCTGAAGGTCTGTAAAAGGAGAGCTATCTAAAAAATGTTTTCATTCTTTTCCATGAAACAGCACTAAGTTTATTAGTGGAGATTGCAATAAAAGGGAAGCAAGATAAAGAAGATGAAGTGCAGCAACAACTGGAATAAGGATTTTCTTGATGTTATTTAAAATTAGACAATGCTGTCCTTTAAAATCAATACCTGCAGAGCTACACATTACGCAATAGGTTGAGTATGGGGACATAAGTTAAGTCAATCTTTAGGGGTCAGGCATCTGGCTGATGGAGACTCAGGCTGAACAACATGATGAAAATATTTAACAGAATCTGTCCATCAAGCCTTGTCTGTATTATATTGGTCATGCAGGGTTATGCGGGGGTGCCAATCTCCAGCATTCATTGAGTGAGAGGTGGGGTAAACTGTGGACAAGTTGCCAGTAGATCACAGGGCAACATAGAGACAGACAAAACAAACAACCATGCACACACATGCACACCTGCAGGTTAATTACATCAATGAAGTCGGAGTACACAGGGAACCCATGAAGGCATGGGGAGAACATGCACACTCCATGCAGAAACACCCAATGTTTACCAACTGTACCACCGTGTAGTCTCCTTTCACAGAATGACAAGACAAAATGTGATGGTGTGTTCTACGATCATGTGCAGTGCCATGAAAATGATTTACTTCCTAACAGATGTCTTCAGGTTTTGCTGCTTTGCTCCTCTGTGTTTCTGTATAGTCACTGTTTTTGAGAACTGGAAAGAGAATATTTATGCAGTCTCTCATTTTATGTTTGATGCATTTTTATTTGTCATCATTTCATAGAAATCACTTTTCACTGGGACAAAGACTTTTTTTTTCCAAAAAGATCAAAATTATGTTAATCATAATCAATTTGCGGAAGGATTAAAATTGATAAAACACAGAAGGAGGTAAATACTTTTTACAGGCACTTTAAATTGGTGTTGCACTTTTTTGGATTAATGTCTCAGACTTCATATCATAATGATAATTTATGCATTCCTAATTGAGTTGCATCAAATGGACTAGCCAATATTTGCATTCAAAAGTATAATCAAGGGAGACGGTTCAAATTTGAGTGACAACCACATACAGTGAGTGAAAGGTAAAGAGATGAGAGTCTGCCGAGAGATGGAGAGTGGAAAGAGGAGACAGTTAATTAATAGAAGATGTATAATGAAGATTGATGCAGATGTAAACACAAGTAAGTGGGGCCCTGCAGTGCTGTAGCATTAGAGGGAAAACAGAAATATTAATAATCATGCATATTAATATTGATTAATGATTAAGTGGCTGATAGTTTGTGTAATTAGCATTAGCTAGATGCAATATGCTGCAGATGAATGTTGCACATGTAAATCAGCCACTTAGTTTTCAATGATCACACTGTCCCCTGTTCCCTGGTTCCCTGTAATTTAGCCACTGTTTCTGTGTTTACTGGCACAACAGGCTCCAGGGTGTGTGGCCCTGATGACGTCTGTTGAGACTAATATATGTTCCAAGTGCAGAGTGTATGTTACTACTTGAGGAATGAAAAACAGCCACAGGTCTCTTCACAAACTTTCTTTGAATTTGCCAAAACCCAGAACATAAAGATTTCTGGCTTTACAAACCAGGCCCACATCATAGTAAATGATGATAATAATCATTCAGCAAAATGAATTAATTTTGGAACCAACCAATAAGTAAGCCAGTACACTGACAGTGTAGGAACTGCTAATTATTGGCTTCTGACAACGCTTCTTATGCCAATAAATAATTCTGCTGTATCCAAATGACTGAAAACAAAAAAAAAAAGCCAAAACCGGAGCGAACAGCGGTGCACAAGGGAGACGAAGGGAAACAACAGGATCTCCCACCGTCTCATCCACCTCCTCGTTCCCTTTTATCTCCCATATTGTTCTATTGTTTCCATTGGGGAAAAACAAATGAATACATGGCAAGTGCTGAGAGCTGTACAGGCAAGAAAAGAGAAGGCTGACCTTTGAGAGGATTATGGGATTTGTTTCAGAACAAAGCGAGAAGGCAATATGGCAGATGGATTCTGGAAAATAGACTATTGCTGCAGTGAGATGGCAGGAATGGCAAAGCGAGTGAAAGACAAAAAGGAGATAGGAACAACAAGTTAATGCAAAGGTCTGATCACAGAGTTGCTTCTATGAATAGCAGTTCACCCAAAGTTACACTGCTGAAAAGATAAGACTAGTTTCTGTTCAGAGGCTGTCTGTGAGCTATAACTTCATGGATAGGAAAATTATTTTAAACTGTTCTGTTGGGAGTTTTAGGGGGGAAAGTAAAGTTGATGTTTGCTTATGTGAAGAAGACATCAAAGTGTTAGCTCACACTTTCATGACAGATATATTATAGTAAAACTTGTCACTCTGTTGATCTTCTTATATTTTATTGTTTGCTTCAGTTATGCCTAGTTCACATGGCAGGATTTTAAAAACCTCAAAGACCACACAGCTGCCAATAAAAACTGTTATGTATAAGAGGTTGGATAGTACCATGTGTCACAGGGCAGGAGCAACACATCACACGCAAACTCATTTCACTTCCCAACATTGAGATTTGTGAATTTGGAGTAGACGAACATGGCCGAGGATGCAATGGCAATAGTTTGTGGATTTATTTTAAGCGATAACAGACATAACAAAAACAAAAGATGTTGGATAAAGGAGTGGAGACAGCAGCTCTATTTGCTGTACTATGATATGGAGATGGAGGTAAGTTGTTCTGTTTTGATGTTTACAATTACATTAAGAACAATGGGCACAAAATGAAAGATATAAGTTCAGTTAAATATTAAAACTAGGCATTAGTAAATGTTTTACTAGCACAACTGCAATCTACTTGAAATGCAAGTAGCTTGTGTCAAGCCCTGGCAGAATGAATAAAGTTACCATTATAACTAACCTATGTCATGTTAACGATGGATAGCTGAATATCAACTGCGTTAGCAATTTCACTCCTACACCTCTCTTTGTCATTTCTCTATTTAGGTTCTTGATGTATGAGGCTAAAGGAGAGTCAATGAGTTGTATTCATGAATTCCATTTACTGAGACTAAAATACAGTGCTAGTCCATTTGTTCATCCTATCCTTAGGGGCTAACAGAGCAAAATGACATCAGACAACAGTTTCTAGTTCTCTTTGTTAGCCTCTATACAAGCTACGCCCTAAAGAGGGTGTTTCATAGTGTCATTTCCTTTAACTGTAGCTTTGTGCACATGCGCTCTAGTGTGTGTGCGTGTGTATATGCGAGCATGCAAATAGCTAAAAGAGATAGAGGAAAACACAGACTTCAACACATTAAACAGGATACGTTTCCCTTCACAGTCAGGGGACTCCACACGTGCTGCCATATTGGGCCAAGACGAACATGTTGAATATCCCAGATTTTAGATTTTACTGACCAGACCAGTCTTAACACTCCACACACAGCAGGATGATCAGTTATAATTCTCTTAAGCAATAATCTTAAAACGCTGAATCTTCTATGATTGTCGGAAGGGGAATATTGGGACCAAAAATCCTGCCCTGTGAACTAGGATTTATACTAATTAAGCACTCTAATATTTTTTTTTTTTCTTTTTGATTTTGAAAAGATAACTGTGATGTGAATAAATTACATATTTGCATTTTATTATATGTTTTTTTTTTTTTTTTTATTGCTGAAGAGATGATTCAAAAAATCCCTCCTGTTTCTGATATCAGCATATGTTATTATGCATGTTCAAAGTCAAATAAGGAATACACTAAAACAATGTTTTGACAGCAGTAGCTTTGCATTAAAAATGCCTTTTGGGTAAGGTTGGAGTAAGTACCGCAGCATTTTACAAGGCAAATATTTATTGCATGTTCAGTCTCCTTTGTGAAAGTCAGATGTGCTTGCTTCATGCTCATCCATCACATCGACCTCGGCAACGTGCGCTTTCAGGGATACAAAATAAAGGACACTGCTCAGCAGGATGGCACCTAAAGCTGACACATTGTTGAAATCAACAGAACTGCTCATTAAAACTGATGCCAGGACATCCACTCCTCAGACAAAAATGTCTCAAATAACAGACAGGAAAATCTATGAGAAAATGTTAACTAGAATGAAAGCAAACTACGGGTTAAACAGGATGTCGGTATATATTATTAGCCAGTTATTGACCAAGATGACAGCAGAATTCTGACATGTTCTCAGCTACATGAAGCGTCATGCTGTTCCCTCTTCCCTCTCCTGTTGCCTGATGTCTGACCTCTAAAAATATGGCATTGGCAGATTTGTGACTCACACTGATAACCAATCAGATGGCTTTTGTCGTGCCGGGCGGACAACCCCCATTGTGTCTTAAATCACATTTTCTCTTCATCGTTCTGTCCCTCGGTCCCTTTGTCTTCTTTATAGCTTGTTGGCGATGGTTTTATTCAGTGCTGGTAGATAGTCTGTGGAGTTCCCTCAGGACTGTGGAAAGACTGACAACCTGAGAGGCTGAAGACGTCTGCACCACACTTACAGCAAATGCCTCAGAACATGCAAAAATCTAAAAAATGGCTTTGGAAATTACAAGGGAATGAATAACTATTACAAGGCAATGGTACTGTGACTTACTGGCATACTGCATACACCTCTGTGTATGCAGTATGCTGGGGTGGGAACTACACCACACACTTTGATTGCGTTCGCATATGTACGTCTGCTATACTAGCCTCAATACACACATGCAGACATGAACATAAGCTTACAACCCTTGGCTCAAGCTTCCAGTCAGAAGCAAGCCAAAGGAAAGGCTTTGATCAATAAATAACAACATCACCAGGGGTTCTGCAAATGGGTATCTGCTCACTCTGTTTACATCGAGGTGTCTACAGTTGGATTTAGGGGGATGGAAGTTATTTTTTTGTCTCTTAACCCATCTTTCCACGTGCCCCTCTGGCCTCCCACCAGGATAATAAGCTCTGTTCCAGGCTCTTGCAATCAGTTGGCCTCTCAGAACCCCACCAGTTTGAAAGTACAGGACAGGATTTTTGATGCAACCATAACAACATTAACTGAACCCCAGTGTTAGCAGGATGCCAGTTTTGAGAATAGCTGCATTGATTATAAATTCAAATAGATTTTAAAATGAAATGGGGCAGTATTATGTATTTTCTAGACACATAGTACCATTTATGAAAATGCTGTGTATATCATATACACTTGAAAGGAATTTAACTTGAAATTGGCCTCTGTCTCTTTAAGAACGTCCTATTGATAGGGACACTGTCCCTTCAACACTTTATAACAATGATGGTTCTCTGTGATGCTGTTTCCAACGGTTCTTAGGAGCCCAGCAGATGGACAGTTCCACCAGGTGTTTGCTAATTGTTTCTGCCGCTAGTCTGAAGGAGCTGAGAGGGAGAGGTGCCAGAGGGGTGTTCTGTGAGTCAGATACTCATTTGCAGACTGCAGATATAATGAGGAACTTTGTGGTAATAAGCAGTGCTTTAAATGAGGAGGTGTTAAAGGGATGCACAATTAGTTAAACATGTTGGCCTAATTATGTTGTAATTTTCCTACTAACTAAAAAGTTGCACTTTGTGAATCCATAATTACCTCAAAAATTTAATGTCTTTTGTTAAATTTTTCGCTCATGGAGTAGACCATTTTTTCACCTGTTTAATGCATGGTAAGTTGATGGGTCCATTCTGTACTGGAAGCTACAGAGTCAGCACAGGAAAGCTAACTTTACCTGGATTATTTGTCTTCAAATTCCATTTTACTGGTGTAAAGTTAGACAGTGCCACACTACATTGCTGTTGGCTGCAATAAAAAAACAAAACCACAACAAAAAAAAACATCAGAGATAGGCAGCACTGGAAGCTCTTTGAAATGATAGCAAAGCTTTTGCTACTACTTTAAGTGAAGACATGAACCCAACATCAAACTGAAGAGATGACCTGACACAGGCATGTTAGCTACTTACGGACTACACAGTCCAACCTGTTTCATTCACAAAGCTGAAAGTTGCAGCAGCAGCACAAACTCTTTCCTCCGTTTAGTACTCATCTTTTTGGCCCCTTGTGATATCTATATTGCCATCAATTTCAACATGTTCTGATTCAAATTGAAAAAGCTTAGCATTACTCATCGCTATTTTGGCTGGATGGAACTAGCGCAGCAGGACCTAGCATACATAATTTACCCAGAATGCATTGCATTGTAAGCAACATGCCTATGTGCGTCATGACAATATATTATTTCAATTTACAAAAACTGAAGCATCTACAACATTTTTATAGTATAGTTTTTATATCTAAAATAAATATTTTTCAAATATTATGTTTCAACTAATCATGGATTTAATGACGAAATGGCATTACAACAGCTGACAAAAATTTAACTTACATAATCTCCCTATACCCACTATCAAGTGTAAGTATGTTATTTGATTGTGGGTACATTAAATGTAACAACTCAATATAAAAGGCTTTAATCTCAAACTAAATATTTTTGAAGCCCTGAATTAAGGTGTCCAGACAAAAGTATCTGAATAAAACCAGAAAGATGTAGAATTTGATCAATCTTTGAACAGCTTCTTTAAAAGCTTTGGTGTTGGAAGCTCAGAGTGACTCTGGGTATTAATATTAATATTCTAAATAAACAAGAGTCTTTATGCATAATTGTGGACTAAGTTCTGATGTGAAAAGGTTTTGGCCAGCATGTCCAGATAGTCAGCTGTTGCCAGATGAATCCAGTCGGCAGAGTTGCAGGTAGCCCAACGCTGCCAATCGTCCCGTTGCCAGATCACCATTAGTGTGGTTAACGTCCTCTTGCTTACCCACCCACTCACTGAATAGATGATTATGTTGTAAGTTAAATGCCAAATTAAAAAATGAGGATAGAGGGAAAAGGTTTGGTTCAGTAGAGAATGGCAGGATGGCACAGTTGAGCCAGGAAGATGTCTGCCATTTCCCCAACAGAGGATGCAGGAAAAAGAATAGAAAGTAGCTATAAATTGCTTATTTAGCCAGTCTGTCGCCATGCATAGCAATAACTTTATAACCACATAACTGAAATTCTGTAGATATTCTAAATGTTCTCATGTTTGAGACAATATTAGAAATTCAACACAAGCTGATGGAAAAATTTTGATTAAGCTGTTTCCTAGTTCTATGTATAGTTCTAAACGAGCTCCTACTATGTGGCTGTTTACCATAGGAACAGCCTGATTGGAGTTCTTTGGACTATTCAGACATTATCTTGTTTGGCCTCTGTCCTTTGATGCACAAAAGAAAAACAACCAAACTCAGAAAAATACCAGACCTCAGACAAAATATGGCCAGAAATATTAGCTCATCTGCTTAAAACAAACAAGGTACTACAGGGCTGAAACAATTAATCAGATTAATCAAGGTGAATCATTGAAATAATCGTCAATTGGTTAATTGTTAACTAAAGAAGAGTTTTTAACGTTGGCCCTGAGGGCACACTGCCCTGCATGTTTTAGGTATTCCCCTTCTTCAGCACACATGGTTTCAGTTGATGGCTGATTAACAGGGTTTTGGTGAATTGCAGTCATCTGAATGAGGTGTGTTGAAGCAAGGCAGGTCAGTGTGCCTTGAGGACCAGTTTTGGGAATCACTGAACTAGTGTATAAAGACTAAAAGAAAAGAAATTGAATTATTTATTTGCATATTTTTATGTATTTCTAATATTGCATGAAAAGGCTAAAATGGGTAAATGAAAAATCCGCAAAACACACCAGCATTTATGTGTAATTAATAAATTAATCATCCAAATACTCAAATCCAAAAATAATGATTAGTCATAATCATTGTGCAATTTTTGTATTGTTATTTGTAAATATACACTGGTGCCTCAGTGGCGTCGCTGGCCTCCTCAAATAGTTGTTAAATTCATTATTTCTAAATGTTTATTTTGGGGTTTTTTTTTGGGGGGGGGGTTTCATGCAGCACTTTGCAAGTAAGTAAAGAGGGGGAACAGTTATGAGCACAGAGCAATGAAAGTAAATCATTAGGGTATTTGTTTCAGGAAGAAAGGAATTAATCAGCATGAAAGTAACAGCCCCAAACATCCAAGCAGCAGGTCAAAGCAAGCACAAAATAGGAAACACAATTAAAGAGTAGAGAGAAATGGAAGGAAAATATATGACAGTAAGCCAGGAAGTGAGTAATATTTTCAAAAAGAAAGTAATGAGGATAAGGCCTGTGTCAGAGGTAATGCTCCTCAAACAAGCACACGCATTCATAATTTAGAAAAGATTGTGAGTACACAAGCAGAAAACAATGCGAGTTAAATAATGAAAATTTTGTTTTTACTGTTTATCGCACTCAAAGGGCAGGGGGAGCAGGAAACTGTTACAAATAGTACTCAAATGGAGAAATTGCACTCAGACTAGCTTTCTGCTATGAGGACATGAAGCATGCACTGTGAGACAACTTATTACATTTGAACCATCCGTTAACATCGCATTCCATGTAGTTTTAGCACATGTTTTATGTCAGCTGTCTGGTCTCTGTCTGAAAGTCCCGGTTACATGCTAGTGCAATCTGGTCCATCAAATGGTACAGGTGTGAGTACTTTGTTTTCGTCAGATAGCTGATGGCTGTCCTCCAGTTACGATTTAAATTTGACACAGCAGGCCAAAGTGAGCACCATAATAGAAGAAAAAAAATGTTTTATCACTGTGAGTGCCAGGACTCAATACATGAAAACCTGAAGCATTATTTAACTAACTCCTCACTGCCTGACTTTACTTATATTAAGTCAGAAAGGTTTTTTTTTTTTTTTTTTTTATCTTTACGTTTATCTTGTATATCAGATTTCAGACAGCATTTACAGTGATATTTAATAAATTAGAATATTTCTTGATGAGTTTTGTTTGTCCAAATAAAAATATACTTTTTGAGAATTACCTTTAAGCAGGTGTAAAGGCTGTATTTCTGTATTAAATATTAGTTTTATTGGTCAAGTGTAAAAATCAAAATCTTCTAAGTGGAAAATACTCTTAATTAACAGAAATGAAGGCTTTCAGGTGTCCATCTATGTGTAATTAATATATGTGTTTCACTTAGTGACAAAGTTCCGGAAATAAATTTGCTTTTCAGAAATATTCTAATTCATTAAATAGGTCTATAAGTAAATTGACAAACCACAGTGGAACGGCCCCTGTTTGTGGCTTACTATTTGTGGATTCACCTATTTGCAGATATCTTTTAGTGGAAGCTAACTATATTATTCATGAACAGCTTGCCAGATGATTTTAGTAGAGCATAAATCATAAACCATCTGAGAGCAAACATCTTTCAGAAAACATCTGAAAGAAAATGTAGCTTGGTGAGGTAAAATATAGGAGCAATGCTTCTGGAAATGCTATTGGATGTTGTTTCTGAAGCACCCAATCCAGAAACACCCGTCCCTTGGGTGTACCACAGCAGAGATAAGAAAAAGCTGGAATATTAGCTTTTGCTGTAGCGTAATGACAGTCTGCCCTGTTTGGATTAATGCAGATTGAGGCATATTTGGTGTTTGAACTGTGACAAAAGCCAATTATAGGCATCTGATGAGGGGGTCTCAAGTCTTGGTAGAATTCAGCCATAGGTGGGTGGGTGGTTGTTGATCCCAAAGGTGGTTGTTGGGAACCCCCAGGGTTTAACACAACTGCCTTTAGTAGCTATATATAAGTCTTATGTCACACACAATGCTGGTCTTTAAAAATAGGATGTTTTTGGAATTCATTTTCACTCAATGTGTTTTAAATTTCTTTCTACCAAGTCTTCTTAAAACAAAGACTCATAACTAGATATTGTTTTCCTCTCATTAAACATTAACAATTACTTTAGAGTAATTCATAAAATTCTCTTAAAAACATTCATCTCCAACTGCATCCCCCCCCCATCTCCTGCATAGTTTCTATGGCGATCGCAGGGCTGTGAAGAGGGCAGAGCTAGAGGAGCCATGCCATGCAGAGAAATGGATATTTTACTGGCCAGGTATATCTTAAAACAATCAAAGGCTTGATGAATTGGCTCAAAGGCTGATGTATGGCTGGAATGGAAGAGGTATTTGGAGAAGGTTTGAGTCAGGGAAATGCACCTCATCAATCAGCATGATTAAAGGTTTTGGCCGGGCTAAAACAAACTCAACACTGCAAGGGCCCAGTCTTAAAGGCACAGTCTCGCTTTCTAGATGCCCTGCATCAAATCACCATGGAGAAACCCTTCATTTATACCACAAGCAAAGTCAGTTTTCTGGCAATTTTCATTCTGGTTGGGCATAAATAATAAACAATTTCATTTGTTTGTAGTTAATGCAGCCTGAATGTGGTTAGTACCTGATTATTTGTCTAAACCAGATGAATGTAAGCCTCCAGCTGAGACCAGACCGAAAGTGATGGAGATGACATGAACAATAAATACTTGCCACTTTTTAATGGCACTTTGACAGCAATACAGCATGTGTTTCATTAACACCCGATCGGCGCAACAGAGAAACTCCTGAAGAAACGTGCTTCTGCACACACACACTCACACACCAACTGTAAAATAATATATATGTGCCCCATGGCCAAATCCATTGTAGCCAAGGCTCTTTACTAATAAATACAGCTTTGTGTCAGCAGCTCTACATATTTAAAGACATTAATGGCTTCTGGAAAGTGCTCACTCTTGCACACAAACCCACAAGGAGGAGCAGAAAAACCACTGGTGTGAGGAAAGGAGGCTGGTCTGTCAGCAAAGCAGCAGACTTCAGCAAACAGGTGTGACTGGAGTGGGCCAGGAAAGGTCAAATGTACATCTCATAGTTTGTGCCTCAATTGTGTCCTTTTGAGGTCCACAAAAACTTTATATGATCCTGTGGTTTAGACATACCTTCTAGTCAATGTATTTTCTCATGGAGTTTAGGACAGCATGTTTTATAAACCATTTCAACCAAAGGGAACTATGCATCTTCCAGGCACAAAGTCTAATTTCATAGCACAATCAAGTAACTATGTTACCTTCAGTTGTTTCAAAAATGTTATATGTACAAAAGAGAACTTAAAATAAATTTTACTTTAAAGTTTGAAACCTTGAAAATGGCATCTGTCTCTTTAAGAAGCTCTGACATCCCCTTCAGTATGTCATCATAGCAATGCTTCTCTGTGATGCCATTTACAATGGTTCTTAGGAGCTCAGCAGATGTTCAGTGTCACCAGGTGTTTGCTGATGCCGCAAGTTTGGTGAAACAGTATGACTGAGATTTAGGATGAGAACCCAGAGATGTCTGGGGGTGAAAAAAGGAGAACGTTTAGTTACTCTATATTGTGTTAATGGCATTAGCATTCTTTAACAAACCATTAGCGGCAGTGAGAGCACTGCGCAGCACAAATATTTATCCATCCAGAGCAAATGGTGCTAAATATAATTTAACATAGTTTGGAGGCAGATAATTTGCCTTGAGGAATTTTAATAATCAAGGTACTCAAACATTTGATGAATTGTTATAGCCTTCATGTTAACTTTTTCTTTAACTCACAAATAAATGAGCATATTAGAGCTAAAAATGCCAAAGATATTTTTGGATTTGTCTTCCAACTCAATGCTGTGACCACCTGAACTACTGCCACAGATCAGAGAAACTGCTTTATTCTGGCCAACAAGGTAAACCTTCACTGTGGCCACTCTTATATGGCCACCATTGAAATAAACTGAAATTTGATTACGATGGGCAAGATTTAATTCCTTGATGTTACTTCAAACATTTTTAAGGCAAAATAAACAGAACATAAAACACAGGCTCAGAACTTCTTAATTTCACACTTATATGTATGTCTTAAAAGAGCAACCCCACAAAATGACTGATGTACTTCTTAAATGCATGACAAAGTTGAAAGACTGCCTTTAATAACTTCCACACAACACCTTTCACACACACACGCAAGATAGAAGGTTTGGTAAGATAAAGTAACACACTCTTCTTCCACTGCCAAGAGGGTAAACATGCACACAGTCTAATCAAAAGAGAGACAAACCATGTTAACCAGCAAGAAGACAGTTTTCTCCAACACTGTTAGGCTTGCAGCCATTTCCAACTTGGACATCAGAGCAAAAAGAAAATGGGAAGATAATTAAGGGTGGAGTGGAAGGAAAGCAGGTTGGAAATAAAATGTGAAAGGTTAATGTTTTGACTAGTTTTACTCAAGGAACTGAGGAGGTTCCTTGGAAGAACGTCCAAGGAACTTCTCACTTGGAACTTTCACTTCCAAGTGGAAAGTTATATGAACATCAGTACATTCTGTATGGATGGTTTCCATGAAGTACTTCTCTTTAAAGCTTTTAAAATAGTTTCTCAATGGCTTATTCTGGCAAAGTTTCAATTATATAACGTCAATGATAGCCCATGATGTTAATACAGTAGGAAACTGCTTCTGTTAAGCACTGTAATTCTGATAAACCCAGGCTACAATTCTATTATGAGGTTGCAGGTGAGAGTAGTTGGAGGACAATTAGGTAAACTGGGGGGCACAGGGAAGATTACACAGGGGAGGAGGAAATAATTCTAACACTAAAGTAAAATAAACTATAGAGTAAAAGACATAAGGAGAAACCATAAAAGAACTGAACAGAAACAAAACTGATCTAATATGGACTAAGGAACATAAAATACTCTAACTTGAATAACTAAAAAATATGAACAAAAACAAAATCCTATACATTTTATAAACTTAATGCCAGTGAATTATCTTTTTTATTGGCCTATATGTGTAGCAACAGTATTCCTATCAGTTCTGATTAGAGTATGTTGGCAGAAAGAATAAATAAATCATATAAAAGCAATCAGTCTGAATGATTCAAATAACACTAGACAGTGTAGACCACTGCAGACAGCATTAATATTTGACTCATATTTTGCTTATTTGCTTTGAAAGGAATGGGCCATGTCTATGTGCATTCTTCACATTCACACATACATCTACAAATAGAAACAAATATGCAGAGACAGATTTTTATTGGAATTAAAGGTGAGTATTGCCCTCAATCACTAATCCAGTCTGGTTTAATCAGAAAAACCTGAAACCGCAGTAACCAAACAATATGAAAATGATCTAATTTCCTCTCATTCAAACAAACTGCAGTATGATCTGCTTTAGAGTCTGTGAAAGTTGTGTTTTCATCATCTATGCGATACATACCTGCCTTCTGGAAAAAGAAGGAATTATGAATACAACTGATGACAAGATACAATGGAGAGCAGAGAAAAGTAATAATTGTTTGTCCCGTAGTGATCAAGCACTGTTGACTGGAGAACAAAAGAGAGGGTCATGAAACGTGAGATGATTTACTCTGCGAGTCCATATTTTTCAAACCCTTCAATATTTACACTGAATCACATATGTCACATTTATGTCTATCAGAGTGAAAATAAAAACGTGCATCCAACACAGAGTAACACAAATCAGCATCAACTTTACTCTCTATGTGTGTATGACTAAGCTTGGTCTAATCATCATCTGCAGGGGATCAGAAACCCAGGAATGTTTTCAAACTGAATCAACGGAAAACATGCCCTGATGGCCTCATGCCCACAAAACTTTCAATGGTGTGGACTCATACAACCACAAAGATGCTTGACAATCTTCTGCGGTTTTGGTCTGTCAGATGAAATACCTCAACATAGCAACTGTCTTAAAGCAACCTTCAGAGTCTTCTTCACAATGGGAAAGGAAAAGCCACAGATCTGACCAGCACACAGATCAGATTACAGCAGAGTGGAGCAAAACCTGCCTGAATACTCCCAGTTCAAGCCAGAAAGCAACGTTGTGTTTGTTCAACCACGAAAGAAAGATACAAAGAAAGAACAAAGGAAAGAAAGAAAAACAGAAGAAAACAAAGAAGCAAAGAAACAAATAAAGTCCCGTTGCTTGCAACATATGAAACAGAAGGATCCTTACCTAGGACGCCCAGGCGGTAGTTGACTGTAATAACGATGACGTTCCCATAGCTGGCTAGGATGCTGCCATCAAACATATTTCCAGTTCCTTCCATGTAAGAACCCCCATGGATAAAAACCATCACCGGCTTGGGGCTTCCACTCTCCCTTATATCTGGAGGAAGAAGAGGAGGTGGAACAGGCGAAGGATTAGATGACAGATTGAAGGTGACAGACAGTGATGAAATTTTAATTCTCTAGTAGACTTTGGCTACCTCTTAGTTTGTTTTTGTTTTTTCCAGAATTGTCCTGGCACACTGGCTTTTTAATATGGAGACCTTGTTAGCTTCAGGCATCAAATTGATTTTTTTTCTTTTTTTCCATTCAAAGAATTGGACAGTGTTGACTGGTATATGGGGATTTATTTTGTGAACCATTTTAAATTTCACACACTCTCTGTGTTAATGAAACAAAATACTTAAAGTGAGGAGTCTTGATTATACTCCAGGAAATCAGCTGTCAACAGGCAGGAGTGGCAATCTGACCTGTCATATCAAGCTGATGCAGAAACTGAGCAATTAATCTGCAGAAAAATCTGCTAGTAAATACAACGATAGGTTTGGCCTTTTCTAAAATGTCTTTCAGGTCATTGAGATGTAAATTTGCCATTAGGTAATTGCTTTATTTATCTATTTAGCTGTAGAGAAATTGCCTTTAAGTTACAGTTCTGAAACACAAAAGTAGCAAACAGGACTAATTAGAAGTTAAATAAGACACCTTTCTGTTTAAATAAATCAAAGGTTTTGCTAATATGACAAAACATAAGTCTGGAAGTTTATTTAGAGTTAAATAATTTCTAGAATGATTTGGTTGTCATTTATGTCATAAAATACAGATTGTATGAAACTAAAATAAATAAATTGCAGCTCCATCTGCATGTTTGTTCAAACGACACTAAAAACAAAAAAAACCTGCAATCCTTGACCTGCATTTAAGTAGTTACCCTCTTACTTTCCTTATCTTACCAAAAAAAAAAATCATTATTAAAATCTTATCTCAATAAAAAACAATAAATAAATAATAATTAAGAACCCAAAAGAAATGGTTCTATATGGACATAATTTGCTTACTGCAGCACAACAATAGTTATGTACAGTCATGTTAAAAAGAACGTATGCTGGTTGGTTATGGTATAAATGGTCTGTCCTATGTTCTAAAAATATTTACATCCAAATGCAAATGTAGAAAACTACACGTGTTATAAACAAAGATATAAAAACAAATTAAGCCAGTAGGGAAGTTTAGAGCTGACCATAGAATTGTAGGCTTATGGAAAATATGCAAATTTCTACCATACAAGTATTTGTTGGCCTTGAAAACAACATGATCTATTCGTCATGACTGAATTTCAACTTCAAACAGTCAACAAGTAAGCAATGACATCATTTTTTCACAGGTGAACCAGTAGCATGTTCAGCCTGTGCAGATTAAGCAGGTTGGATTTATCTTTTGCAAGAAATTTACAGGATGTGTATGACTGCCTGCACCGCTTGATCTCAGTTTTGAGTTTCTAATAAAAGCATGATATATACTATATTTTTCCTTTCCTTATATATAACATTGTGGCCAAACTTGACCATTCCTCCAAGGGATCTTTTTGAGTGTCAGTCAGTGTTTTAGTTTTTATCAGTGAGCTAAATCAGAATATGCTACCCTATTTCCATGGCAATCATTTAAATCTTATTTTATGACTTTGACTTTGAAATTGTGGCTTTCTGAACTTTGATATAATTACAATGACTTGATGTGTATTAACATGCAGTAATTTTTTGTTTCCACTTTAGTGTTTTTGCTAACTTTCAACATATTTAGAACACATAATAATTAATTGCTCCAAGTAGATTTTAAAAAGTTAATATATTTGGCTGTTTTGTAAACTTTCAGTTGAATGAAGTTCATTATCTATGTTGAAGTTTTGGTTATCACCTAATTCTTCAAGTAGTTGGATGTTTATAGTCATGCGCTTATTTTGAAGTGGGTGATGACGCAGCAGTTCCTTTTACTCGCTTGAGCTTCATTTCAAACAAGAAACATGCTGGAACAAAATAAAACACGGACACTAAAGAACAAGATATAAACATGAATACAACATCTAAGGACATTACAGAACATGCTAATTATGGTGTCAAAACCAAATTTGATTTTGACCATCATAGTCTGTCAAGGGCAGATATGATGCAGCTAATCCACCAAAACCTCGTTGGTGTAGTGATTTAGCATTAGCAGAATTAGTGTTTAATAGTAGTGCTTTAAGCTTAGTGCTAACTAGGCTTTTAATAAGTGGTGCCCAGACCTGCAGTTTATATTTATTGTTTATTTTTAACTGTACTTGTTTAAAAAACTTGTTGCACCTCCCTAAATACATTCATATTCATTAAATTAGAAGATGCTATTGATGAGGATCATTTGGAAGATAATAAGTATATCTTAAACACTCTTAATCAGTTATTAACCATAATTTTTAATCTCATATTTCTGTAATAAAATGTTTTTTTTTTAAGGCTGTGATGTAATATTCTTATGTTAAATGTTGTGTTTTCATAACATCATCATAACTAACAAAAATAAAAGCTTGAAAACACCTTCCTGTGCTTATTGAATTTATGTAATGAGTTACTGAAATAAATAAACTTTCAGTACTAGTGTAATTTATTGAATATGACTCTGATTTGAGCTGTACAGTGGCACAACTGTGCCACTTGCAGCAAGAACGTCCTGGGTTGGATTCCTGACCCTGGGTCTTACTGCACAGAGTTTGTATGTTCTCCCTATGCATGCGTGGGTTCTCTCCGGCTTCCTCCCACAGTCCAAAAACATGACTGTCAGGTGAATTGGTCTTTCTCAATTCTCCTGGAGTGTGTGTGTGCATGGTTGTGTGTCCTGTCCTGCGACAGACTGGCGACCTGTCCTGGGTGTACCCCGCCTCTCGCCTGGAACGTGAGCTGGAGATAAGCACCAGCATCTCCCGACTCCACAAGGGACAAGGGTGTTAGAAAATGGATAGATGGACTTTGATTTGTTGATAGTTTTTGTTTTTTACTTCTTAAATAAAATAAAACATTTTTACAATGGCTTGTTCCACAAAGTAAGCAAAGTGACATGGTGAAACAGTAGGTGTGAATCGCTGGTACAAGCTTTTGAAGGTTAAAATTTTTTTTAATTGAGTTCAGACTGAAAGGAAACCAATATACTGCTACCGGTATTTATTGAGTCATCATAAGTTTTGCAATTTTCAGTTTCTAACAGACACAAATCATCAAAATATTAAAAGCAGAAGTGTTTGTAATGGGAAGTTGGAGTCCCTGACAAGGCTCTGATATAAACCATGTTGCAAGCAGAAAGGATGACATGATTTGTGGAGTTCAAAGTCCTGAAAAAGTGACGTTCAAAACATGGAGTCACTTTCATCTTCTGCTGCCCAGAAATGAGCGACTCATCTTGCTTTCTGACTCTCTTCATTGGTGCATGCAGCAACATACTTTGTTTATGCTGCGGATGTGTTATCACTGAGGAACTTTGGGCTAGGGGGAGATCAGTGAGTCCATGAGGAATTAAAAATTAACCATTCAAGAAAACCTGTTACTACAGTGAAAATAAAAAGAGATTTTAAGTTTAGGAAAGTTTTCCTACACCATGTGATTAAAGCGTCCACACTAAATATGGAAGGAGAATTGTGGAAAGGAGCACATTTGGCGTCCTTATACATCTGCCATTAAGGTGACTCAAAAGCTGTAGAACTGATTGATACCAAGGGTGTTTAATTCTATGAAATTTTTATTGAAGAGCATCAGAAATATATATTCTCCTAGCATGGTGGGGACTGCATCATAAAAACAGAAAAAAAAAATTGTTGTACAGTAACGTAGAGGAAAAATATACCATATGGACTACATTGAGAAATGCACATTGTTTATACTGGACGAGTCAACTGGGGAAAGGATTTACGAAGCATTAGCTTCTTCCTGCTCCTTTTGTTGTGTGTTGTCGTATATTCATTCTTCTTTTTCAATTTCTTTTTTTCTCTCTTGCATTGTTTATTTTTTTATGTTCTAAATAAATAAAGATTTCATTTCAAAAGGAAATGAGGAATCAACAGAGGATAAAAGGGTGACCTTGGTTAGTATTTTATTTGTCTTTTTTAACATTTTCTATAAACATAGCAGATATCAATCTCTGTAGTTTTTTTCTTCTCTACAATAACAGCATCTTGTCACAGAGCTCACCAAATTATTCCAAAAACGTGCAATAGAAAACGGTTAAATGTTTATACTCTACAATTAAAATACTGACATTATTTATGTGAGTCACTATGGTGATTTTCATGTCACTCAGAGTGCTAATGTCATAATATTAATCGAAATGTATAGCTGGCGCGCTGATAATATAACATGGTAAGTGTAACTCCAATTTTATATATTGGCCACAATGAGCCTCAGTAACAAAATCGAGAAGCCTTGATGATGAAAGTGATGAGTGACAGTAATGAGGATGATAATAGCTGTTATGGTGGTGATGATAAGCGTAATTAAAGCCATTATACAAATGAATTTAGTCATTACAATGTTGACAGTGAAGATGGCAGCAAACAAGACAGACACTGATGTTGATGTCAATGGCAGCAGTGATTGTAACAATAACTACAACCAACTCTCTTCAAATGATAACCATTTGTTGTGTCACAAGTGTGGTTACTTTAGTTACCTGCTATAGATGGTGATTTTATAGACAATGATGATAGAATGATGTGAAATTGTAGGACAACTTAATTAGACCCATGATTTTGAGCTTTAAGTCAAAGCTGATAGTGATAATCATGCTGCTTTATAGAAGTCAAGATTATATATGTCTGTGATTATTATTCTGAGACTGGTGGCTGTTGGTGCTGATGGTAGTGATAACCATTGTAATCATGCTGAAGTACCAAATTAACAATGATGTTTAAACAGCTGGTGCATCATTATCACATTATAATAAAATATTGTTACTAATTACACCTTTAAAGGATTATACACATCAGGGTTATTTCTGCAAGGAGAGATGTCTTTTCTAGATACGGATAAAGAAATCAAGACCAATGTGGCATCTGCAGTACATGAAGCTAACATCACATCCTGAATTTAATATTGAAATCTACATTTCTGCTGAGATTTTATTGGTTCTTTGCATTATAGTTTTAATGTGATCACCAGCAGATCCGAAGAACAAGAACAGAGAAAAAGGGACATCAAATGCAGGATTCTGTCTTTATAAAAGTAAACATATATCCCACCTCATACTAGGTGTGCAGCAATAAAAAGGCTGGGTGATAAATCGGCATCCAATCAGAATCCACTCAGATCCTGTCCTGTTGCTTTGCTGTGAGAGAGGACTCACTGACCCTCACACCAGGTCACTTCTGCATGTAAATGGTTAACAATAGTCACTCCAATGTCAGCAATTTGAAACAATGTTTAGCAACTTTTCAGACAAAAAACCCCCAAAAAAACAGTATTGGGCAAAACGTGGACTAGCAGATCAGGCTTTTTAAAGATCAGTGATCTGCCAGAGAAGTGCAATCGGTGCAACACTACTACTTGTGTACAACTACACCCAACAGCTTTCTGACTTGCATTCAGTGTTTATAAGAATTGTTAATACTGTTGTCACAAGACTTTTGTTCTTGTGTAGCTTGATGTACTTATTGCTCTGCAGGTGTGTAGAGATGCATCTGAAACAGGCAACAGTGGACATGAGCGCAAAATTAGAGCAGCAAACACAACATGAGTCATTCTGCTGTCACCCGTTATTTAGTTTTGAGTCTCCTGATTTTCACCTCCTCCTGTACAAAACACTGTGACGTAAACCATGGATAATGTGTGACATCACCTTTCAATATTGTACCTATCTGATTTAGGACCACATATGGAAATGGCCTCTGAATGATTTGGAAACATTGTATCATGGTCAGATGATGATGGAAAAAAAATCCTAGGTATGGGACATATTTGCCTGCTGTATGAATGTAGCCTCCATTCATTTTGTTCACAAAAAGCCCAGGGGAAAAATGGTGAACCTGGCTTTGTGCGTGTCATTTTATGTTTGGTATCATAATTCATAAGGCCACGAGATTCCCGTCTTTCCATTGTGGACCACATTCTCAAACTACAAGGTAAAGTTGCCAATTAGAAGATTTAAAAGCATAGAAAATGCCACATCAATTTTAATTGAATTTCCTTTTCACCTTGTTCAAAGCATTGAGATTTGAGAAGCAAATACATATTCTAGTATATGTGCTTAGAGTATGCAAATATGACTATGCTATTCATTTTAAAGTGTAAAAGTGAATATTTTCACATCTCTTCTGCAAGAGACCTTGCACGCTCCAGACAAGTGTCCAGACAGCATCAAGGGTTACAGAAATAAGGTGGGTATTAAAACTTAATTGATCCCACGCAGATTGAAATATTTAGCAATTTGTCATGTCTTGGATTTTGATAATCAAAACAATACTTTTGGTCTTCAGTAAGTTTCCTGTAAATATGCTGAACTTTTGATCAGGTATGGATAATGTAAGCAGTCCTCCTGCTCTGTTTGGTAGATATGAGCTCTCAAGTACTGCTTGAAAAAATAAATGAAAGTCTGCCTTGGAGAGATACTGTACATCCAGCATCGCTATTCTACCGACCTCCCTTTGTTCTGCTTTGAAGGTCAGTGGTAATGAGGTGAGGTTAAAGGAAAACTGCAGCGGCTTTGTGTGGGAATTTGATGGATTTACCTGCATTTACCTGGATTTACAAAGTGAAAGAAGTTCCAGTACACAATGTAATTTAAAATTGCAGCCATAAGATCTTCAGTTTTTTTTTATTCACTATATGCTTCCTGGAGTGCTTTGATTGGCTTTCAGAGAGCCAAAAACAATCCTCTAAAGCCTCTTCATTCTCAGAACCTTTCAATTAATCTTCATTCATCTAGTGGAGGGTTTCATCATCTTTAATAACATGACTTAATGATGTATTTAAAGTGATTACCAGAACCACTGCTAATCATATAAATATTGATTACTTATTGTAATACTACAATCGCCTGCTCTTGGTTTTAACTGAATTTTCCTTTAGTATCTACTTCTTATTCACCGAGTGTTACTTTTGGATTAAGCTAACTAGGAATAAGTGAGAAAACAAATCAGTGTCGTTCCAACCTGGATTGTTTTAAGGTGAGCCAAAAAAACAGAAAAACATGTGAAAATAAGACACGATCTTGGAGTGTTTCATTCCTGAAATAAGGAATGTCTCTCTCTCTCTACTGAGAATAGCTAGTCTGCATTTTTTTCTTTCTCAGGTATGAGGATATGATCAAAGAGATTCAGGAGCTTTAGATTTCTCAAAGCAAACCCTGAGAGATGCCCGCAGGCTGCGGCAACAACTTTAGTATCCTCTTCATCTGCTCATGTTGAAGACTTATCAAACCAACAAGACTAACAAGCAGTAGTTGTTTTTTTTCTTTTTTTTTTCTTTCCATGATCCTGTCTTCTGGCTGTGGCTGAGGTTCTCAATAACTAATGAATTCTACTGTAACGTCACATACTGAAGCTGCAACTGGCCTGTTTCAGAGTTTGGATAACATGCACTCCTTATCTCAATCTGAAAAACTGGGACAGAATTTAGAAGAATTTGTTATTCATACTCCTGGATCATGAAAAGGTTATAAGTGGTGCTTCAAAAGAAGGCACAAGAGCAACAAGTTAAGCGTGAAACTTTTAAAGAAATGTATTTGGACTGAAACAGCTGATCAAAGTCTTAAGGCTGTTAGCCTTAAAATTCAGAGCATAAATCTGGCTTTCATTACATTTTCTGCCAGGCATTCACAATCATAAGCCCCAGCGGGCTAGAGCGGCGTTCTGCCTTTGAACCTGCCAGGAGTGCTGAGCTGCACATCCAGCTACACGCTATCGCTGCAGAGGTGGACACAGGGAGGCAGTCGTTTTAAATCTCTTAAAATATCGCGAGATTCATGGGACAAATAACTCAAGTGGTAGACTCAAAGCAATTTCACCTGCACAGAGCCGGGGGATCCGGTGGGCTTTCATGAATGCACTGGCAGATACTCAGCCTAAATTAAGGCTCTAATTCTACTTACTGCAGAGCCAGTGTCTGTGAGAGAAGAGTTTAATGAACAGATGCCACATTTCCTTCAACATTAAAAACATTTTCCTATTTAACGTTTGGGGCTAGATGGAAAGAGAAGCTTGATAAAGCCAAGAGCCAAGAGATCCAGAACTCGGATGCTCCTCGTTTAAGATGCTCTCTTCAGTAAGTGGAAGAATTTCCTACAAGTCTGTAGGAAGATTTCCATCAAGCATTGTGAAACTAATTTTAAACAGGAATAATGGTGGTTCTTTTCATACATCCATTTTGACGTTCATTTTGGGTTTTATTAGCCAAAATCTGAAACTGTAAACTGTGCTAGTTAACATGTTTTCAGTAAAATACCTTCCGCTGTTGCTTTGGCTCTTGCTCCTCATTTTGAAGCTTTACTTGAAGACTGGTTATGATTTTCAGATGCTGTGAAAACATGGACTCTTTTTAAGGTTTGATGGAGTGTATATATTCTATTGAAATTCAACAAATGCTTATTTGTTCTTTGTGAATTACTTTGGTATTAATTTCTTTGTATGGTACAGTTATGTAAAATGGTAGCTGATGAAGTGAGGCTCTGTGGAACAATAAGACAATGTAGACAAATTATTTTGAACACATCCTGTTTTGAGATGGGTGTCAGTTGAGAAGGCCAATAATGAAACTCAAACTAAATGGATTTTTTGAAGACATTTTACTTGTTCCAGGTAGCAATTACAGTGACTATATTAGTGATCTATAACTGCTCTATTAATGTGATAAGTATAATTCACTTGACCCATGATCAGAAGTGAAGTAAACATTTGGGTGAACTGTGTTCAAGAATCAAAAACAAGTCTGGGTGTTTTCTGTTTAAGCTCTGAGCATTGTAGTCTGCTGGAGGACTGAGAAGCTTTTCCACGGTTACAGACAATCGACCATGAGAGTCTTTACTGGAACGTAAACAATGTCTGTAATCAATGCTGTAAGGTTAAAGGTGAAGCTGGTTTAAAGAACTGAAACAAGCCTTTGCATTAGCCATGATGGAACGTTTTGGTTTAGAGTCATTTCTAGATGACAGAAACTTTTGGTCTCACCTAGTTTGATCTTAACAGGTAATCTGAGCTTTGTTTCTTCATCTAAAACTGATCAAAAGTTTGTGATGATGTGCTTTTGAGAAGGTGGTTTATAATACAGCGTGTGATTTTAATCAGCTAAATCTGTCAGCTTTCCAGGCCTGAACCTGATGACCACTGGTTTGGCTTCAGGGCCCCGTTGGCCTTGCATTAGCTACTTGCAAATCTTGCCCATTCAAGATATGATACCCAAAAAAGATGAATATGAGGTATGATGAGGTTTCTGAGCTGCATAAGCTCTTGTGAATTCTACAGTTCATGACATCTATATTTTTAACTACTTCAGCATTATATGGAGAAAATCTTGAGCTTGAGGCAAATCTCTAGCTTTTAGAGACTTTCTCAGTTACATCTCTATTCTCGACATAAAAAGGATTACAAACACCAACTTCACAGTCTACAGAGGGAAATGCAAGATTTACTGGTCACGAGGGGCGATGAGGTCAGGGGATATTCTCTGACAGCGCTACAAGGCAACATTGGGTCAAAGGTTAAGAGTATTCAGACATTATGTGTAGAGAGAAATGGGTGGAGGGGTTGGGAATAGATCAGAGCAGGCCTGACAGACTTTGGTTCTATGTGTTTTCCCAGCCATATTTTCCTCTATGTTAAACTGGATTAGTTTTCCTGCATGCATCCTTTATCAAGATAATACTTGAGGCTTGTTGGGATTTACTGCATAAATCTGTGTGGTTCTCACTAATCTCGTTAGTGTGTGTGTGAAAGGGTTTGGGAGACTCGGTATGTATGCTAGTTCCCAGAAAAAAAAACATGGTGGCACACATCAAAAGGATCCGGATGGTTGTGAGTCTTATTTGGGTGAAACTTCTGTTTGCCTCGTGATATTATACAGCAGAACTGACTTATTAAGACCTTCTGTCTGTCATTAGAGCTGCACTGCAGCAGTCTTCAGGGGATATGACACTCTCCTCTGATTTTATCAAGGACATTTTTTTCTGATGTGATTTTACAACAGAGTTACTATCTGCAGCAATCAAGCAAAACTTATCCATTTCTTTTTTATTGAGAATATGAAACTGAAACACACAGCCAGAGCTTTACTCTCAATTCAAATACCAAGAAGAGAACTGCTAAAGTCTTAAACTCATGTTTGTCATAATTTATAGAAGGTGTTGATGTTGGACTCAGTGCCTTTACAGCATTAACAGCTTGGATGAAATGTAAATGCATTTCAGATGCGATTGAAAATCCTGTACAGAGCAGATATTTTACTGCACCAGTTTTTACCTGGAAACATTAAATTAGCTTGGCAGAATCAGATAATGAATGCATGAACTCACCAAAGAGTAAAGCATTGCATATGTTCCAGAGATATATACAGCTGAAACCAGATGTTAACGTACACCAAAAAAAAAAAAAAAAAAAGACACATCCAACATTTTTTTCTGACTGGCTGAAGTTAGTTTACTGAAGTTCTGGCCCATTCCTCCAGAATGAACTGGCTGGCATCATGTTTGTATGTCGCCTTGCTACCTTTCCCCCTCCTGAGCAGTGTGCTGGTTGGACATTCCCATCAGGTCTGTATTTGCATATAATTGAGCAGATGAAAACGGTGCCTTCAGGAATTGATAAATTCTTCCCAGGATGAACCAGACTGCAGGAGCTCCATGATTCTCTTCCTGATATCTTGGATGATTTCTGCTGACTTTCCCATCAAAGAGCAGTGAGTTCCAGGTGAGACCTTAAAGTCCTTCCACTGGTTAGCATACTATTAACTTACATGGATCAGTTAACCTATCAGAAGTTTCCAAAGCCATGACATCATCATCTAATCTTTCCCTCATTGTTTAAAGAGACAGTAATTATCCTGCATATAAACCTCTGATTTTGAAGACATTAATGAATAAATATCTGACATTATCTTTCTGTCATTGTTGTGTAATTTAGCAAATGGATATTGTTTTGCTAATTCTAGGTGATCTAACCAGGAGAAGTGTGGTCTGATATAACTTCAGAATGACAGGGGGAAAAAAGGTGTGTGGGTATGGCTGTGCGTGTGCAGGCGTGGGCATGTGTGTGTCTCTTTATTTCATGTATGTAAATGTCTAGCTTCAACAATAGTTCTGCTCATGCCCTGATGCTGTGTTGACATTTCAGGTTGTTTCAATCTTAGATTGCTTTTTCAGGTTGGAAATTGAAATTGGACAGGAAGCCTTTGGCGAGATTGTGGCACCAAGGGAGTCAGAAATTCCTTAAAAACATTGTAGCACGGAAAGAACTGGAGGAATATATATTGTGTGAGTTGGTGGTCAAAGTGGTTTGGTTCACCTTTAGTAAATACTGCAGCTTCTCCTCTTTTACCTTTTGCACACATGGTACACAGGAAATATGTTAGAGGGTTCAAAATATTGTTACTTAATATAATTTTTATTTGATATTAGTTTAAGGTTTTTTTCAGTTTTTCTCTTCATTTGCATTTTGTTATATTAGGTGGTAATGTTTCATGTTTTTTTTGTTCTTTGTTTTTTTTGGTTTAAGTATTGCATAATTTTAAAATCAAGACGTTAATAGATGCAACTGGAGTACCGATTCTATAACTAGACAGCACTCAAAACTGTATAGAAACATTTGATTTGATGCCTGAAACATGAACAAGTCTAAGTGTTAGTAAATTAGCCAGTGGCTGAGTTCCCTCAACACAACCACGTTTAGGCAAATTAAAGGAAAAAACATGCAAAAATGTGGCAACAGCTGGCTGAGGGGTTAATAGGTTCTATATCTGCTGGTGGGATGCAACATAGAGAAACAAAGAAAATGTAAAGGAAACACCAAATCCAAGCAGAGAATTTATGTTACAGTATTAATATCAAAGAATGGTGGGACACATGTAAACTTCAAGACATCAAGCTGAAAAGGACAAAACACATTCAGCCCAAAAAGAGTTTACAAGTAAAGAGCAAAAAGAAAATGTCCATTACTTTCAAAAAAAGGACAAGAAATGTAAGAAAATCAAAGAAGATAAAAATTGGAGGAGAAAGGGTAAGTCTGGTTTCCCTTGTCATGCAAATCAGATTGGCATTTGGGGGAAAAAATACCTTCATCATCCGTGCGGTCACTATCACTTAAATCATCAGTGTGTTTCTTTGTAAGGGGACCTATAGGACCAAGAAGGAGAAAATGGAGGAAAACAAGGTCATCAAGAACACACACAGCCTTTAAAAGATGTTCTCAAAAGATAAGAAAGGTTCTCAGTGAATATTGTCTTTTATCACTTCTTTAAAGAAAAATTCTCCCTCCGACTGCAGAAACGTCACCTCATTGTCAGTTTCACATGTTTACAGTCGGAATTTGGTGCAGAAAAGTTTGCTTTAAGATAGTTACAGAGCAAAAAAGAGGGAATTTAAAAAAGAAGCAAAAAAAATTAGTTCTTTGGTAAAAATGAAGAATTAACTGACGATGAACCCATGGGATCAAAAGACATTAGGCATATATTAGCGTATATTCAACATTTCTGACGTATTATCAGAACAATTGAAAATTATCTGCATAGCTGCAAAAGAAACAGACAATAAAAGAAGCAGTATCTTTAAGAGCATAACACGCTACAGAAGCACATGACCAGCTCCACCTGTTGTTCATTCAGAGTTCATCTTGTGTTAAATAATACACAAGCACACACTGTAAAAGAAAAAAAACAAACCGTAAACAATTAAAAGCAATTTCTTGTTCATATTAACTTTCAATTTGATAGTTTGTTTTTTCTATTTCTACATTGAATTCTGATTAATAGATTAGAAAAACAACATATGTAGGAAAAATTTATAATATCAATCTATGTGGCTTGTTAGACAATTGATAAATCCAAAATAACAAAGGAAAGAAAAACATTAAAAGGAGAATTTACTTTTTTGTGACGAAACCAAGCTGGTTGCTTAGCTTGGCTTAGCTAGGTTAGCACAAAAACTGAGAAATACATTCTGCCACGACTGGTTCTTTGAAAACACTCATGATCTTGATGTGGCCCAAAATGAGGAGAGTGAGTTGACACTTCTGTACTAATAACAGGATTTATTTTATTTTTTTCCATGTGCTATCTTTGGCAGGTCAGACTTGAAGCTGACATGTCAGGGAAGATTCGCTGTATAAAAAGGAGATCTAAGGATGCATCCTAAATGGGTGATTGAATCCAGACTGCGTCCAGCATCAAAGTAGGCGCGTCACACTGATGTAACATTAACTTGTGTATGCATGACTTTCAAAAATTTGGATTATGTGTATCTCAAAACAAAATTCATATTTATCTAAGTATTGCCTTGAAATTGTTGAACATGATTCCTAATTTCTAACTAAATGTTTATGCCTTAATGCAGAGGCAGTAACGCTGTCTACGGATTATTATATAAAATGCAGCTTATTATTTATTTGTGAAAGAAACTGACAGTAATTCTACAGTAATGAAAGTAAAACTGAAACACATGGAATTTTATGGACTTCTATAGCATTCACTCTTGAATAAGATGCTCGTTATGTTGTGATCCTGAAATGGATTTCTTCCCTCGCAATGTATTTTGAAATTTTTGAATATCTTAGCAATACATTGCTAAATACATTTTAATGTATTTAGCAATGCATTTTAAATACATTTAAAATACATTTTAATTTGACCTTCGAACAGAGGTCGACTTTTAAAGTCAGCTAGTCTCACACATCAAGACCTCAGCATGGACAACGGATGATTCTTCAACGTTCACTAGCTGAATGATGCACTTTATTTTGATTACTTTCTTTTTGTTGTGGTCTATCACTGAATCTCAGCCAGGGGAGTGGTCAGATGCTTCTTTAACCATCCAACATGTTGTCACTTTAAGGTTTTTTATTCACACAGAATCATAAACATGTACCTCCTTCAGAAACATACACAGACACACAAACACAAGTACAAACATACCGACATGCTGACATGTAAACTTTATAACATCAAAAACATGCTGAAGTAAGATTGTAAGATGTGTGGCATGCAGGAAACAATTTATGCGACATGAACTCAGAACATGTGATGCCACCAGGCCTTGAACTGGCTTAGCCAGGAAACACCAATGCTCATCTGACCAACTACAATTACCAGCCAGCACTGCAACCTGCATCCTCTGCAACAGTCTGACTTTATATCCACATAGTCTCTATTAAAGTAAATGTAAACAAAAAGTCACATAAAAAGAGTACAAAGGTAAACCCAGTGGGGTAGATTTACAATTGCATCAGTAGCTCATGTTCATGAGCCAGACCTTCTCAGCTATGCGAGTACTTCTTTCTAATAACTTTAAGTGGAAGAAGTTTCCCTGCATATAATTTTGTCCCACAGCATTCTCTCAGCTTGCCTTTGTGAATCTGACAAGTGATTTGATAAGCAAAAGCTGAGTGTGCTTCCTAGAAGTGCTGAATGAGCACTAGACACAAAAGTCACTTCTTTCAAAATGTGGAACGCTTAAGACGAACGGCTGGACTGCTGCCTGGAGATGTGTGGCCTGTTCTAAAAACAGAACTTTATGGATGCTGTGGGTCATTTATGGTGACCTTTTAGCATTACGCTGAGTGATAATACGATATTATGGAGAACAAAATCAGATATTGTGTCTTCACTGGTCTGTAATCCGGATTAAAGCCGGTTAATGCTGTTCTCTCTCTGATTAAACTCTTGACATGTTTCCTGGCTCCCTCAGTCCTCTGATCATCAGAGATGAGTTTCTGGGAAAACAACAGCACCACCCATCTCTCTATTCTACTTCAGGTCTTTTTACCATCAGGGTTTGGTCATAAAAATGTCTTCCCCCATGATGTAATTTACAATATCCCCAAAGACTAATGCATTTTTTCTCTTTAGGTGCAGAGTATTGCAAAGAAATAAAATGGGACAAACAGAAATAAAAGACAATCTCCCAAACAGTCTATTTTAAAGAAAAATAGACCCAGCCACAGTTAGAGTAAACACCTTCAGTGCTGCTTATATCAAAAACTCAGAAGTGCCTCACTCAAGCTCCATCTGACACTATCAGCCCATTCCAGCACTTCACCAGTTGCTTTTGATACAGGCAACATAACTTCCACCCCCAGAGCAGCTTTGTCTTCTAAGGCTGAAGTTGGTCACTGATTAATGGTTCTGATAAACAGTCATGCTGGGGCAGCAGGGTGAAGGTGGAGGACATCAACAGACTGAAAAAACTGATCCGGAAGGCCAGCAACATCGTTGGAGTGAAGCTGGGCTCTCTGACCATCGTGTCGGAGAGAAGCATCCTGTCCAAAATGCAGGTTGTCTTTCACAATGAGTCTCATCCACTTCCTGAAATGCTGGATGAACTCAAGAGCACCTCCAGCCACTGACTCACTTTACCAAAGTGAACCACAGAGCGACACAGAAAATCACTTCAGCCTGTAGACATTAGACTTTACAATACCCAACAATGACTAATTTAAATCTAATTTTCTCTGCACTCATTTTATATTAACGTATTTGCATGTGCATGCTTGCTATTTATTTTTTCTTTATTTATTGAACTACTCTTAGATGTATTTTTTTTTTTTATTATCTCTTATGGTTATATTTGTATTATTAATAATTAACACCTTAGATGGAGTAGCTTGTCAATGGATATGCAATTCCCCCTATCAATAAAGTATATTCTATTCTATTCAGGATGATTAAAAAGTTTTTTTTCCCACTAAGTCAACTCACTGAGTAAAGCACATTATATCAATTATTCCATGCTGACTGATGTTTTCAGGCCTATATTTATCTTCATTGTGATGATTTTTTGCTTACAGTCAAAACTGAAGCACAAGATTTAAGATTATTTTATTACACTATAGCAGTAAAAAAAAAAAAAACATTTTACTACAGAACTGTGGGCTTAATGAAAATCTTATTTAGTATCTGCTTATATGTTATTGTCAAAATATACACCTGAGATTGTTGTGAATCATGTCTCCGTTTGATGTATATGCTGACCAGGAGTCTGTTGAATAAATCAATCGATTAAAAACAAATTCCAATTTAATGGCCATGTCTGTAGTTATTCCATAAAACAACAAAGGTTTTGCATCCTTTTCCTGTTCCTGAAAGGATCCGGCTTCTTTACAGGGACACTGAAACGTGTCGGTAAAGATGCACTTACCGCAGTTTCATGAATACAACACAGGAATGTCTTGTAGAGACCGACTTCCATAAGTATGCTTTTAACTGTAGCTGGGCGGAAACACAAAATTATATGTAGACAAAATAGTTCAACTCAGTTCAAAGAAAACAATAATTTATTGTCAGTTGTCTGTCATAATTTGTTGACCACAGAAAATTGATGATGTTTACTAATGCAATGGGGAAGTATGTGGTCAAATCCTATACTTGAGGCCCTGCTACTGAATTTGTCCAAATTAAAGCTGGTTTTGAGGGAAAGGCTCCTAAACACACCGCATATCGCAGTGGTTAGAGTATAATGCTGCCTGGCTACTGAACAAATTGTCATAATGCTACACATGATTGGTGTAGATAAGCGTAGCAACCAAAACAATTAGATCAAGATGATTAATTTAAAAAAATCAAGATTCTAAATTCCTTAACTTAACCCTCCTGTTATGTTCGTTTCTGAGGTAATGTTCGTGGATCAACTTGATCCAGGGAGTGTTTAATCATGCAATAGTGTCAGAAACCAAAAAAATCCTCCAAAACATTTTTGATTGAAATACTAACCATTTCAATCAATATTTGTGCAATGATGTTATTTTTATTTCTCACAAATGAAGGATCAATGACGACAACTTACTCATTTACTCATTTGTACATAAAAAATGAGTAAACGAAAAAAAACAATAATTTTCTTGAAATTGTTCTTTTGTAAAAAAAAATTTATGTTACTTTTTTTTTTTCAAGGGGTGATCTTTATAATTGAACTTGAGACATGTATACTGATCAGGGTCAAATTGACCCGGTGATTAAAATCAAGACAAATGAGTCATGCAGAGAGTATTTATGTTTTCATCCACTTCTACTGGGTATTGCTGTCTTCTCAGTGTGGGTGGAGTTTGCTCACGGGAGCAGAAAAGGTTCCCATCAAAAGTTGCATGAACACCTGCTTTCTCGCAGTTTCCTAGTGAAATATAGAGAACAGTGGGAACGTGGGCTTGTATGAGTGCACATATGCATGAACGTGTGTTGTGTGGTGAAATATGGTTCATAGCTACAAAGAAACATTGGAGATTTTGTGTTCTTTTTTACCTTTCAACTTGACTGCAGGGTCAAATTGACCCAAACAGAATATATGTAAAAAGTAGATGCAGGGGGAGTTTCAAATGTGTAAAATGAATAAATTTTCAATTTATATGCAGTGACAAATACACAAATTTGTCACTCTACAATTTGTCACTCTGTTTCTATTAAGACAAATAAAAAACGTTTTATGCAAAAAAAAAATAAAAATAAAATAAAAATACTGTATTTAAAAATAAAAAAAAATTAAACTTTAAAATGGGTCAATTTGTCCCGCAACCTAAGAGGAGGATTAAGTTCACAAAGTAACCTGAGAGTTTCTGAGATTTGAATCCTGAAACCACTATGTACTCTCCAATAAATAATCTAAAATAATTAGGAAAAAAAAGATCAAACAAAAACTTGAGAGACATAAAAACCCATGACTGATGTGTCTGCCATTGGAATTGCACATGTGCTGTAATTACTATGGCATCTTTCTTGAATCAAGGGGTTAGTGGGGATCAGAGCAGACACGACAGCTGCATGACAGCTCTTATCACAGAAACCAAGAAAAGGTGAGAGAGAGAAACATGTCCTCCTACAATCAAGTGTCATTTCTAAATCATCAAGTGACAAGCAGGTCCTGATACTGGCCTTTAGCCCCCTACCTGCCACTGTGGAATATCAGAGAGACACGTCCACAGATACTGGTGAGGTCTCAGCTGACATCGGTTCTGATAGGGAACATAGGACTTTCATCTATCTGTCCTTGTGTGTGTTATCATTACAGCTTTATTTATATTTTCTCTCACTGCTATCATACACTCTTCCCCTCATTTCTTCATCTGCTTTTGGCAGCACTATGTCTTTTAAACAGGTTGCATACAGACTGAACAATCTGGCTAGACTGGAGTGATATAAGCAAGCTTTTATTTGGATGAAAATCAAGCCAGTTGTATTATTTAAGGTATAATCATGATCAGAGGAGTAAAAAATACATGTAAAAAAATTGGGAAAAATCTTAGAATTCCAGTGAGATAAGATAAGAATAGATCTCCTAACACAACAAAATGTTAGAAGTAGTGAGAAGGACTTTAAAGAGCCCAAGAGTGTCTTCAGTAAGAAAGACTTTGTTTAGACCAACAGAAATAGATATTCTTTGTAAAATGCTATTCCAAAAGCAGCCACTGCATGTTGATACTGCCTGCCAATCAATTATGCATAGTTTAAACATCACAGTGAACCTTTAGAAAGTCGTGAGGACTTTAGGAAGAGCACATAAGGGAAGGGGTGTTTGCTCACTTGGCAAGGTCTAAAAGCAAAGGTAAGCATTGAAGACTTTGAATGAAAGACGAAGGAGGTATGAAATTAAATCCCAACTTATTGCTGTTGAAGGTCCAGATGGAGGTTGGACACTGTTTCCCAAAAACTCTCACAAAAGGTTTTAGTCAGCTTTCAGCATTCACTAGAGAAAACAGTGAAGAACACAACGGTGGCTCTTGTGGCAGGTTTGCCCTGGCTTTAGAGCTAAACCTGCCTAAATGCAAACATTAGTCTTTCTTAAACGTTTCCATTTGCTCTAAATATATGAAATAAATAATGACATTGGATGTTTCTCCCACACTTGATGTTAGAGGTGAATAACTTAGAGCATGACAAGTAAAACTATGAGTCCTGAAAACAAAATGCTACCAATGTTTGCCCACTGGTTCACTGTCTTTGTATGTCTGTTCATGCAGACCACATAAATGGATGACTGTTAAAGTGGACTTTCATGCTTTTTGACAGACCAAGAACGAACCACTCCAAAGCCACCTGGGAAGTAAGAGTGATACAGACAAACACCTACAAAAATTATCTCAAACATCCAAGCTGAACCCTCAGACTAGCCTTCTTCTAGGTAATTATTTCATAAAGAGTCTATGCATTGATTCACACTCCACACAAGAGCTGTCCATATCTATATATTGGTCCATGTATGCATCAGTCAAGGCCATCTTTGGCACGGAGACACACAACTTTCATCAATCACATATACAACTAGCAAAAGAGGTAATCTGCAAGTAACCAAAGATAAAATCCTCACAGGATTTAAACTACAAACATAGAATCCATTCCCCACTGTAAAAGCAGGAGTTGTAATTGAGCAAAAAATTCTGATGTGAATTAAGTCATCTGCAAGCAAATAAATGACACATTCTGTAGGAGTGTCTGGATTACCTTGAAATAATTTGGTCCAGTGATAGGAATGTAAAAGGTTTGGTTTGGACAGAGCTGTCGCATAAAGAAATGTACCAGACATGGGTGCTGGCATGACTAGAGAAGTGATAAGGCTACATCCAGTTAGCAAATAATCTGAATAAGTCAAAGCAGTGGATCACCAGATATTGAAGAAGCTTCAGATACTTGAAAAATATTGATGGCAATCATATTGCAGGTTTGCATTAGGCCTCACTTTCCTTTATGATTATTTTGGTAGTTGACTAATGTCCTGATATTTGTCTCAAGTACTCCACTGGTAAGCATTTCTTTAAACCATCTGTGCTCTGTGTGAACTCCCCACTTGTTGTCAGTAAAGTGTTTTCTACAGTAAGCCTATATGTGCAGATCCATACATTTTTAGATGCATTCCTATAGTTAAAATATCTGGATAGAAAAGAATTTGAAAATATTTTTCTTTCTTTCTTTGATAAGGTCTAATTGATGATAATGACACTGATGTTGATACTGGTATTGGTATTGGCATTGGTATTGGCCTGATACCAGTGCTCTGGACTATCTAAGTGTTATGTTCCTGACCCAGAACTAATCAGGATCAAAGCTGTCCTGTTTAACATCAAATGCAACCCTCTTTCCTAAACTGTTGACAAGACCAGCAGTGTTGAAACCTTGTTGCATAGCAATCAAGCCTCTCTTCTCTGACCAGAACTTGAACAACGGAAACCAGAATCATCTATTAGTCAGAGAAGACTTGACAGATTCCTTGGATTCTGTATTTTTGTTCTCACCTTCCATGGATTAATAAATTTCTTACTCATCTCATCTTGTTGAAGTAATTTTTTGCATGGCAATTTATACTCATAAAAACAAGCCGATACACACAACTAGATTTTCTTTTGTGCTGTTACATAACACCTGTCATGAACATGAGTAAGTCTTCATGAATATTTATGACTGTTAAAAATTATGTAGCATTATGTTATTAAAGCTAAAGTTTAATCAGTAATACTTTTAAAACAAATTTTTGTCAGATCATGATTTCTTGGTTAATGTCAAGTTGTCATAATGAAGACATTTTGAATATTGTCAACTTTGTATTGAAAGTGTCATGATTTACCGAATGATACTTTATGACAACAGTTATAAATAATCATGAAGACTTATTCATGTTCATGACAGGTTTATGTCATGTATATGACGGCGTCATGTCAGTCTTATTCACAATCTGCCAAATAAATCCTTAACAGCCATTTCAAAAAGCAGAATATTGCTTTATGAAATATACTCCTGACACATACAGACACAATCTGGCTGGATCTAAACTTTAACATGTTTCCAAAAAATGATACTTAATACTTAAGCCATCCATCAAAACAGCTGTACAGCAGAGAACATAATCAAGCTGTCATTTGTGAAGATGACATTGAAACATGATGAATGGGGTGTCAGGAGAACGACTAAAATATGTCATTTAAAGGGGAAAATCGGTCCTAACTCAGAAGATCTTAAGATTATACAATCCTAAAAGGTAGTCTGCACATGGGGGATGATGCATTAATTTTCCAGATCATCACCAGGCACGTTGCCTGTAGCATATAAAGTAAGATTAGTCAGAGGAGACAGACAGGATTGAGAATTACTTAATCACTTTGACTCCCCGCCAGCAGAACAGAACTAAATGAGAAGAAATGTTGCATAAATCTGCATACCGGCCTCTGATTTTAGGTCTGTGACGAAAGGGAACACAACTTATGAAGACTAAATAAGTCAACCAACTGAGGCAGTGCTAGACTTTAAACAGGCACATGTCTTTAGCATGTGATGACCTGCATTTAGATGCACTGTTTATGTTTATCGTTTCAGAAAAGAAGGGGAATAAACCACAGAAAAAATGTTTTCCTGCTTACAAGCAGCAGGAGGCAGCCAAAGAAGGAGGGGGTGATTTACCTACCTGAACTGAGAATTCCTCATTTCTCTTTTTTTTTACCCATTTTCTTTTTTGCAACCACTCTTTTCAGACATCTTAACTAACTGCATTATGAGACTAAGTCTAGAATTTATTTAGGTAAGTCGTGGGGTTTAGCCTTTGCTTCTAAAAGGGAAGGCATGACCCCACACCAAAGCTGCATAAATAAATTTAAATCTCTCTGATGTGAGCAACACAAAATCACACACTTAGACTTTTAGACCTGTCATGCAAAAGCACCTCTGACAAATTTGTCTATTTCTGTCACACTTAAAAGTAGCAGTTCATCAGTCAGATTTTAATCTCATACAAAGACAACCTGAGTAAATAGAAAATGCATTTTTTTATTTGTCCAATAAATCTAACACCTGGCAGCAACACATATTAATTATTTAGTTTCTAGAGTTAGAAACTCTGCTGAGTTTCTAACTGATTTAAATATTAAGCTGATCTTGACTAGATTATTTGATCACTAGGATCAGTTGAAATGTATACTTAACTTGGAATCCGTCTTTATGATTCAACTAAATTCTACTTTGTTTTGGAAAGTGCTCGAGATGCCATGTTTTGTGATTTGGATCTATAACAATAAGCTAAACTGATCTAATTCATTAATAAAAACGCCTGACTATTGTGCAGACAAGAACGTGTGCATAGTTAAAAAGAGCAAAAAATCATATCAAAATCTCTTGATTATTTTTTACTTTTTTACAAAATTCAATGTTAAAGAGAGATATTTTTTCTTCCTTCAGGGAGCTCTACTTGTGAAAAAAGGGATGAACTCACCTGAAATCTTCAAGAACATTTAAAGAGAAACCTCAGTTCAAGTCATGATTCAGACATTACAGCTGCAGATCAAACCGTGAGCTTTTATGTACTGTAATGAGTTCTTCAGTATTCAAGGGCACTTCCACAGCTTTTTGATTTAACTTGATTTGCTGCGTTTACACGGAGTGAGCTTTTTGTTTTCCATCTCATTTGTACAAATGAACACTAAACAAACACACTGAAAATGCATTAGGAAGAGGATACTGTTCCAGAGGAGGCTCAGCTCTGAACTGTCTCCTAACAGACTAACAACATGGCCTTCAAGGTTAACTGCGCTAAACTGAATAAGATATATCTGCAAAACTGTTGTTTTATTTCCACAATATGAATCTACTTGCCATCCCTTTTCATTTCATTGTGGTACTCCTTTACTTTAATGCTGGTGAAGAATGTATTTCCGCTCCGTCCTACCGTGGCCCATAAGAATCAACAAGATGCAAAAGCCTCAATGCAAGTTATGATAAAATGGAAGTTATGAAAAACTTGCTAACATAATTTTTGTTGAACTCTATCATTCATTGTGGATTTAGTAATGTTTACTCTTAACCAAAAGGTTTATTGTCCCCCAAAACCATATAGTGAGCAAGTGTTTCATAATTTCTAACATGCTATAACAATAACAAATAGCTCCACTCTGTCCATGACAGCAACTAATCAAAAATATTGATGTGTCAAAAACTACCTGACTATTAATAAAACTATGAGGGGGAGATAGAGATGAAGTGAGGCAGATTTCCACAAACAGAGTCCAAATCTAACCCTCTCGTTCCGCATGTCTTCTTTTTTTTATGACCTGTATTTGTAATTGTGTTTTCATGGTGTCCACTGCATGAGTGGAAGGAGCAGAGAGAAAATCGTTAACCAGGAGAGCAGTCTCGAAATAAATTGATAAAAGAGAAAAATAGTTTGAAGTGTTCTTTCCCAAGGGTTAAACAACTGATCAGATTAATTATGATGAATCATTTTTTAAAAATAATATTAAGTAGTTGATAAATTGTTAACTTAATTAGACACTCAAAAAGATTATATTTGTTAAAAGAACAACACGCTCCGAGAAACGAAGCCAAAACTGTTCAAAAATATAAACATTTTGTTTTTCTGATGAAAACCTTCTGACTGTAAATATGTTCAACCCCGAACTCCTTGAGTGGCAGTTTTAGATTCACCTGGCTCAAATTAATATCTCCCTTTTTCTATCCAATTATTTTTGTGTTAATGGGAAACTAATCACCAAATCAGCTCCACACTGCATTTATGTTCAGTCCAACAGAAAGGACTGAGCTTTTCACATGTTGACATTAGAAGGAGTTTTTAGCTGCAGATTCATTCTTTACTACAAATGAATCTTTGCTCACTCAAGGACTTTTGTGTTACAGCATTTTTGGAACTGAATTATTTGCATATTTGCATCATTCAATTCATTTGCATAAGAAAGGCTTAACTGTTTCGATGATAAATTTGCAGAATGTGCTAGATTTGTGTCAGTTTAATCTTTTGAATAATCAATAGAGTAATTGACTAGTAAAATATTTGCTGGTTTCTGTTTTGCTTTCGAGTTTTTTAAACTCAAACAATTTTTATTGCACATTGTTATATTTGGGGGTTTTTTTGTGGTTTTTTTTAAAGAAGCTGAAATCAACACTTCTCTAGGAAATTCCTGCAGACATTTTGTACTAGATTCTACTGGGAGTTGAGATTAAACTGTTATTCATTGTTAATGACACATATTAAAGGACTTCTAATTACCAATCATAAAAGCACATACAAGCTAAACGTAGGACAAACTATGGGCTGTACAATGTTGTAGGATTTAGAGGAGCTGATTTTAAAATGGATGGAAGATTGAAGCCTCATTGGTTCAGTAGTCACTGTCCAGTCTCACCAAATCCATCTCTGGATGTGTCATGGCAGCACGTCTCTCAGCTAACAAAAAATAAAAAAATAAAAAAAAAGAAAACATTTCTTCATCTTTTTTTTTTTTTTTCTTTTTGTTTCTTTTGGTAAACTGACTCATTTTGACCACGTTTGTCAGCTAATGGGCCAGTGGCCAGTCCATTTATCAGGGAGTCAAGCTGTTTTTGAACTGAGCCTCCTCTCCTCACGCAGAGACTTGTCAGCTCTGCTCTGTGTTCACACACTGCACTGTGAAATACGGCATGACAGCAACTGCAGAGGTTTTAAGCCCCAGTTTGTGACCCTACTTACACAAGAAAGAAATATGGATTCTGACTTCAGGCTTTGAGGCAAAACTCGGCAGAAAAGATGTTTGTGTAACTCTGCATAAGAAATGGCTCCAGAGAAGGAAAGGCTGGTCAGAAGGTCGGTCCTGTTCATGCTCAACTGCTTTCATGTTTCGCTTCAAAAACATGATTGTTTTAATTTGTCACCAAATAAAAATGGACCATGTGACAAATATATATATAAAATCAATGCTGACCATGCAGAAAAATTCTAGTGATATATATAAACAGTAAAAATTGATTGCAGATTATGTTTTTTAACACATTATGTATGAAATATTGAACAATTTGGATTAAAACAAGTAGTGAACTGACAAAATGGCACCTATTTTGTTAATTTAGGGAGATTGACGATCAGCCAATACATGAGAAGCCAATCTTATATGTATCAACAAAGGCCTGAAAAACATCCTGTCTTCTGTACTAAGCCGGTCCTAAGAGAGGAGCGACTGATGCCAACTTAACATTATCACTATTTTCAGCAATTTTTCAGACAAAAAAATAATCTGTATTGGCCAAAATTTGATTTGGAAGGTCAGGCTTTTTAAAGATTTTGATTGGCCAAAACATTTCAATCAGTGCATCCCTAATTAAAACTTAAGCTGAAATGGACCCTGTAACATGACAATGACTACCACCAACAAATGGTAGACAATTAAGGAATAGAAATTTCTGGGTTCAGTAAAAGTCCAAATCTTGAAGCTGTGGTGTGACTTAAGACGGGCTTAAAAGTAAGAAGGGGGACAAACCTTCCTTATAAGAGATATTAAAGGTTACTTTGATCTCCAGAAATAAATTGAAACAAAATTTGATATTGATATATGATTAGTTATTGGGGTTGAAAGTTTTCTTCTTTTTTTTTAAGGTTTTATTGGCTCTTGTGGCCTTTATTTGATAGTTAATTGACAGGAAAGTGGGTAATGAGAGAAGGGGGAAGACATGCGGCAAAGGTCGCCAGGCCGGGAATCGAACCTGTGACGGCCACGTCGAGGACTAAGGCCTCCTTATGTGGGTTGTGCTCAACCCCTGCGCCACCGCAGCACATCCATTGATGTTGAAAGTTATTAATAAATAATAAATAGTTATATGAATAGTAATTACTGTCATATATGTATATGAAAAGTAATGTTGCACTGAACATGGGAAATGTTAACAATGTTCTGTGTTCTAAAAGATTTTTAGTTAATTTTTTGTATTCTTGCAAAAGGATGCGTGAAATCTGCAGGATTATCACACCATCAAAGAGAATCAGAAGAGCTCTGTAATCCCGGTGGGTTTCTAAATGCCAATACAGTGGAGAGCACTCACTCATGCTTTTAGTTGATGACCTTTTCATCTCTGCTCTAATGTTGTCCTATAAAATGAAGAATCAGTGATGTACTAAAATAATGTACAGCATTCTCACACATTTTTTGCTTGGCTTTTTATCTGAAAATAAAAGAAGCATACTGTTGATGCCACACAGACGTTTCTCTATGGTGACAGGCAAAAAAACCCCCCACAGATTAAAAGGGAAACATGAAATGGGAAGAGAGTTAGTAGATACAAACTGTGCATTTGACTTGGTCTGGTAAGTTACCATGACATTTTGAAGTCACATCTAAGTGTAAGATGGTGTTGTTTAAGTGATGCGAGTGTGTGTGACGTAAAAGTGATTTTTAAAAGGAAGCCCAGGGCTTCATGGTGACAAAACCAATTAGTGTAAAAAACATGAACATGCAGCTGCATTTTAATGAATCCCAGCTCATTTTCTGTTGTCTGAGCTGTCTTTCTTTTCTTCTGTCTCAAAATTACAAGCTATCTAATAGAAGTTCTTAAAAAAAATGTCATGCTGTGGGACACTGCGTTGTTAAATGAGTATTGTGAAACTTTATGGCAGCTGTCTGGATCCTCTAATGGAAGGACTGTAGACCATAATCTTGTTTCAGCTGTTACCTTCTTATAGTACAGTGGAAAATAGGTAGATGTACAATTATCCAAAGGTTTCAAAGTGGTAAATGACTCTGAAAAATAACGAATCATACTGATGGCTCAGAATCCTTTTATTGGCATGCTAGTGTTTTTTATACTGTTGCATTTTAACAAAGGTGATCTAATTTTAATAAGTTTCCATAGTAAGTATATCCTTATTTATGTTAGTATAAGACCAATTTTCCGGTAACATTTCAAGGGGTCTTCATTGATAGTTCATGGTTACTTCAAAGGATCCATGACTAGTTGCAACAACAGATTGTAAATAAGAAACATTAATTTCAGGTGTAAAAACAATCCAGTAAAAATACCGCAGACTGTTTTGTTTTTATAAATTTAAATAAAATATTGTCACATGGACATCGCCACATTGTTTATGCTGTATTGCAACCTGGGTAGGTGACATTATGCAACATGCTAGCTCCATCCATACAGCCAACATGGTCATTTTGCTCCACCCTCCTCCTCACAATCCTGTATTAATAAATGAGATCAGATAATGTATAGATTAGGATTGAATGTCGATTTCAAACAAAGAATCACACGTTTGATGAGCTGGTTAAATCAGCTTTTGATACCCGTTTTTGAAAGTCTGTTTTCTCATTAAATTTGTTTTTTTTTCTTTATAATTTAAAACTTTCTTCCGGCAATATTTTGTCTTTATTTTGCCAATAGCATAATCATTCTCATAATAACTTTCTTCAGATAATAGTAAGATTTCCTTCTTGTAAAGAAAAAAAGGAAAAATCTCTTTGTATGGCCCTGTCATTTCATCAAATTTGCTTTACTAACCTCTGCTTCCATTATTCTTTTCACTGCCACTTCTCCATCTCTTCTCTATGGAGGTAAATAATACTTAAAACATCGACACTTGAATCCATCCTCCTCCGTGAGCTTTGTTTACACTAGCACAGTGGTGGGCAACTCCAGGCCTCGAGGGACGGTCTCCTGCAACTTTTAGATGTATCTCTACTTCAACACACCTGAGTTAAATAATGAGATCATTAGCAGGACTCTGGAGAACCTGACTGCAGTTAGGATGTGATTCAGCCATTGGATTCAGGTGTGTTGAACCAGGGAGACATCTAAGAGCTCCAGGACCAGGATTGCCCACCCCTGCAGACTAGCATGTCTGTGCAGGCTAGTTCCACTGGTTTTAACAGGAAGCCTATTCATTAGTTTGAACCCTGCTGCCACCTAGTGACCGGAGGCTTGTTCATCAGTCAATCATAAAAAAAAAGACATTAGTAAACTGTGACCACAAGATGCTTCACTGCCACTTCAAACTTCCATTCATTATAATTCATTTTATTTGCATTAGCGCCTGTTAATGGTGTTAGCTCTAGCTAATGTAGTAAACATGTTAAGAACATTAGTTTGTTTCAATAGATATCTGGTATAGAACTTAAACATGAAAGCTTTCAGGCAGCTTGTTTCAATACAGACGTTTTTTGGGAAGCATGAGACAGCATTTTTGACCTTTTATGTTTTGTTTATTGACTTCGGTTTTAGTCTTTTCACTGTCTGGTTCTTGTACTTAAACATGAATACATGTAGTTCAAAAATTTGAAGGACAAAAGATAGGTAATCACTCCTGTCAGTAACACCCCGAAGTAACAATGTCCCAAAGAGGGCTCTTTAAATAATAATTAATAAAACCTTCTAAACCTATCTGTATAAAGAAGTTGACAGATGCAGTTGATTGAGGTTTTGGGGTTGTGAGCTTGATAACTCTTTGGAAATGACCTTGTTTGTTAAGCAAGACGTTGTTTAACAAGGTTAGACTTGTTAAACCTTGCTTAACAAGGTTTAAACCAGGTTTAAACCTTCTTAGAATTTAGAATTTGTGTCTTTCTAATTTGTGTTAGAAAGACATAAATTTATGTCTTTCTAACTAAGAAAAATCTTCAATACATCTTCTACATTCTGAAACTGTAGCAAATTGGTTTATTTGAATCTATTAAATTCTCAATAATTCCAGATGAAAGTTGTCTGTGCCAGTGGTGACACAACTGATGAATCCTTTGAGTTTTGGAGGCATGCTATGCCTGAAATATGTGCAAGATCTTTTTGATTCTACTCTAAAAGTTGTCATCTACTGGATTGAAAATGAGTGGAAAATTAGTAAATATCCTAAGAAGATCTTCGTAACAATATTATGGAGGAAATACAGCTGAATATTTTATTAACATATGTACTGGCTTTGTTAAGAAAATCAGAGCTCATTTATTTAAACCATAAGGTTGATAACAACTTCACTGCTTGTAGATGACTTTAATCCAACCTAAGAGCTACAAACTATTTGTTTTTCCTGCAGCCATGCAGGAAGGCCTAAAGGCTACTTGCACCTTCATGAATATTAAATGACACAAAATGTCACTAACATGGCTTACTTTCAAACATCTTACAAGATTATAGTTTTTTTGTTTGTTTTTCCTTTTTATGTGTGGGTGTGCGCATGTGTGGGCATGTGGGGGTGGGTGCGTGTGTGTGTGTGTGTGTGTATGTGTGTGGTGTTTGATTGATCATTCTGTCCAGGAGTTGTATGTGCAGTGAACCAAAGGAGGGAAAACTATCAATGAAACCCGTCACTATAAGCTCATTAGCAACAAAGGAGGAGTAAAATATAGTGGAGTAAATAAGATTTACTGATGAATTATTCACTGAGAAGATTTTATAATACTGACCAAGGAACAAACCACAGCTTAAGGTTTGGTTCTGTTACTTTGTAAAAAAAAAACAACCACATAACCAAAAGAAAAAAAAAGCATCTCTTCATGTTCCACCATGTGATGATTATTAAATTATTAAATTCAAACTGGGACAAAAATATAAAAACAGAAAAGTAAGAAAAATAAACTGTTCTACTATATAGGAAATATATCATATTGTAGAAAAAATAAACATGGCATACTCAGATTAGAAGAAATGTGCTACTGGGTATGACGAGAAATATACCAGATGTTCATATTTGTGCATCTTGCAAAAGCATTTTTTCAAGATTTTTAAGAATTTATATTCAATATTTTACAGTTGCAGAAGATAATCTTTTATTGCACAATTAAATATAACCTTTTATCTTTTAAAGACAATCTTTATTATCTTTATTGTAAGATAAATATCTTTATTGTAAGACAAAGATATTATCTTTATCTTGCAAAAGATAAAGATAAATATAATAAGCTAATTATTACCAGTTAATAATTATAATTAACTGATTAAAATTATCAGTATTATAATCAGTTAATAACTATTAACTGATTATCACTTGTCATTTGATAATGATTACCGGTACTTAATTACATATTAAATGACATGTAATAATTATGTAATAAAAACTGATTGTTACTGATTATTTTTTATAAGGTCTTACGTTCCACAAACTCGTGTTAAAAACATATGTCCTATTTGCAACAACTAGACTGTCTATAAAATGAATTAACTGATTATCACTTGTCATTTGATAATGATTACCGGTACTTAATTACTTATTAAATGACATGTAATAATTATGTAATAAAAACTGATTGTTACTGATTATTTTTTATAAGGTCTTACGTTCCACAAACTCGTGTTAAAAACATATGTCCTATTTGCAACAACTAGACTGTCTATAAAATGAATTCCCCTCACTGAAGGCTTTACTCTTTTCATTGCTTTTACAAATCAGTGATGATCAACAACATTTGGCTTTTTGACATAAAAATAAAGAACAAAACTCTCTCATCTCAAAGTAAAAACTGATTCGTACAAAATAATGACAATTAAATATTCAACACCTTTAAAGGGACTGCCCTAATTCAGCAGAGGTCCAGCCAAATGGTGCTGATAGTCTCATGATGAGTGGAATGGAGATCACCTGAGTGCAAGGTTATCTGTCCTATCTAAACCACTGAGTCACATATTGCTGTCCTTTTAAAGTGGAACATAGAAAAATATTCACACCCCTTTTTCGGACCTCCATTCTGGATCGAATATTTTCCAAGTCAACAAAACAAACTGCGAACTGAACTCACAATTAAGAGGTAAAATGTCCCCTGATTTTAAAGCTTTGAGTGAAGTACCATCACTAAAATTATCCTCATGTCGAAAAGGTCAAGTGTGTCTAATTAGCTCTGTGAGGTTGATGTGACTCAACAACATGACTCCACAGTGCTAATTGCCCCTGGCAAATAAAGTGATGCCATATTGACAAGTGGAGAGTTAAAGAGACGTGCTGCTATTGGTGACACTGTTGCCTGTCTTTCTGCTGTGCCCTACATTTTCCAATTATTGACTGCAAATATTCTTCATTCTACAATCTTACTGCTTATACATCATTACCAGCAGTGATCAATCACTGATTATTAAATGAAATGTCCATTAAGGCAGAGGGGGATTTCCATTCTGGGAATAGGGCCAAGAAGTAATCCTGGAGCAGCAGCAGAAGCACAGGAACTGCTGCCTTCAGTCCCTGCTGCTCTTCCATTAACATCCATCCACTGACTGCGAGGTCATTGGAGGTCACATTTTTTTCTTTTATTTTCAGATGTTTCCTGGTTTAGACGTGGACCTACATGTGGGCTAAAAAAAAACACAGGTGTTTGCATTAAAAACAACATTTGCTGACATTCAGTTACATCACTCCACATCTCGCATCTAATCCAATCTGCTTAACTCTTTCTGTCCTTCAGTCTCATTTCCTCTAATTTATTGTCAAAATGAAATATGGACCTGGTTTCACATTCATCTTAACAGCCATTGTTTACTTGATTAAGGTCCTTGTATGAAAAGCTGTGTTTTCCTTGCATGTTACTAATTTCTGACATAAATGGTAATGATTTTTAAAAAACCTTAAAGTGGACATATCATGCTTTTAAATCCTTCCTCTTCACATGCAAATAATTATTAGGGTCTATTCAAAGTAAAATTGCAATGCTTTGATTTGAATTCCTCATCATTGTAGCTCCACAGACCCATCATGTACTTCTAAAATTGAGAAATGTAGAGTTTTACTACACAAATTTGGTGGGAGGGCTGCACAGTGGCGCAGTTGGTACTGCTGTTGCCTGGATTCGATTCCGGGCCTGGAATCTGTCTGCCTGTTATCCCTGTGCATGTGTGGGTTCTCTCCGGGTACTACGGCTTCCTCCCACAGTACAAAAACATGACTGTCGACCTGTCCAGGCTCTACCCCTCTTTTCACCCAAAATGTTCGAAGAAGATAGGCACCAGCACCCCTCTCGACTCCACTAGGTACAAGGGTGTAAGAAGATGGATGCAGTTCTGTCTGTTCTGTCTGCCTGTGATTTTTGGAGTATTTCTGCCTGGATACAGCTCAGATCTCTGCGATTACAGGATCTTCAGGTTCAGCAGTGTGTCCTCTGTTGCTTCCAGAAAGTGCAGAAGCAGCAGCCACATCAGCTGCCTGTGCAGAGAATCTTTCATGAAGTCAGAATGTGCTATGGCTTAGGCTGGTCACTTTGTCCTTAGAAGTGAGGCCAGCAGAATTATTTCAGTTTCAGCTAGTGGTTTATTTTTGTTTGGTGCAGCGGGTGTGGAGTTAAATGTGGAGCAGATGTCGATGATGGAGGGATATTTTGGCTCAAAGCTGGACACAATAACTCATCTAAGTGATGAGTTCTTCCTCTTAGTTGTCTCGTCAGATTCAAAGTGTCAGACTTTTCTTCGGCTTAAGTTTCAAGGTGAACTGTTTGGTGAGGTGAATGTGATCTCTCCGTTGTGCTGAAGAAGAGATTAATTTCCAAAATAACCAGCATTTATCTCAATATTTACCTCCAGTTGCTTCACTTGCAAACACTGAAGATACACAGTATAATACAGAGCTGGTCATTGTTTTGAGTAATTAGTAGAGTTGAATCCTTGCTGCATCATAAATCTTTATTTCTACCAACTGTATAATATTGCTGATGTCCTCAGAGTCGGCCAGAGGCATCTTGTCCTGGTTCAGCTTGGGAGTGGAAAATTCCACAGTCCTTAGATCTGAAGTAATCCAGTAATGAGGTTTCATCCACCCAAGAACACATGGATGAAACCAAAATTCCTGCATCATGCATGGCCCATTAAACTCCTAATATTTAGCTTTGGGTTGTCTTGCAATGAGCTCTTGTGAAAAAACCCCAACAAAAAACAACAAAAAACTGTTTTATTAGCTTCATATCATACATTGCCAAACTTTGCTGAAAAGTAACCCTAATCACTGTGACAAAGGCATGCTCACCCATCCACAGGTTGGCACTTTAAACCAGTGACTTGGTTTGATTCTGATTCAAATTTACAAAGTAAATATCTTCTGGGATTTCTCACCTTTATATTTATGAAATCTGGAATGCGACCTGAGTTTGTGTGAGTGTTGACACTTATGGTTATAGCAAGATGTCTGGGTGAAAATGTACAAATGCACACATGTGAAAACTAAACCTCCAATCCAATCAGCTTCAGCTTGATTTCTCCTGCACTGGGAGCTGACACTTAAAAACAGGGGAGGGGAGTGCCAGTGAGACCAGGCCCCTGAACAAGGCCTTCTTGCAGTGGGAGAGGCATGTTCAAAGGGGCTTGGTTGGCCCCAGCGGTACCAGCAAACCCAGCTCATTTGCCACTGCAATTCTATTTTCACATCATTTCAATTTCAAAGACCCTTCTGGCTACATTTGCATTCGACTGGGATAAAAGAAAAGTTAGTGAAGGGCGGAAGGGTAGAGAAAGAAATAGCAAGGGAAAGTAAAGCAAACAATGTAAAATCTGTACTTTATGTACTGATACTGGCATTTTTTTTTTCATTGGCATTTTTAAAATTAGTTACAGAGGAAAATATCCAGGCAAGGAATGCTCTCATTCTTCCTTGTACGCACATGCTTGGGTAGTTTATGATCTGACAGAGAAAGAGCTCAGATTTATTTCACTTTCTGTGACGTGGAATGTCCAGTACAATATTTGCCTGCAGCAACAACTCTCTGTCACAAGAATTTACCAGAAAACTGCAACTGATGGAAGTTCAGTTGATAGGTCGGATCCATTCCTGTTTGAAGGATATGATGATACTTTGGCAAGTGTTTGCTTTCAAAGGGAGCCAGATAACCTCAGGATACAGAGTGTGGTTCTCTATATTGATCATTATTACAACTGATTTAATTACTAGACCAGGCCTATTAGCACATGGTCACAAATCAAAATCCTGACATTGAGAATGACAAGTTCTGCTTCTGCAATTCATCACACTGATTTAAAAAGGTTAGTCTCCCCATTTTGTTATCTCTCCATAGAAGCTACATCTCATTTGGCATTCTGTTGGCTGTGATTCCGTCCTGAACAGGGGCATTGGTTGAGATAATGCTGCTAACAATGAATCATTCCCCATCTCCTGCTAATAACCTTTTACTTTTCATTAACATACATAGAAAGTGCTTCTGTGTCAGGTCATCTGTTTCTCTTTGTATTGCTGCAGTCGGTCATGGCAGATGGCCGTTTGTATTGAGCTAGGTTCTGATTCTGCTGGAGCTTCCTCCATGTTAAAGGGGAGGTTTTCCTCTCCACTGTTGTTACATGTAGGCTCAGTATGAGAGTTTTTCTGCTGTTGCTTTGCCCTCGTCTAAGAAAAGTGAATGTTGGAAGTCAATGATTAAATCCAATCTGATGGATTTCTTTAGATATAAACTTTATAAACTATTTTGAAAAATTAACTGAGCTTAATGTAACTAAGTAAGATCAAATGGAATGTATGTGTAATTGAACTGAAATGAGTTCTTTTGTAAAGTACTTCAAAGGTGAATTGGTTGTATATAACTAAACTAAACTGAAGTGGATTTAGCAAGAGTTGCTGAATTAAGAAAAGAGCCGTGCAAATTAGATTAGAGATGTAAGCATGTAGACCTGACCACATCAGAAATGTGACATCAGTTACTAGGAATCAAGTTCTTACTGCTATGATCATATAAATAAAAGGAATCGTCACAAGTCTGACACATAAACTACAACATCTGTTTTTGTCAAACTAAATGAGACCTTGCTGTAGCCTTTGTCCTGGTCATGCAGTCAACCATATTTAGGTTACATTAATGAAGCACAAATGGTATCACTTGACCACATATTTTCATCCAACATCCTAAATTAACAGAGGAAGCACTGTGCCTTATGCATGTCAAGGACACATTTAAAATATCTGCTTTTTCAGCAATAGGTAGGACATAAAATGACAATGAAATATGCAGAGCTCAGTGGATCAGGCTGCCTGGTTCGTTTGAATATATTCTGCTCTGGAAGAGAACATTTAGGTATGAAATCTATCAAGAGATAAGACACAGAGAAGTCCCTCTTAAATCAGAATATGTCTTCAGGTCTCTCCATCCTCTCCTCCGCAAAGTCACAGTAATAATCACTGACCTGACTGTAAAATATTTGAACAATGAGATGTCTTGCATTATTTTCTACCCTTCTGATGCCTTTGTGCTGACCTTTCTTAACCTGGCTTTGAATTTAAGTCAATATCATCTTTCTGTTCTGTTACGACTGGGGTCATTTAATCTGATCATGCAAACGAGTGTGCAGGTGCCTGTTTTTGATTGGTGCCTGGAGGACAACGTGGGACGTCCGATTGGTGACTTCCCGGATGTGATGAGTATAAAGGCTGCTGACGTGGCCTTCCTGGGGATCCCACCTCTGCTCATCTCAACCGGCCACACTGTTTGTTTTGTTTGTTAAACATCTTGGTTTGGAGTTTGTAGGAGTGAGCTGCCATTTATGTTACCTTAGTTCTTTCCTGTTTTTTTTTTTTTTTTTTTTTTTTTAGTTAGGGAGGTAAGTTTTTGTCATTTGGTTTATTTATTTTCAGTTAGGTAAGTTGATTATTACTAAGTTTCTTTTGTTTGTTGTTTTGGCACTAGCTCATTCTGAAGTTATATGCTTCATTTTTTCTTATGTAAATAAAAGATATATACATATATATTAATAAATATCACTATAAAATGTTTAACTTTGTGTGTGTTGGCTGCTTGGGATGGGACGAGGAGGGACCTTTCATGTTATGATCTAGCCACCCCTATATGGGTCGTAACACTTCCATGCTATATGTTATGCAATAGTGGTAGAATTTCCAACCAATTATTTAGGTTTTTCTTTTTAAGGCACCTTAGAAAGTCAAATTAAATACTAAGAGTAAGACAGTTTATGCTCCAGGAGGAAGTGAAACATTTGGCTTCAGAGAGGTTCAGCAGGCAATGCAATCTTAAAAGTCTCAACAGGTTCAATTTAAGATCCCTGTGTGGCCATCAATTCACCTGTGTAGATGAAGCTTTAGATATGACTTTAAATAACACACATTGAAATTCTAAAGCCTGGGGGGAGGGAATCATAAAGGGTGCAAATAATTTATCTCGACAATAAAAAATGAGCGCAAGTGATCCAAATGTTAAAACTTCTGTGAGTGCAGAAGCTGTTCTATGATAAATTGAGTAAAGTCAACAACTATCTGGTTCTATTATGCTGTAGAATTTACAGTACATGTAAGCTGATTGATGTATTTTTATTCGAATAAAGCAGATCTCAGTCCACTGTCAATTTTTAGCTGCTTTAAACTGGAGGCATTTTTCTGATTCCATTACTGAATTTATCTCATCTCGCTATTATCTGCATATGTTTGGAAACATCTATACTGTATATCTCTACTTTTGCTCTACCCTCTGGCTCCTCCGTTCTCTCTCTCTCTTCCTCTCTTCCTCTCTCTCTATCTTTCTCTCTCTCTGCACCAGTGAAGCAGATGCCTTTGATGCCATGCTACAAATCACACATTTAGCTTTTCATCAATATTTCATCTATCCATCCTTGGCTATGCTCTTTCTAGCTCAGTAAATCATGGAGGGAAGCTCAGGGATGTTGGAAGACATTTGACTCAGAAGAGTGAGGAAAACCAAAGCAGGCTGAGGTCAAACCTTTTGCTTATGAAAGCTGGATTAGGGCTGCAGACTGATATGTAGGATCCTTAAACAACCTGACAAAGTGGGACACAGCAGGTCAATAGGTAATTTTGTTTTAGCTCAAATCCACATAGAGGTAGGTAGGCCTGTTTCAATAAGCAATAAATAAATTAGTTGCATTATAAATTAAAATGGCCCCAATACTTTTCATTTGCATGATTTATGGTTTTCTCTTTTTCTCACTTTCTACCAAAAACTGGTTGATAAAAGTCTTCAATCTGATGCTTTAGTCTCAGCTAGACCTATTTTAAGGACAATTTTGTTTACAGAACCTGACTTCATAATTTATTTTATTTGTTGTGTCTGTTGTTTTGTTTATTTATTTATTTTTTGCATGTTTAAAATGCCTTCCAGTTATAGTCTTAAATGCTCATTAGAATTTAAAGTGTATTGATCGTTGAGAAAGTGTTCATGAATTACTATGAATTACTACTATTTACTATGATGTTACTTGAAAATGGCATAAAAACAACAATATTCTCTTTTATCGTAATAACGTCTAATAACTCTGATCAGTTGAAACCAAAGAAAAAATACTTTGCCTTTTATTATAATGTCTCATTCAATAACAGTGTTATTCTACAACACAGTGTTTTCAGAATAATTTTATGGAAATACAGTATTACAATGTTTATGTGCTGAGCATGTCTACACGTCACACTTTTCTGTTTTTTTTTGGGGGGGGGGTTGTAAAATTATACAACCGTTCACTACTTTCTTCTGATGATTCATGCACAGTTCCAATGTACCTTTCACTGCAGGTACAAAGTGACATTTCAGAAATGTAGATGAATACAAGACACAGACAGTGTAAATGAAAATGTGGGGGAAGAAAGCCAGAAAAGTTTCAGATTTTTTAGATTTGATTCAAACTTTAGTAAAGTCACCATAAACACTCACACTTTTTAGTTTAATTTGATTTCTTTTTTTTTTTTTTTTTTTTTACAGTTTCAGTACAAGATCTAATTCTTCTTTAATAACATAAGCTTGTTTAGGTGAGTTTTGCCAACAGTACCAACATACTCTTCTTTTAAATAAACCTGAGAAGAACCTGTTACTTTAGATAAAAAGAAGACACTGAATTGTTTCTGGTTAATTCCCTTTCCTCTGCAGCTCACTTTGAACGAGCAGAGGAAGGAGGTGCTACCAATTTAAAGTGGAGCACACAAGCCTTTTTTAACAAGGATGTTCTAACAAGAAAGAGGACAAAGGTGTAATAAGGGAGACTGCAAAACAGATACAGATTGAGAATTTTAACAAGAGGGAGACACTTTTTTTTTTTTTTTTACAACAAAAGTCAAATACAAAACAGCAAAAACAGTTGCTGTTTTTCTAATTCTCACCCTACACTTCACCACATCATTTTGGGTGATTTAATGTTACATATTTCCTATATGGATTGTGCTTTGCACTCCTGACTGCTTTTTTTGAGAATGGCAGTGGGTCAGAAAGTGGTAAAATAAATAAACCTCAAATGATTTGTAGCTTTACACATTTACATGAGTTTACTCTGTTAATACATGCATCATAAAGCATAGGAAAAAGTCAGTGTTCGTAATTCAGAAGAGAACAATTCTCATTTGTGCAGAGATGGTGGGGATATTTCATATTTTTAAGATGGTGGAAGGTAACTCCATGATTTACAATTATCTCTTAGTATTGTCTCAGATTATTTGTGACACACTTTGGTTCTCAAGTGGTAACAAGAAGGTCCTGGGTTCAAATCCCGGTGTGGGATTGTTTATCCTGTTTGTCTCTGTGTTGCCCTGCGTTAGACAGGCGACCTGTCCAGGGTGACCCCGCCTCTCACCTGTTGACTTGTATGGGATTCAAACCCAGGACCTTCTTGCTGCAAGACAGCAGTATTACCAACTACACCAATGTGAAGCCCAGGTTGAAAACTTATCAACTTTTAAATATATTATGTGTGCAAACTTTTTATCTGGAATCTAGTATAAATGTGATTCAACTTAAAAGTATTAACATAATTAAGGAGCAATCTGACAGATCAAAGTAAAAATAAAAAATATGAAAATAAATTAAACTCATTTAATCTCAGTGGAGGATTTTTTTTTGACTTCAGAAGACACACAATTCCACGTCTAATGGGAAGGATGGAACAGTCAGTCGCATTCACATGGAAAAAAGCTCAAACTGCTGCTTCATGGTAAAGAGTTGCTGTGTAATTGACTGCACAAATAGATTTTGAAAGAACTGAGGCAGAAGTTTTTACAGACTGCTGAAGGGTAAACAAAACAATATGTCGAGAAACAATGTGACAAAGTCAGTCTTCAAAGAGTTATTCCAAAATCGGAGCACTTTTTGGTTTATTCATGTCAGCTTGCAGCCCATATTTCTCCCAGAGTCTGATCACAAACACAAACTTAGAGATAAAATGAGACAAATTGCTACATTCTGTGGCATGGCTCCACACAGAGAAGCCATATGCCACAACACTGTCCCCACAGGCATGTTAAAAAGGATTTGCCCCTTACAAATTTCATTATTTTTTGCTTTCTCTCTCTCATATTTAGTTTTTTTTTTTTTTTTTTTTTGTCTATCACTAATTGTTAGTATAACAAAATGATGTCCTAAATAAATACAAATATGGATTTTTTAAAAGACAATTGACTGGGATTTTATGACGATGAATTTTAAATTAGCTGTCCATTTGTTAGACTCTCATACAGAAAACGTAAGTAAGTCAAAATATCTCAAAAAGCAACACTTAATGGTTTCATCCAAAAGACTCAGGAATAGTAGTTTAAATACAACAGTCTGGAAATGGTTGTTAAGCCATTAGAGGCATTGGGGCCTCAGCAAAACAAAAAGAGTTGCCTTTAAGTTACCAATTCAGAAAGCATATAACAGTTGTTCGTCAACCAAACTTACTCTAAAAAGTGCATCAACAACAAAGAAATCCAGAACAAGACTTAGAGCTCAGCAGTTAAGGTCTGTGTTAAAGATTAGTGCAGGCGAATTCAGTACAGAGGACTGCCGCCTACTAGAGGTTCAGTACTTGCAGATTCACCTATTTGAAGATTTTCCTTGGTGATGTAGCTGCAAATTATTTGTACAAAATGTGTTTATTTGCAAATTTGCAAACATTTAAGGCATTTAAAAGAAAATACAGCTCAGGAAATTGAAATACTAAGACACATATCTACTGGATGGTGGTTGCAAAGCAACCGATCCAGAAGCACTATTCATATTCAAACATATTGGTGTTTCCCAGAGAGAAAATTTTCATTGTACATTTTATTGCATTCTAACCCATAATTGAATATGTCTGATCTATGTATGGTCATCAATTTGAGACCTGTACCAATGCTAATGTACAATACGTGCTATATACATTGGCAACATTTCATTTCAACATGGTGTATTTTTAAACAGCTTTTCCATGCAAATACACACCAATTTGATTGGATTTTAAGAAAAAAATAATTACTGATGAATGAGGGAGTAATGTAGAAGAGTCATTTCAAAATATTTTCTCTTCGTATTTCCTCAGGTTGTTTTTCTTCTATTATATTTGACGGTCTGCCACATTTAAAAGAGACACACAAAATCTAAATAAATTAAATACTATTTTACACCACTGACTTCTTCATTGCAGTTTAACAGGTTTTATCACTTTTTGCATTTCTTGTAGCAGCAGCTATAGTATCACTTTTCTCACTGCATGCTCACGGATAGATGCCTTCAAAAGACTTCTTATCTGAGGAGTTGTGTTCAAAGCGTAGGCTTTGTTCAGAAAAATGTGTCCCACATCTAATTAGCTGCTGGTTAAACGTGAAGCACCTGTGAAATGGATCTACGTGTTCACAAGTGTGCTTATTGTTAAGTCATTAATTTCAGTTTGTAGCCAAAATGATTATTGGAGCACTGGCTGGATGACAAATCTTTCTCATCAGTCTTCAGTCTTGGCAGCTCAGCAGTTCCTCCACTGATCTGCAGATAGAACAGGAAGTGTCTATGAATCAGATGGGTTTCTTTTTCTATTATCAAGTGATTTCAACTCCAAATCTGAACAGTTAGATTAGAAAAGGAAATGTTGCACATTTGTCTGACAACTTAAAACCATCACCATTGTCAGGGTACCATTTTTATTTCTGTATTTAATAATACAATTCTATTTAAGACCATTAAACATGCTGATCATACTAAATATTAAGTGTGTCTCCAGAGGTCAGAGCTTGAAATGCCTTCAGGCCTAATGTCATCTTTTTGCTAATTCAGGGCAGGAAATCTGTTGGATTTATTAGTTGTTAAATGCTTAGACAAATACAGCAACACTTTTATCCACAACGTTTGCATTACATGCTTATACCAACTTCTGTTTTCTAAAAGCTGTTTTCTCTGATGCGCTCAGCTGTCTGACCCAGTAACAACCTATTGATTGTTGTCACATCTTTAGCATGTTCAAGCTAAATCAAAGTCCTGATTCCCTGTCCATCCAGTAAAATGTTACAAGTGTAATATCAAGACATCACATGTGGAAAAGAAGTATATGAAGGTACATCTGTATCAAGCTAATCAAACTGTCGGGGTAAATAAATCCATGTACTGCATACTGTTCCCTGTCAGTAGAATCAGTCTCCTACAAAGCAACATTCTTTGTTGATAGACACACATTAACATGTGTAGCATTCACATTTACTTCCCTAAACTCAGCATGCTGCAGGTGATGTCATCATCCTCTCCACATTCAGGTCAGTTCTCAGTTTCAGATTATCTAATAGCGTTCGCATTCAAGTTATAATGTGGACAACCAAAAAACATCAGAGCTAAGGAAAACCATCTTAGTACCTGCAATATGATGGTAGCCTATGCTTTACATGAAGGGCAGCCTTTATCATTGGATGGCATTCTAGTTGAACTGAAGAAGAATAATCAGTTTGTAGTTATAAATATTGCTTCTTTAATGGCTCCAAGTGTGTGCAGAGGAACCTTTCACACTGTCATGATCAAACCGCAAACCAACCATGAACAGAAATTTTAGCTTGTCGGGTCAAAATATGGAAGATATTAATTTATTTTGCATGTATTGGAATGAATGAATGAATGAATGAATGAATGAATGAACGAATATGCTTTATTTTTGTGAATTAGTGATTCATAATGCAAATGTAACTTTAAAATAGATTCACATTTTCCTGCTACCAGTTTCTAAATTTAATTTGTACAAGTGAACCAAAAATATTTGTTTCTATGAAAATGATTTTGATTCCTTAGCTTAAGCCAGACAATATCCTTGAAGTGAGCAGCTGTCTCAGTAGGCACAGTGGGGAGGCTAACATACCAGTCAGGCTTTTTCCATAGTTTAGAAATATTTTCAGAAGTTGCAGTCATTGAACACCTTTCATAACTGTGATCAGCTTCACTAATTGGATGTGATTTTTACTCTTACCCATACATCAGAGGCATTCATTTTGCTTCCAGCTTTCTCCTGTGTCGTTTTTCCTTCTTTGTGACTAATGGTTGGAGCTGCTCATTCTGGCAATTTAGTGAGAAAATCTTTGCTTGGGTGGAAAAGGTTTCAGTGCAGCCTGAAACCTAATCTCTGCCTGTTGTTTGTACTTCAGTCAATAGCGTCAGCAGGAAGGTCTGACTAATTCATCTCTTTTCTTCTACAGCGACTTGCAGGGTCAGTGAGCACAGTTATAGCAACAATACCTCATCAATCAAGTACAACTTTTACACTTTAATATGGCAGAAAATTAAAGGCAGACTGCTTGACAGAAAATCAGCTTGTGTCAGTGGATTAGCTTTACTGGTTATTGTGAAAAGTGCTAATGTGTTCTAAATGATCACATCAAAAAACAAGCTATACCATCAAATTGTTCTCCAAGTTGTTTTTCATTAATCTACAACATATAAAAGGAGAATGTTTTGACTTCAAATTGATCTTTATTACTAAGAAACTGAACTCAAGTCTGACAACATAATTTGTAATTTTTATTAACCTTGATTTAGTTATTGCAAATGGTACAAAAGAAACCATGTTTTTATTAATTAACACGTGCCTCAAAATAGAAGAATTAGAACCACTCAGTTTGGTCATATTTATAAACAGAAAGCTGCTTTAAAAGAAAGACTGCCTGTGAAGAAATACAAATCACTGCATAGCAGTTTACCTTCAGCATTGAACTACACTGACAAGGTCAATAGGCTGAGTAAACAGCAACAGCAAAAGGAGAAAGTTTTCTGCCAGCTGAGGAGAAACCCAACACACAGGACACCGTGGCAAATCATAAGATTTAAAGATTTTTCAAATGTCTTGTGTGGTGTCATTAGCGGGTGTGCGCACGTCTGTGTCTACAAGCTCAAAATTTCACATGCCGGGCTTTTGCTGCAAGGCGACAGTCACCTCATGGTACAAGTTCCTTAAGAAATGAATGTAGAGGGAGTTACATTGCCCCCTGTGTGCCAGGCCCATAAGAGGCAGGTACCAGTATTTCACACACACTTCTGCCACCAGTCATATATTCACTGTGACGTGAAAACAACAAGCTATAATGTATTTTATATTGCGAATTTATAAAAAATAAAATAAGTGCAGACAAAAAATATATTCTAAAGTGAATTTAGCATAACAAACCTGTTGTTCAAAAATCGATTTCTTATTGAGTCTCATTTCCACTCAGGCACACATAGGCTACAAAAGACTTTTTTCCTTCACATTCCCTTGTTGACAAAAAAACAACAATAGCAAAAAAAAAAACCTTTCCACCAAAGGCAACATACATTTGTAAGTGAAATATCTGTGTAAGGATAAGCATGATGACTACAACAACAAAACAGCAAAATGACACACTTTCTTTCCCCTGTCAGCTCCATTTACAGGCACTTTGGTGTTTGTCTTGTCTCCTTACCAATATGTACTCTGAACGCTCCCTGGACATACAAACTCTGTTGAGAGAGATAAAAAGACATTTGGCACATGGAGGCAAGAAAAACAATGTCTGTAAGAAAGAGGGAGAAAGAGTGAGAGAGAGGAAGATACAGGTAGGAGGGAAAGAGAGGTGGTGATAAAGAAGGTGAAGATGGGAGAAAAGAGAGGAAGGTTGTGAAACAATGAGGGTGAGGAAGTGAGAAATGACAAGGTGAGCACTCGGCAGACTGAAGTGAAGAAGATTACAGAGAATCAGAGTGGAGTAGACAAAGGCAGCAGCCAACCTAATGGAAAGCTGGCTGCGCCTGCCTGCCGTTTTGGTTTATAAAAGCAGTTCAATTCAGAGGTATTGGTGGCTAAAGGGTGTTAAAAGGGAACATATATATAGATATATATATATATATATATATATATATATATATATATATATATATATATATATATATATATATATATATATATATATATATATATATATATATATATATATATATATATATATATATATATATATATAAACATCCACAACCCTTGCTTGAGTCCTGATCTCATCTTTGAGGTTTTTCATTCTAGACGTCATCAAATGGAGCAATGAACTGTAATCATAGACTTATATGATGACACACACCACACTGTAAAGCAGGCAGACTATTAAAGGATCAATTAAAGCTTCAACAAGTCATTCAGGAGATGATCAGATGTCAAAGATTATACCTCAAGAAACAAAGGAACTACAAATTTCAAAATAGACTGTAGTCCCACCATTCTTGTTAAACATTCAAAAACTCATTTCAAACTGTTTTAATGAGTTTTATTTCATCAGAGTCTGCAGAATGATACCAAAGGGGACTGTTAACACTGGAGGGATTAGAACAGGGGTCATAGGACCCTGCAACTGCCTCCAACATGCCTGAGTCAAAAAGCTGACTTCCCACAGTCTCTCAGCTCTGCAGAGTCCTACTAACAAGTCATTGATTTGATTCAGGTGTGTTTGAGAAGGACTGCAGATGGTAGCACTCTAGGAATGGACCTGGACCTGGACTAGAGTCATTTTAGCCTTGGTAGGAAAAGGGTTGAGCGTTAACATCACATAGTTGAAGTCGTGTGATGAAGATTTCTCTTTTTTTTTTTTTTTCAGCCTAATCTAATCCGACTTTGACTGGGCCATTTAATGCCTGCTTTCAGTAGTCAGTTTCATCTTTTGATTCTATCAATAAACAGATGCACAGTGAACCCTCGTTTTTCGCAGGGGTTAGGTTCCAAAAAGAACCCGTGAAAGGCAAAATCTGTGAGGTAGTTACCTTTATTTTTGTTCATTGAAACCAAAGAACAAAAACTGATTTCAGGCCTAAGCATTTTTTAAACAAATAGAACACTTTCTTACAAATAACTACAGGAAAATAATAATTTTAATCATCAATATAAAGTACAGTAAGACAAATTGTTCCTCTAACTGTGCCGCTGTGGCCTCACTCCGCTCTCTAGTGTCTTTTCCTCCTGAAGCCTGTGGTGCAGGTGTGTTTTTACAAGATCAGAACATAGTTCTCGGTAGTTGTTGTCGCTCTTTTATCATCTGGGCAAAAATATTTGCCAAAATGTGCCAAGCTGTATTATGTATATTCAAATACCGTAACGTTATTGGTACACAGGTAGAGAAGAAGCGCGGAGACTGTTTAGCCAATCAGGACGCACAACACAATGCACTGTGAAAAAAAAAAAAAAAAACTGCACAAAAAAACTGCAAAGCAGCGAGGCTGTGAAAGATGAACCGCGTTACAGTGAGGGTTCACTGTACAGATATTTTCATTTCTAATTCACTGATATAATTCAGAATTCATTGGTCTATTAATTATAATAGGCCGTCTTAAATAGGGCCAAACTATTTTAGCAGCAGCACTTTTTTCACTGATGGGCTAATGCTCTGCTGCTGTAATGCAGTGTTTTCTTCAGACCATGGAGCTGCATTCTTCTCATCCACACCATGTTGTGTCAACAGCAGCTTTTTATTTAAGGTAAAATCCTCTAATAAATTTGGAAGCCAAATTAAATTTTTATGAATATAAAATTGTTAAAAATGATCTACTGTATAAAATTAACTACACTTTTAACTGTTGATACCTTAATGATTATTATACATTAATAATGTAGAATAATTATTAATACTGTATACTGTATCCGATACTGTATAGGAATACAGTATGGTATTAAATTGTATCATTCCCTCTTTCCATTTTCAAACAAACATTTTTTTTTTCTTTTTCCATTTTCAAACAGTAAAAAATGAAAAGCCCTTTTTTTTGCTGAAAAATGTGTATGTATATATATATATGTATATATATATATATATATATATAGTTATATAGTTATATATATATATATATATATATATATATATATATATATATATGTATATATATATATATATATATATAGTTATATAGTTATATAGTTTTTGACCAAAAAATATGAAGATAGAATTTTATTTTAATATTTTATTACTTCAGGTGACATTAGGTGATCTAGGTGACTCCAGAAACCTTCTGCATTCAAAAGTGTGGTGCAATCAAATATTTTTTTTTCTAAATTTGTGGTTATTAATTGAAAGTGGAAAGACTGAGTGCTACACAGATTTTGTTCTTTTGGGGAATTTTCATTCTTCTATTTGTCCAGATCTTTCTGCTGTTCACATAAATTTAAAACATTTGTTTTAAAACACATTACCATTTGTAATTGATTTCTGTTTTTCATTCTTCCCCATTCAATATTGTTGAAATTTCTTCCAAATTTAATCTTGTGTTTTCTAATGTTAATCCATCTTTCAGTTTGAATGTAGGCAATGGTAAATGGGGAAAAAATGTTTTATGATCTATAGCCAAAAAAAATAAACAGAAACCAGTTCCTACCACATTTTTACATTTAAATAATCATGTAAAACTCACTTTCAATTAAAAAGAAAGTACATTTGTATAATTGGGACAGGAAAATAAACATATACATGTATATACATTGAATTTTGCATTTTTGGTAAAATAAATAGATAAGAAGATAATAAATTCATAAAATACATGGACAATTGTGTTTGTGATGAGGGCGCAAGTTTAAAGTCTCATACCTTTTTGACAAGCAATTGAATTTTTTTCTGCTCACACAGTGAATTCTTTTCAAATTACTTCACATTAAAAACAACTGATCAGAATCAGAGTTGGTGCTGATTCCAGACAGTTCCAGAATATTAAATTAGAGTTCAATATCAAGACAGTTTAGAAACAAAAAATGAGCGTGAATGTGTTGCTGTTTTTACTCTTGCTTGCCTGTGTAAATTATTTGCTTAAAAATCTCCGGTGTTACTTTTCTAATTCATTTGCTCTGACTTGTAATGTTGTGAACCTCAGATTCTTACCCCATCCTCCTTCTCTCCCTCCTTCTTTTTTCTCCTATTTGTCTGTCTCTTTTTTGATGACCTGAGAGGCAGTGGCCAATGAAAGACAAAAGGTAAAATGGGTATGGATTTTTCTCACTCAGCCAACCATCCCTTAGATGATTAAGTAGTTCATCAGGCAGAAATATAGAATTCTTCCCAGCGTGCTCATCGACCTGTCCTATAGATACATTAAAATGTCGGCAGGAAATCGTTGCAGAATGCACCGCACTACAGATAGACTGCGAGCTTCTCTGCTTCAATTGATCTCTGTTGCATCTTTTTGTGCCTGTGTGTTGAGGGTGGCAACCCCAAGAGCCTTGCTCAACACATACGAGGCATCACACACATAAAATCAAGACTGATGATGGAGGCTCCTGAATGTGTTGGGGATTTTTTTTACTGCAGTTTGTAACAGTTTAGTGTTACTTAAAGCAACATTTATATACAGTAGCTGCTCTTTTTTAAGGAAAATCTATCACATAACATCCTATGCATCCTTTATGCAGTTCTGTGTTAGCCATACAATTTGTGCATTTAAGCAGTTGAATAATTAAAGTGGACACATCTCCAAACAGCATATGAGACTTACCCAATATTTTTGATGGGCAGGCCTATCAAATATCTTTAAGGAGGAAGAAGCTAACTCAAACACAAAGGCAGAGGGCCAAGGAGACGGGAACAGGGTGTAATCCTAAAATGGGCCGCACGCCTTAGGATTCAGGGCTAACAGGGTTATGACTTGAGTCCCTGAGGAAATCACATCTACACTCCAAACGGACACTAAAACAAAGGAAACAACAGCTAGGAACTTTTACACTTTGCAGTCGTTCCAGGATTTCACAATGGTTTTTGTGATTTTTTTTGTAATCAATATCACAGATTTTGTTTTCCTACTTTAGAAATATTTGCAGGAAATTGTGCAGTATTTGTGCACTCACGATCACTGACTATGAAATCACATCAAGTTAGGCTGACGCAGCATTGGAATAGAATTAAGAAATACTGTCACCTGCGGTCACTGAAACCCAATTATTTTGAGTATTTTTGTAGAAGATTTGGAATAAACTGCAAAATATGAATTGGTATTTAAAAAAAAAAGGTGCAGATCAGGAAGTTTTTTTCATTTTCACTATAGCAGAATGGCTAAAAGCTGGAGGGACTGATATTGATTCTAAGTATGATTATAACCACCCAGTGAGGGTCACAATGCCATTTATTCTACCACAACTGCTTGCATAATCTCTATAGGCCTAAAACCCTGCACTGTATATCACACTGATTATGACAAAAAAAAATAAAATCCTTCCTGTTTGCTGGTCCTCCAGATGGGAATCAACTGCTGAAAACCTTCCAGTTGAAGGAAAATGTTTTTAATGTATTTAAGGCCACTCTTTATCAGTTGGTAAATAAGGTATTTTTGTGTAAATGCTTTAGTCCTATTTTTACTTTTATGGTTGTGTTTGATTTTTTTTATAGTTCTTTTTATTTGAAATATTGCATATTAATTTGTTTTTGGTATCTATTACTTGTAATTGTCAGTGTACTACTGCCAATTTTGGCCATGTCGCTTTTGAGAAGGATATTTTTAATCTCAGTGAAACATACCTGGTTAAATAAAGCTTACATACACAAATAATTATATAGGTGTCCTCATGGATCTAGGAGTTAGAGAACCAATTCGAAGGTAAGCAATTCAATTCCCAGCCACCCCATGTGAGGAGTGTCCTTGGGCAAAAACTGAGTCTCACAATAACCCCTGATGTGATCATCAGTGTGTAAATATGTCTGCGAAAACAAAGACAGGGTCCATTTATATAAGCGAATGCCAAATCTAACACCTCCTGGATGGTGGCGTTAGATTTGGCATAGAAAAAAAAAAAAGAGACAAAAAGGCAAGTTTATCAGCATTCTCCCTCTGAAGCTAAGCACAGGCCATCGATTTACAAGGAAGAATCTCTACAACTGACTTGATATGCAACTTTGGTCCAGAAGTTAATCATCATTAAGCTAAGCTGCACAAACATACTGTAGAATTATGAAACTATGGCAAAGGAAACAGAGCTATGTTTAGCACATAGCTGTCTGAGAATGGCATTATACAACTCTATTTATTTAGTTCAAAGTTTAAAAGCAGAAATGAACAACTTTTACATCACGGCAGGTGGACACATTTAAGCTTCTGAATAATAAGAAGCTGGTTTGAGGAAAATAGATTGTGTCAGGATACATTTACTAAAGATCTGGACCAGAAATAGACATCAGAAGAAGAGTCCCTCCGGAACACTAATTGTTTGTCTTTTTTGTTCACAACTCCAATTTTTAAGGGACAGAGCCAATTAATGCAGACTTTGTGCAAGAGGATCGTCCCTGTCAGTGAGCAATACATTAATATGTGAGAAATAACATTGTCTTAATGGTCCCAAGATGTCTTGGTGCTTGGATGGAAATCTAAACAAGGAAGAGAAGAATCAGGAGTGGATAATTTTTTGTTCAGATATAGAAAGAAATCATAACTGGAATCTTAAAACTGTGAATACCCAACTCAGTTTGGTCCACAGTGCAAAAAAGAACAGTCTAAAAGTTTAAAATCTGAAGTTGAAAGAGCTTGTCTAGTGGTGAAAAAGTACAATTGGTTCCCATTAAAGAGTTTCTGTTGGAGATTTTCTGATCAGTAATTGGGATCAGATCAGGACATCCTGCTCATGGACTCTTTTTAAAAGTAGAACAGGAGTCAGACCGTCTAGCTATCAGGCTCTTCTCCTCTGAAACCATCTCCAACTATTTATCCATTTTGCCTGTCTTTTTGTCAAAGGCAGACAGCCTGCCCTACTTTTCAGACTCTGCTTTGAGGTAAAAGTTTTCATTTTGATGAAGCTCGAAGTTAGAGTTGTTGAGGTAATCCTGAGCTGTCTCTATAGTTATGCCATTAAAGATTTAGGTTGTTGGATCATACATTGCCTTATTGTGCTTACTCTTAGTTTCTCCTGCTACTCTCCAGTTGTTTATGTATATATTCCACCATTCACCTTATGTTCCCTCTGTTTTTCTCTAGTACTCCTGTAAATCTGATGCACAAGCAACAGTGATGTATGACAAAGCTGTTTTTCTTGGCCGACTGCAGATTAAGCTATTCAAGCCTAAAATAGCATATCAGTGCTAAACATGTAGCATCAGCAGAGATGTTATCGACGTGAATGTCAGCGTCTACAGTCCACATTTCTAAAGAAGCTTCATGAATGATGAGGCGTTCCTGAATCTGAATGGATAGAATAGAACTTTGTGCTAATCTTGAACAATCTGAAGAACAGACTAAAAACAATACATATCTTTTTTTTTTCTTTTTTTTTTTTATCTTATATGTCTGATTTATACAACAACTAAAATTGAAATAAAATTGCTGCTTATTTTATCAATATGCATTTTTTGATTAGATTGTGGTAAACTACAAGCCCTGAGATTAACTCAATAAAAAAACCTGAATTGAGTCCCACCACAAATTCTTTCTGTTAAAAAGGTCATCTTCCTTTCCACTGTCACCAAGGATTTAAATAGGACGATGAATGCACCATGTCAGTGATGACTGGGTTTCCGTTGTTAGAATACATTTCAGCCCTATTAACTAAATAGAATGGTTTCGCATTATAAGTAGTATTGAATTAGAAGTATTAAATTGAAAAGTGTGTAATTAAATATAAATATATCCACATTTGTTGTAATCAGCACTATAAAAACAGTAAAATATTATTCAAGTAAGTGATAGACATTGCTATAAAAACTAAATTATTATACCTGGTGTAGATGCATTGCCTATGATGTTGTTTGCCACATGCCAGGGAACCAAGAAGCTGAAACCTACCAGACCTGCTCTAAAATTTACAGCATGTATTCAGCTTGCAAAACTAAATTTAGAAATTGAAGATGGAAATATGGAAATTTGGGTTCAACAGCAGCACAGCAAAAGTAAGTGGGAGCATGCACTCTCGCTTATGAGAGTGAGAGTAAGAATATATATATATATATATATATATATATATATATATATATATATATATATATATATATATATATATATATATATATATATATGTTATATAGACAGCCTGCCCTATATATATATATATATATATATATATATATATATATATATATATATATATATATATATATATATATATATATATATATATATATATATATATATATATATATATGATGCTTGTTTATTTAAGGGTTGTTTAACAGCTGAACTATAGATAGGCTCCTGAAAGTATAAACAGCTCTAAAAATGTTTATTACTAAAAACCACTCTAAAGCATTTTGTAAAATATATGATGAATATACAGTATGATGAAATGGGCCAGTTAGCAGTGAAAAGGTTTACAGATGTTTTTAAACTCTGTGGTTTTAATAACACCAAAATTTTATATCTTACAGATCTTACAGTTCAAATGGATATTAAGATCCTGAGTTCTATGTGAAATCCTGTGAAACTGTAGTATTTTCACCTATGGATACAAAACATGGGAATCTCATGCTACGCCTGATGACTTGAGACTTCTGTAAGAATTTCAACACCATTCTCACAGTTACCCATCATAAAAAAATTTCTAAATATGGTAATCATTATAGAACTATATATGCAAAAATCTGGTCTGGTAAAATCTAACTCTGTGTTCTTCGAATTTGCTTCCGTCAGAGGGTCTGGACCCTCAGCATTCAGAAAGAGTTGGTTGCTGGAGGCAAGTGACTGGATATGATTTTACCTAATTGGTAACATTTGGCTGTGATGTACGCAAAACACCAGTTTGATGAGGCTTACTGGAGATGACATGTGCTGTAAACAGACCTGTACAGACTAGAACCACAACATCTTTGCCAGCAATAAAGGTCTAAAGCATTCCTCTTGCTTTGGCTTGAATTGCTCAATATTTGGAAGTGAATCAAACAAAGAATTGACCATTGATTGGTAAGGATGAAATTAATCTGGGGAATTGGGTTCAATGGGAGAAATCCCAGATGGAGCACTGAAGGGAGATGAGAACTGAACTGAATTTGCGTAGAGTGGTAATAGCTAGGATAGCCAAATGCTTTGATTTCCGCACAATGCAAATTGCAGCATTACTTCTGCAATTTGATCCTTTGATCCTTTGATCCTTTCTGATACTTTTTCTGACATTCATTTTTACTGAAGCTCAGTTTAGTCTCAGTTTTCTCACTCAGCCAGGCTTGCAAAGGACAGGCTACTAAAATACTGTTGCCCTAAACTTGTTGACCTTCCTGGCCTCTGCCCATACTGAATAACTGAATCTCAGACCGTCTTATCTTAGGCCACCTCCCTATGGAGCTGAAGGCCAGTGTCACTTTCTGTGCATGTCTGCAGACTCATGCATCTCATTTTTATACCTGCCTTGTCACAATAATCACCGGTGAACAAAGGCAGAGGAGGCGTTGCGGCTGATTGCAATAGCCTCATTATGTTAACCTTTCTAAAGTATCACCTTTATTCACTGACTTTGTTAGGCTTACAATTCTATTAGTGTAATTATGGACAAGATGTCCTCTTATCTCATCTGTGTCCTCATCCTCTCCAAGGGTCGAATCCATTGGCAGTTAATGTGTATATTTAATCATTAACTCTGGGTAAGTTGTTTCACATCTTAATTCTTTAATGTATGCTACAGATAAAGAGATGGATTTTTGTGCATGCTGTTATACATGATCTTTTATGCTTAAAACACCAAACATGACTGCCAGACATTCACGTCTTCTGGAATGTGCATTGGCTTCAAGTGTTGTTCATTATTTTCAGATTTGGAGCATATCTTATGTTATATGTTTGCCATATGTTTGTCCTTAACTTCTTTGTAAGCACATTAGCTCCACTTTATACTAAACTAACTTTTAGCTACATAAGAGATGTTTTTTTTGTTGTTTGTTTGGTTTTTTTGAGTAACAGCTGAATATGTATTCATGTCTAAAATTAGTCAACTCACAGACTGTTAAATTCAAAATTAGTACATTTTAATGTGTATTTTTGTCATCTTGGAAATATGGAAATCTATTGCAAAACAAAGAAAAAAATTGATTTTCAAAAGTAAAAATTTAAAAAAGTAAAGTGGATTTTTGCTCTGTATTCAACAAGTCATAACAAAACACATTTGAACAGTCAAATATCTCCAGCAATGATCTTGGATAGCAAGAATACCTTTACTGTACATTTAAAATCAATATTTTTTGTTCTAGTTGTACTTTAGCACAGATGCCTAGTGACCAGTTCCACTAATTTGGATGTCAAAGTTTCAACACAGAGGCGTTCAGTCCCAATTCTCAAATTTTTGCATGCTTGTAACCTGCGCATTCAAACCCGTATGTTCACTTCGACTGAGTCCACACTTCATTGAGAAGCGAAGGGTGCAGCCAAGTATTGGGACTGGGCCTACAACTTGACTTCAAGGTTGAGTAGAAGAAACGCTACCACGTGCAGGTGAGAGTTAATAGTCACTTAAGACAATAGGTGACAATTTCTGAGGAAACGTTGCTATAATTTCACAATTATACATTAATTTAAAAAATGCAAGGATCTGTTGATTTCGGAATAAATGGGAGGGATTGATAATTTCACTCACAAAAGACAATCATCAACAGATCTACTTTCAATTGATGGATTGAGAAACTGGTCAAAAATGTGGCTGTCCAGGTGTGTTTCTTGCAAAGGTACTGCCTTTTAATTTGTGTTCTTCGGGAAGATTTCTCCATATGTTTAATTGGTATGGTGTCCAACAAATGTTCCAGCATTATTTCCTTGACCAATGAAGATTCCGGATTCATCACCACACCCTGCTGTCCCAGCATTCACTTCTTATTCTATGTTCTTGTTTTTTATTTCTTTTGGTAAGCATTTAATATTTTCGATATTTGTTTGCATCATGATTCTTGTGTACTTGAATGTTTCCCTTTCACAACATTCAGATTTGGATGGGAATTGCTCCAAAAGATGCTTCCTGGTTTCTAGGCCAGACTCGGACATAATGATTGATTTCAGTTTTTTCTAAGCTGCCTCAATGTGAACTGTGAAATGCATATATAAAGGTTTATAATAAGGTATTTCAGAAATTCCTCTTGGTGTGAAATAAGTCACTCTCTGGTGCTGAATTACCATATGTAAGCTCATAGGGAAGTGACTGTTTGAGCCTCATACCAACATTTTTTTTAATATAGGCACATAGGCACATGATGTTACAACTTAATGTTGAATATTAATTAGAAAATCTACTCAACAAAACAACAGCAGACATATTTCAAAGAATTATTCTAGTCATATCTCCTCTGCCAGTTCTATTCTCAGTGCGGTTTCTGACTCATGTACACACACCTTCACTTGCATTCATTTCAAACCTCTCCCTTCACACCTTAAGCTTCCCAAGCCTCGTGGATTTAAAGCACAATTCTCTTTTCTCCAGCTCCTAATTCAAACCTTTAATAAAGCACTAAGCAGTGTATTAGGTTTCATCCATGCAGTTAAAAGCTGGTGTCAGAGTGCTATCCAGCTTTTAATTTTTTGTGCCTTATGTCGAGGCAGACAAAAACCTCAACATGTGAAGGAGACAATAACCGGCATGCGGTATCCGACCATAATGCCGTTAATGCTGCGTGGCTCTGTCTGTGCAAACCTTAAAATGGATCATAGTGCTCACGGGAGCAAAGAGGTAAAGAGCACAGATGCATGTCACACAAACTGAAAGTTACTCTCAGTGCTAACAACTGTGAAGGGAAGGAAGGGAAAATTGCAACAGCAGGTTCAAGATAAAAAAAAAAAAAAGAGAAAAAGTAAGAGTAAAAGGGGGAGGTAAAATATTGGAGAAAAGGAAAAAAGAAGCAGGGAAGATGTGATTGGATGCAGAAGAAGATGAAAATGAGACACGGAATGGAGAGACGGAGAGAGCCATCATCTTTTAGTAACAAGGGTTCTTGTCTTATCCCTTCCCTTACACACACACTTCCTCCTTCTTAGTGACTCAGTCACCACGGCAACAGAGCAGAGGGTAAATCGCCACAGCGATTGCCCTAGGACGTGTCATGCATGGGAATGCTGGGTCCCTGCTGCCACCACAGTGTAGAATGCAAGCATTTATGCACACACACTTAGACACACACCACCATTAGTTACCCTGAAGAACCCTCCTGAATCCCCCAGAGAATCCCCACACAACAACCTTAAGCAAACCTGTTATGCAGGTCAACTTAATGATTAGATAGATAGATAGATAGATAGATAGATAGATAGATAGATAGATAGATAGATAGATAGATAGATAGATAGATAGATAGATAGATAGATAGATAGATAGATAGATAGATAGATAGATAGATAGATAGATAGATAGATAGATAGATAGATAGATAGATAGATAGATAGATAGATAGATAGATAGATAGATAGATAGATAGATAGATAGATAGATAGATAGATGCTGTTTAATATTCATAGTCCTCCCTGCTTGTGTATTGTCAGATTTTCCTCCCGACGTTGTGCCATAATTATTGATTGCATTAGATGGAATGCATCATTTTGCATTTAAACACTAATTTGTCTTAAGTGCTGAGCCAGACAAGTTGACATATCGGAGGCGGATCGTTTGGAGTTCGAAAAGTGTACAACCCACGTATCTTTTAAGGTGACAGCAGCAGATTAAACACCCACTTTTCAGTGTGTTAGATGATGGCTACATTAAACAAGCAGCCTGAAGACATCTATAGAATAACAGTGGTAAAAATTTCATAGTATGGGCTACTTGACCAACAAATATTGCTACACCATTTGTTAGTTCTACCTACTACAAGGTAGCAGGTCTCTACTCATACATGACAACAACTAACAGCTGGATAAAGACTAAAGGGATGTCTTTAGTCTCTCTTGTAGTTTTTTTTTTTTTTTTTTTTTTTTTTTTATTATTGTGGTTCCTGAGAGATGGAGTATCAGCCAGCAGCTTTCATTCAAACAGAGCTTTTTTGATCCTGGTCTGTTGTTTCCTTAGTATGATATGTGTTTGGAGCCCCCTCTGAATGGCAGTTGTATGGTCGCTGTCTGTGCAATCAGCCAGTGAGTTCAGAATAATCTCGGGCCAGGGTAGTGCCGATTATGAAATTTACACCACAAACACTGCGATCAAGTGGACAATAAAGCAAGCTGGAAGGTATTTACGTCTTATTGTGACGAACGGAAGGATGGAGTTGAGATGAGTTAACCCACCACTAGTATGTTTATGAGCTGCCAAGGGACGCAGCTACAGAGCTTAGCATGGTAATTAGCTTTGAGGTAGTTGGCTACACTTCAAGCATTTCATCGTAGCAAACCAATGTCATGAAGGTGACAGAAAATGCTGTCATTTGCTGATTCTACAGTGTCATATTCAGTTATGTTGGCACATATTGCAAACTTAAGAGTAAAACAGTTACATACAGCTGTGCTAACACAATGAATCTTCAATCAAATGGGTGCTAATTTGTTCCCACTACATTAGAGTCCATTCAGAAACAAAAATTAAGAGCAGATTACCACAAAAGAGAATAGAAGTATTATTTATTATTTATAAGATTTCAATAGCAGAGCTTTCAGGAGGTGCATTTTAAATGCAAGTAGGGCTTCAGTTGATATTTTTTTTTAAATGAGTTGATTATTCAGACACCTGAAAGATCGAATAAAAAAATTGGCACATCTTTTTTTAACAATTTAAGCTTATTTTATGCAATATTAGAAATATAAAAGAACATGCAAAAATGCTGCACTAGTATTCCTTTAGTGAACACTTGATCATTTGTAGCAAAGGATGTATATGAGGTTAAAAAAAACTTACTAACACGATTATTGTTGATTATTTTCTGATTAATCAATTATTAATTGGATAGTAAGAGGTGCTTACTGGGTGTTATTATTTATTCATTTTACAGAATTAAGTTGAAGACTTCTGGGTTGAACAGATTTAGAGATAAAGAAAGTTTTCATCTTGAAAGGAAAGTGCATGTATTCTGAGTATGTTGGTCTTTCAATAAATGGTTCCAGTTAACAATTAATAAATTACAAAATTGGTTAATTATTTGTTTTATTGTGCTATTGATGCAAGTCAATAGCACACAACATGGTAAAAAGACACAGATTGCTAAGCACTTGAAAGACTGTTATGTCAAACATTGTTTTATTTTCAATCAATCAATTAAGCAAGCAATGAATTTGACCTATAAAGCACCCTTCATGTTGGAGGCAGCTCGCTGGAAACACATCTTAAAGGGTATTTCTGACCTGCACCTGCAGGGTCACAGTCTGCAGGTGCAAATACCAGAGTTGTGAAGTAAACCCTTTGGCTCCGATCTTTGTAAGAGGGCTGGTAAATATTAAAAGTGATGTACCTTCATCTTTTCTTCACTTCCCTGGACCAGCCGAGGGAGTCATTGCTCATATTCTTTACTTAATTTCTTAATAAAATAATGATCAAAATGCATTTTGATTCGTTCTTGATTGAGTCAGTGTTTCACCTTAGGTAAAACTTATTTATTTCCTTAACAAAGACACCCCACCAAAATCCCCCAAGAAGTAAATACAAAGTCTGAATAAATTCTATAAATATTATGTACATCAAAATTGTGCGAATAAAAAGTAAAACATAAAAATATCCAGGACCAAGACAGATTAAATGAATCATTTTAAATTACATCAATTAGGGCTTATGTTAGGATCCCAGGGTGTCTAAAGGTTCAATGGGAGGCAGATATTTCAGTAATCATTGTTCTGGTGCTTCTAAAGGTCTCAGTCATACCATACCTACTCAGGATGTCAATCCAGATATTCAGTATAACAATTTTTTTTTCTAGCATTTTATGAATGATTAAATCTAATATTATTGTCATTTTGATGGAACTGAATTGTCTGTAAGCAGTTTGGAGTAAAGATTTGGTAGAAAAGCATCTTTGTCTAACTGGATTATTTTTTGCTTAAGACTAAAATTCTTTCAATCTGAAATGAAAGAATTCATATTGAACTGGGCCTGTCTTGTTTTATTGAATGGCTGGAGGTGATTTTTATTGTGATCATGGACTATATTAGGAACCAGAATTGAATGGAACTATATCATGTACAACAGCGACATTTTTGCTCACTCAAGTTTAAAGTCCTTTGATATGAAACTGCTGAAAATCTAATGGTAACTAAGGTGATAGTGTATAGCGTATGTGGCAAACAGACGTTAAACTGAACAACATATCGAGAGGAGCAATGTTCATGTTCTTAGAGAAACAAGCACAAAGAGGAATCATCTTCAAAGTAGTAGATAAGAGCTCTTTGGGCCTTGAGGGAATTGCGTCGGCTAACAAACAGTATGACAGGCTCTGTGCCGAACACTAAACAGGTGTCTTCCTCTCAGCTATGTCTCTAAAGCTCTATGCTCCTGATAGTCCTTGTTGTCTCAAGCCTGGGCTGTTTAGGAAACTTTTACCTTTTCTTTTATAATGTGCACTGAAGAGGCTTTGGTATAAGCTCTACATCTTGACGCTCAGCTATATAAGCGACCATTCCACTGACAGACACAGTTTTCAATGAAGTTTTGTGGCACTTCTTTATGAGTCTCCTGATGTAGACTTTAGTGGCTTTTTTCAGACCAGAAGGCACATGTGTGATGGATCTACAGTAAATATGAAGCCTGTGAGCAGGAGAAACCACATTTAACTGTACCATAAGTGCCTTGGAAAGATACACAAGAGAGCAACATATAGAAAAACATAGGTTTACTCAGTCCCATCGCCAGATGTACAATTAACAACAGGTCCTCAATAACAGCATTTCCTTTGAGGTGCAGTGTAATTCAAATGGAAGGTTTCCTGAAGTGTCTCCATCTTCAATATAATAAACTGAAATCAGGCATCCTCAAAGCAGCATTTTGTTCTAAGTTGTGTTTACTGATGACGTATCCCTGCTTGCATTGAAGGAACAGTTCAATCACGACCCGTCGTCCTTGTCGCTTCTTATTAAAGCTCTGCTTATTCAGGTGACCAAGAATCAATTCATTATCGCTTAGACACAATTAGTTTCAGCAACTCTGCTCCGAGCAGGAAAACAATCATCACTGCAAAGGCTTCATTAGTGGACTATTTTCAAAGATTTTTTTCTGCTCTGGTACTGTTTAACTTAGTAATAATAAGTGGAGTGCTAAAGAGGCCTTCAGCTTTAAATTGTGTCAATTTGATTAGGTAAGGGATAAAGTTACATCAGCAACCAAATATTAAAAAAACAGAATATAATTTACTTTCAGTGACAGTAAAGAGAAAAAATAGTAGGTTAAATTGTGTTATGATCTGTAGTTGTTTGGACTTTGTGCTTCTGGTTTGTGATCATTTCTTTATTATTTACCTAGATCTTCCATTTCAGTTTGTTTCTGATGTGAGTTTATATATTTTCTTTGTATTCTTTCTTTGTATTTCTTTCTCATTTCCTCATTTGCCCCAACCTGCTCCCTTCCTCAGCTACATCAATTCACCTGCGATTAGACCTTGTGTGGTTTCATTTATAAAGCTTGCATGCACACAAAACAGGGCCTGAAACTTGCATGTGTCACTTTCCATACAATTGTTCTGACTTATAAAACATAAACTTGACAGTAAAATGTGCGGTCCCTCACTCCAACTCTGACCGTATATGCTTGATTTGGAAATGGAGAAAACTATGAGACAAATGGTGAGAAGGGGAATTGAAGTAAAAATACATTGTGATTATCTATAATTACAATCGAACTTTACCCAATAACTGACTTATTTTTTACTACGAAGATCGTTCAAATAAGCAAAAAATGATCTTTAAAACAGAAGTATAGTTTTGGGGTATTCTAACTCATCTCTATGTATGAACGATTGCTCTTCATACAATCGTTCATTTTCTTAACACTTTTTTCTTAACAAATACATTGCCATAAAAAAAATGTCTATCACTGCAACAGTCATCCCACCCCATGACAGTGGGGGAAGATGGGCTGTGGTGGGCGTCCCTTACTTTAATTTTTGAAAGGCGGCAACCCTAGAGACTATCGAACCATCAGGTGATAAAATACCCTTAAAAATGTTTTCTTTAAAAATGTATTTCTTTCTTTCTTCATTTTGTTCTTTGTTTTTGCCTTTCTTTCTTTCTAAGATTTTATTTTTTTTTTTAACAAACCGGTACATGTCACTATTTTTAGATCAAAGCCTAACGTGTTGTTTTTTTTTGAGATCTTTCAGCCCACTTCATGTTGTCAAAGAGATTCCCTTTGAGTGACGTCTTGATTGTGCAGGCCCAACAGTAATCATGCCAGAGTGTGACAGTTTAAGGTTTACCCTTTTACCACTAACAAAAACAAATACACAGCAAACTGAGCACCCAAAGGGATTTGGCCAAGAAAAAAAATGTTCAAACAAATTCAGACCAGAGCTGGGTATGTAAATGACTGAATTTACAAGGAACTGGCAGCATTAGCACAGCACCCGAGGGAATGAGTGGGGGCATCACAGCTGATGTGACAGTATTACAGACAGGTGCTGAGGCACCAGGCGTTCAGTTGGAGCAGTGAGTGAACGTAACCAGACAAAGGGCAGAAATCTTACAAGCATGACTTAGTATTAACAGCATCTGATTTGGTAGAAGAAGGATTTTCTAGTTACCAGTCATGTGGGGATTACTTTTTTTGCAACCTTCTGGAGCGTGACCCAGTAACCGGACAATCAATGAATATCTAGATTCCCACATATTGTCAAAACCACGCTAAAAAGAAGGATATATCCCACTGAAATTTGAATCTCAGTTTTCTCCATGCTGTCAAGTTTGATATTGTGACAATGTCAATATCTGGAGAAAACAGTCTTTTTTTCCATCGATACTAGTGATGAATATCATAATATTTCATCATAGTAGAAGGCTCAGTCTTCACTGTGTCTACCAGAAAAAAAGAGCCAAAATAACATAAAAGAGAAAAAAAACAAAATTGTGTGATATGAGCTGACCCCAGAGTACTGGCCAACTGTAATTCACTGTTAAAATTGCGAAATAAAAAGCTTGAGAAAATATACAGATAAAAAATGGTTTATATCTTCTTCAGTCAATGTTTTTCTTTCTATCTTGATCAAAACAGCTAAAATGGATGTGAGTCTGCTGTGTTTGTTAAGGGCCCGGAGAAATAAATGGGGTGTCTGTGGCTCAGGTGCCAAAGCAGGTGGCTGCTAATCACAGGGTTGTTTGATAACCGCTTAGTCTTGTCCACACACAAGACCCCCAGTTGTTCCTGATGGCAGGAGAGTGCCTTGAGTGGTCTGACATGATTTGTTTGAGTGTGCGTGTGTGTGGGCGTGTGCGTGTGTGTGAATAAAAACAAGCACACAACCAAAAACAACTGAAAGCTGCAATTTCACAAAAATGCCTTACTTTTCATGATATTTTGAGTTTGAATTGGATTTTGTTTTAATGTACTATTCACTGGCAATAGGTGACTGAATTTAGAATAAAGAATTTAAAAAAATAGCAAAATGTTAAATTTATCTTTTTTTTATATAATTATTTTGGTTGTGTTTGCAGAATAGAAGATGGAATCTAAATTTAATATTAAGCTGCATTGAAGAAATGTATCCCTACAAGTTACCAGCATGGAGAGACACAGGAAAGTTTGGAGCTTTGCAGCGTCTCCTTTGGTGCTTTCTAGGAGCTTTAGAAGGAAGGCGTGCAGGGGAGGACAGGGTACGCGGGGCCTGCTCAGACTAATTGCCTAAGCTGTAGATCAATAACTCAGCTAAAAAGGAAAGACTAAAGCTCTGTGATGAAAGAACCAATAGCTGCCAGGAGGTTGAATCGTCCCCTGGGTTTAAATTTGTCATTCTTAAAGAAGCAGGGAAGTTAGAATAGTTGATGAAAAAAAGACTCTTCATGCTCAACCCTCACTGCTCCTGCTCCATCAGGTGTCACCAATTCAGGCAACCAGCATCTCGAAATTGTTCTCATGATTACATAAGCCTCAATACAAAGCTGCTTTTTGAGGACTGCACCAACGCCTTTCAGATATGATGATGTCATCTTCTGAATCAAAGCATTGCAAAAATAGATACAGTTGGCAAAAGCTATAAATGTCTTTATGGGGTTTGTAGGCAACCAACATGAAGGTTTTAATTATGGGAGAGGAAAAGAAATGGAGAAGAATCACTATTATGTGCAGACACTCACCATCCACTTCTTATGACACTTCTAGCTGGTACCTGATTATATCCACGATGTGAGTCCAACATGTCACCAAAGTAACATCTTTGTTTTGAGGTGTGGTGACTGTGGAGGTTATTGGAGCACTCTCAGTCAATCCAAAAATGTTAATAACCTCTTAAACCTGAATATTTAAGAAAGCCAAGTGAGATTTTGACTTTCCTAGGACAATATCTATGTGTACATAGTCATTGGGCAACCAATAATGTACAGAATTATTATGCAACTGAATTAAAACTTACAATTTTCCCATCTCACTTGTTTCATCTCATATGTTAAAGTGACAATAATAAACATGCAGCTCAAAACTGACAAACATTTTTGACATTTAAAAAATACATCAGTGACCAATATAGCAACCCATCTTTTCAATTACAGTTCTGTTGGTTTCTTGAACCAACTTTTTATGCAGCAGCAACCACAGCCTTGTGGTTCAGAAATGTTCAGAAATGTGAACTGTTCTTCTTCACTGTAAGTCTCCCAATTAAGAAGAGCTCACAAGTTCTCAATGGGGTTTAGGTCTGGTGAGAAAGGGAGCCATTTAATTATTTATTCATCTCGAAGGCCTTTATTTATTAGCCACATAGAGGAGCACTTTGATGGATGTGATGGAGCATTGTCCTGTATAAAAATCATGGTCTTCTTGAAGGATTAGGACTTTTTTCTGTAACAGTGCTTGAAGAAAGTGTCTTCTAAAACTTTGCAATAGGTTCAAGAGTTGATATTGAAACCATCTTCAACCTGAAAAAGTCCAACTACCTAATTTTTAATAATACCAGCCCAGATCTGTTTTGGTCCAGTCTTTCAACTTATGTGTCTTGTTCAGTGGTGGTCAGGTTTCAGCCTTCCTTACCTTGGCCATATCTCTCTTAACATCTTGCACTTCCAGGTTGCAGTTCTGAAATATGACAGCACTGGAAGATAATGGGTTCCTGGTAGCTTCAGGTTTGATTCTTCTTAAATCTTAGGCAGTTAATTTACGATTTTTTTTTTCTTGCGACCTTGTTGACTATTTGCAGCAAAACGTTTGATGGTTCTGTGATCATAGCCCAATATCTTAGCAATTTCAAAAGAGATGCATCACTCTGAAAGACTTTTTATAATTTTGAATTTTTCAGGGTCACTTAAATCTCTTTTTGACCCATTTTGCCTGATGAAAAGAAGCTGCCTAATAACTACGCACACTTAGGAGGCATAGTTATTACACCTACAATAGGGGGTTGATCTCCTTAGCCCCCACCCTCCCTAATTAAACAAATACACATCTGCTTTTATGTTTATATTCAATAGGTATTGAGGTTTGTACAGCTTGGAGTTGGGAAATATGCATAAAAACTATGATATGGTATGAATTAGAACTTGTCTAATTGTGCACACAGTGTATGACTTATATGTAATTTGACTTGGTAATTTAATGACTTGAAATGCCTGTGTGTCTTTAGAAAATCCTACTCTTTCTGAAACTCCACCTTCAGGAAGTCATCACAACATGGCTCTTCTATTAACCCTTTAACAGTTTTACCAGTGTTGCACTGAGAAGTAGCTCTTATAATGAGCTCAGGAAATGCACAGTTCCACCCAGTGTTGGCTAATTCCTGATGGCTAGTCTGAAGGGAGACTAGCCTTCATAGCACAATCAACTTTTTATGCAGCAGCAAAAAAAAGTTGTCTGCAGTTCTGAGGAGGAGCAGCATCTCAAAGGCTGGTCTAGGTCTAACCAGCCGTTTGTCACAGCTGAATGATTGCCATGGGAGATTAAAGGATTTTTTCATGCATATTTCTCAAACATGCATGAAAAAATCAGGCAACACACTACACATATGTTTTTGATAAGGAATTTGCGCTATTACAAGATGCAAAGCTCAAAACTATTGACTTTATATAACACTTTCCTAAATAACACATTTTTTCTATCCGTTTATGATGAAAGCATGCTGGAAAAGCTCTCAACTTACTGTCTCTTTTACCAAATAACAAAGGTTCTTTTAAGGAATACTGGTCAGTCAGTAAAATTAGAGGCATTAAAGAGAAACTAAGTGGCTCTTGTTTTTTATATTTCATCCACCATGATCTGAAAGCCTTTTAATTTAAAGCAACATCCTGCCACTTGTGTAATTATTTAATTTTGGAAATAAAATGTTTATTAACATAAAAGAAAACTGACTGTGGACAGTGATAGGGTGCACTATTCATGGAAAATCCACAGGTAGAAAGAAAGGAGGTAATATAGCACCTTTGCTATAAAAAAATAATAACAATAAAACTCCCTGTTCCCATTTGTTCTTTGGAGGTGTTTTTTTATTGTTATATTTATCTAAATGAAGTATAACATTTGGTGAGAGCATGTGGTGTGTGTGGGCAGTCGGTCTTCACTAATGCTCTGAAAAGGTTCAGTGGGGAGGATTTTGCTGTCTAAAAACGATGATTCCAAGCACTCTAGCTTTAACAGAAACACACGTCTTAGCAAGAACAATTTCCTTGTTAAAATTGTGTTTGTAGATATATTCCATTAAAGTTTAGAACTTAGGAAACTATACAAACTAAGGTCCCCATAAATAGCTTAGAATCAGATGAGTATTATTCTTGCTGTTTAAGTTCAGAGACAGAGGGAAGATTTGAACAAATTTTGCTGGACGTTGGTGGCAGTAGGTGGGGGGGTGGTGACTGTGGGTAGAGCAGAGTAGCGTCCCTGCAGACTAATTGCCCAGAAGATGGCAGGGTCATAAAGCGACAAGGCGAGCAGAGTGGCAGTGAAAAGGACCCGCTCATAGCAACATCATAAAAGCTAATTACCATCATACAAAGAGACGCCCCGACCATTGTGTCATTTGGAAAGGAGCAGAGAGAAAAACAGCAAGACAGAATGAGAGAGGGAGGAAGAGCAAGAGAATAAGTGAAAGGACCTGCAGCAATAAAGACTTAACCATTAACAATTAGTCTCCAGCGCTGCTAATGAGAAAGCCGAGATAAAACAGAGGGCTAAATTTAAACATAAGGGTTTCCATTGCGTCTCTCCAAGGTTCAGTGCTCTCTCTCGGTAATAATGGCGATGTCCTACTAGCCCCCAATGTAAGCTACAGAATGAGGCAGAGGCACTAATGCTTGGCCTCTCAGGGTAATAAAATCTTGAGCTTTAGTGGCCTGTGGCAACGGATAAGCTAGCTGCTGCATGGAGGATGGATTATCTCTAGAGAGAGAAGGTGAAGAGTAGTTAAACGGGCAAAACAAATGTCCCTCAGCTACAACATATTATACGTATACATCATGGTGGGAATATATCACATGGTTACTTAGCAAAAAGAGCATCCAGATGGATTCCTGAATGTCAGCAGTTCAAAAAACAACAGGATGTCTCTATGTGCCACAAATATGGTGGCTTTAAACTACACACCCTGTTAAAATACCAGATTGTAAAACATGATTCAGTGGTACGTTTTCCAAAACCTTTTCCAGTCATTGTGTGTAGCTTGTCTAGTATAATTCAACATGGAAAATAACAATAATTCAATTGACAGCTCAGATAAGTGTAGATGAACTTAACTGACATTTTGTTGAAGAACCTCTTGATCTTTGTAATATTTTATATCAGTGATAGGATTAATTTAATAAACTATATAAATAGAGATCATTATACTAAGGACTATGAGAATCTATGTTTGATTCTAGAATGTGTGCCTTTTAGTAATGTTTGCAGGAGGAGATAAGCATGTCAAAATGGAAGGAGAGGCCAGCCACTGGCCTGACAGAGAAACACCCAAAGGCTAACGGTCGAAGTTTGTGACCCAGAGATGATACTGAAACTGCGCTTAAGACTTCACATGAAGATAGGATATTGCATTGTATAGAAAAGATAGATAAATGTGTGTTAGCAGCTGGGTTTGTTGTTTGCCCCTCCCCTAATTAGCAGCTGCTAATCTACGTAACCAGGGTTCTCAAATTACAATAAAAGGAGGAGAAGAAAAAGGGGACATCAGAACTGGTCCGGAGACAGAGATGGGGAGATGTCCCTGGGCAGAGTTCTCTGTTCAATTGTAAGAAATTTAACTGTCTCCCTGTGTTCTTATTTTTGTCCAGCGAGAATGTCAGATTATAGATCTGATAATCAGTCTACCTTACAATTGTTATTATAATATATCATATTGTAAAGACATTTGTTATGCTAGTTCTCAAATGACTCCGCAGATTTTCTTTTCAAATTAGCTGTAGACTACAGAGAGTCGATTCTAATACTTTCATTTTCCTGTCATGAAATCATTTTTTTTCTGTGGATGTTGGATGTGTCCTAGAACTCTGTGATCCTGGAAAATGAAATGCATAGCTTTTCACAAATAACCTCAACAGTTTTGTCTCAAAACAGAGTGGTATTAAAAAGTATTCCTGCTTTCTCCACCTTGACAAATACCCCCATGTTTCACTTCAGGCATGGGATTTCATGTACTTATGTTCAGCGTTATTTTTTCATCAAACAGACCTAATGCAATTGTTTACCCAAATACAGAACCGAGGCCACATTTTATATGGAAAAGGTGTGGAAATTCAAATGTATTTAAGGTCCTTAAAACAATATGGGATTAAATTTTTAAAGTTGCACAGTCAAACATTAACAGCACTAATTTGGGTTATTTAGCCTGTCAAGAGAAAAAAAATGGAAGTTAATAAACAAATATATAGTCTGCAAACTTTGCATTTATCATGCTAAACATTTAGTTTGAAGCTAAATATTTGGGTTCCCAATTATATAGTTTAAAAATTTACTCCCTTTTTTCTGTTATGACCGGCTAAAAAAAAACAGATTATTGCTATTAATGTTTGACTGTGTAACTCTAGAAATGGTATCCCATGAAACAGCTACTGACACAAATGATGCACATAGTTATAAAGTATGAGAATACAAAAAATAACAATCATATATATTTAAGACATCGGAATGGGATGTAGATTTTTAAGAGCAACAATGTAAATCCTTCTGAAACAGTAGTACTATGTCATGATGTAATTAACATTAGCAGCAGGAGAATGAAGAACAACTTCTTACTTGATAGCCACTCTTGAAGCTACTCACCAAACATGAGGTTTAGAGAAGATTTTGTTTGTAATTAAATATATAGCATTGGTCTAGTCAAATGTGGTGTTAGGTTATCCTGTATTTCACTTTATCCACTGAGCTGAGATCAGTTTTGAGTCCAATAGACAAACTGCAAACTGAAAGTGAAATCTGTTCCAGACAGAGGAAGGTAAGGAGTTCTAAGACAAATTTACTGGTGTGAATCCCTGACTAATTAAACAGGAGATATTTGCAACATTTCAATCTTATTTTTTATTTATTTATTATCTTTCCTAACGAAATTTATGACCATTTATATTAAAGACCAAATTGTGTTTGATATCTTTGGGGAAAATAAGTTAGAATAAATTGAAAAAAAAAAAAGGTATGGGGGAGTCAAACACACTTACATGTCTTTTCTTCCCAGTAAAAAAAGAAATGTGTCACAAAAGGCCTAAGAGGTCTACCTGCATCCTGCAGTGAGCAAGCAAATTCTTTGATGGTGACATCCTGGAGAGACGGACGGAAAAGCAATTTTCAGTGGGCCTTGGCTGCAATGTAAGGGCAATGAGGTTTGAAGTTGCTCATTAGCAACACCTACAGAGGCACGGAAGTAAGGCTGACAGCTGCCAAGGCGGAAAGGACCGAGAGGGCACCGCTACAGGTGGTAGAGGCAGTGGACAGAACAAATGAAGGCCAGGAATAGATATCGCCTCTAGAGTTTAATTTATTTAGTTTTCACAACTGATGAGAAATGTTTGTAATTTCAACAGGAAGGTGAGACTGATGTGTAAAAGCAAACACAAATCTTTCCCCACAGACTTGCGCTGTTGCTAGGGTTTATAAATCATCAATTCTTTTTCTTTCCACCAACACAAACTCTGGCTTTAGCTCTGGTGAACCAGTGTTAACCCAGCACCACACTAAAGAACCACATCCAAGGGGAACAACAGTCAATCAGAACATTCTGAACATCATGTCATTTGTGAAGTCTTCTTAAGCACCGCTTGTTAATTAAGTGTTAATAAACAAAGAGGGTGAAATTAAATATTTATTTGCAGAGATATTACAATAAACCATATTATTTGTTTGAATAAGTAGTCTCCATGTACTACAATTCTTTACAAAAACCTAAATGAAAACAGGGGGAGGATCAAACAGTTAATTTAAAGGCATTTAAAATGACAATGACTTGGTTGAGAAAGTCAAACAGGTTCTTTAATAGAATCAGTTAAAAACTAGCCCTAGCCTGGATTAGAATGACTATCAATCTAATCCAGGCTAGATAATAAAAATTGTCTATTGATAATAAAAAATGTCTATTGATAATAAAAAATTATCAATAAAAATATTGATAATTAAAACCACATTGTAAAGAAATCTCTGAATTGGGAGAACTAATTTCCTCTGAAACCCTGACCGCACACAAAACATACCATGAAAAAAGTTTGTCGCTTTCAAGGTGAACAATCCCCTGAGTAATCACTTAGATTCTCATGAAAGGTTAATCTGTGACTCATTAAGGTTAGCATAGACTAATGAGGTTAGCCTTAGCAGAGAAAGAGGTGAGCGAGACAATATTTCCACAAGGAAAGTTTTCTACAAACATTATTAAACTTATTGAATGGCTAAAATTATAAATGGACAAGTGTCAGAAATGCAATGAGCCTAAAGCCTTAATGGAAAGCACTGACTCACTGTCACATCTGTCACAAACACATGAGTATTTAAGCACAGAGGGCTGATGGCCAGCCTAGAATTATGAAAGAACAAAAGTCTGCAACAGACTGGCAACGTGTACCCCACCTCTACCCTGGAACATTAGCTGGAGATAGACACCAGCACCCCTCCCGACCCCACTAAGGACAAGGATGTAAGAAAATGAATGGATGGATGGTTCCAAAAGTATTAAAAGCTTCAATTTTCATGGTCTTATGGTTTAAAGTTATAATAAGGAAAAGGCAGAGAAATGTCCTCAAATGATTAGAGACTCTCCAGGTTAACTGTTTTAGTACACTACCAGCCCGTCATTTCTTCTTAGTTACCTTTACAAAGGTACTTTTTGGTAGAAACTAGTTACATTTACTCAAGCAAACTGGAAGATGGACTTTGAGGAATACTTTCACTGGACCATACTTTTTACTTTTACTTGAGTATTATCATGAAATATCATTAATCTTAAAGTGAAATTTCTGGCTACTCACTGTGAGTAACTAAATACATTAAAACAACACTAAATACAGTAAAGTGTTGTTTTAACACACTTTACTGTGTGTTAAAACAACACAGTATTGTAATACTCTTTACAATACAGTAAAGAGTATTGTGAATGAAAGTATTTTATTCTGTTGAAGTGTACATACACATTACCTACTGCATACATTAGTTTGGTAAGTTGCCTGCTTTGCTGGAATTTCTTCTGTAAAAATGTTTCTTTCATTATATTCTTGAAATTATTTTTTTGAATTTAAAACAAGCTATTTTTTTCCATTTGATGACGTCATTGGAAAATATCATACACAAAGGCATCAGTAGGTGTTCATTCTACAGTCTTCCACTACTGTGTATATTTGTAACAACAAAACAAGAATCATTAATTGTAATAAATTTATGAACATAGATTTCTACCCATTTTAGCCTTTTCTTCTCTTTTATGGCTTTTTATCATCAACTACAGAAATATGTTGCCAAATATATCTTTAGGAAACCATAAACACTTTCTAGGCTTTACTGTGAGTGAATGAATCCACCCCAGTTCAGACCCAGCTGATACCCGGAAATGGTCATCTTGTCAAATTCATGTAGTTCAAACCCCAGGGCTCCAAAAGTTATGATATTAAGCACGTTATCACTTATGTACCAATATCAGTAATATAAATAATAGTTTTTAATTCTATAATAACATGTTATCTTCAAATTTCCTCTATTCAGTCTCCCATTATTTTCACTCACTCTGAGGTACTTGGCAATTAATACTCACCAAGTACCTCAGAATGCAATTGTTATGTTTCCTATAACCAACACACACACACACAATCATTAACAAATATTTTCTTGTACCACAGGTTTGACGTTGCCACGTCCGCAAACCACCAGGCTAATTGACTCTTGACTGAGAACTCGCAGAGTGAGATCTTACTAATTACCTGAGTCTGCAGCCATATTAAAGAGAAGTGCACACATGTACACACACGCACACACACAATTAGGTTCCAAAGACATTTGTATTCAGGATCAAAATAGCTGGAGAGGTTGGATGCAGCAACATAGAGAGTTGTCTGCTGTTCCACAACTTCTTAATTAACCAAGCATTAAGAAGCAGTGATACAGATGGATGACAGAAAAGCAGATGTTACATGGAAACAAGTTCGTCCCTCTGACCCAACTGAAAGGACACGGCTACAGGAAAAGAAGAGAGATAATTGACTGTTGTATTTGTGCATATTCACAAAGTTTAATCTAAACTGCTTTTTTGTGATTCTTTTTTTTCTCACACAGCAAGGAAGACCATAAACAGCAGCAATATAAATGAGTCACTTTTTTGTTTTCAGTGGAAGAAAACAGATGGTAATATGACAGAAAACATAGGAATTATTTTTGAATGACATGCCCCAAGAAGTGGGCTACAAAGTTACACGGTTGTTAGTACTAAGTTGTGGGTTCAAATCCTTTCTGCTAGGAGTCTATATGTTAGGCCTTACTGAGTGTGTGCTGGCTTGGTTGTTTCTCCTGTGATGAACTGGTGACCTCTCCTGGCTGTAACTGCCTGCCTCCAATAGAAATGGGAAGCAGCCCCCATGACCCCAAAGGGAATAAGTACGGATAGATGGATGACATAATTCTTTTCTACAATAACATGTAGACTTTAATAACAGATATACCTAGTAATCAATGCATATTTCTAGAAATACACACCACTACTTCAGGTTTCTTTTTTTCAATTTGTGTAACCATGGACGTTTCTCATTAAAGTAAATAACACAACTAAAAACGATTTTCAGTTTAAGATTATCAGTAACAATCTCAGTTATACAGAATATAAGCCCTAAATGTACATTCAGTTTGACCTTTGTAAAGCTTCCCTGAGGTAATCAATGAAAAGAGTGACATTTTGTGGACTGAGATTGAAAAGTCTAGCTACTTTCGAACTCCATATCCGCTTACAAATATCAAGGATAAACTTCAAGACTATCCATCCATCCATCCATCCATTTTCTTTACACCCTTCTTCCCTAAATGGGGTCGGGAGGGTTGCTGGTGTCTATCTCCAGCTGCGTCCCGGGTGAGAGGCGGGGTACACCCTGGACAGGTCGCCAGTCTGTCGCAGGGCAACACAGAGACACACAAGACAAACAACCATGCACACACACACTCACACCTAGGGAGAATTTAGAGAAACCAATTAACCTGACAGTCATGTTTTTGGACTGTGGGAGGAAGCCGGAGAACCCAGAGAGAACCCACGCATGCACAGGGAGAACATGCAAACTCCATGCAGAAAGATCCCCGGCCGGGAATCGAACCCAGGACCTTCTTGCTGCAAGGCAACAGCTCTACCAACTGCACAACTGTGCAGTCAACTTCAAGAGTAACTACATAAAATTAATCAATTAGACAACCAGGCTATTTACTAGTAACTTTGCAAAATGAAATTATTAAATTACGTAGCATCTATCCATCTGTCATCTATCCAAATCTATCCATTTCACTCATCCAAGAAGATCCAGGTACGCCTTTGAAGCCTAGTGAAGCCTTCATGGATCAGTTATTAGATGCTCACCCGAAAAAAACAAATCCATCTCTATGTCTATTTTGATAACTTTGTCAATAGGTCAAGTCTTCTTTCCCCACACAATTCACTGTTGTCATTGCTCAAACATGACTCAGTCTGCTCCATTGTTTTCTGTAGCACTGGTAGGAACAGCTATGGATTAAGTAGCCTGAGTGAATCCAGGCAACCTTTTCCAGGCAATGATCTCTCCTAGCAATAAAATCTGCTGAGATTGAGAAGAAGTTAAATGCATTGTCAGTTGTTGTCAAGAAAATGGAAAACAAATTTAAATTTAAAAGATTCAAATGCAATGTTGGGCAAACTTTATTAAAAATATGCATTCTTTTATTGAATAGTTATTTCAAGTTTTACTTTTTAATTTACTTTCAAATTTTTTATTATTATTAGCCTGTGCAACACTCTGGGTGTCCTTTGGTTTTAAAGCACTTCATAATTAAATACGGTAGGTGATGATAATGGTGATAATTATATATCTACCACTCTTAACCCAATTACTCCCACCAGCAACAATTGTTGCCGGACATTTTTTCTAACTTCTGGAAGCTCTAGAACAAATATTTAAATAAACAAATATAAAAAAATATTTTGAACATATGTTCTTTGAAGTGTCTTCTACTGATATATAAAGAAAATCATATCCCTTCATTCATCTTTTGATCATAAGAAGAGTGAATGTAAGCATGGCAATAATTGTTGCTGTTTGCATAATACATAGCCAGTACTATGCTATGTGTCCATTGGTTTGCCGTTCATTCTATATACCTTGCTGTTCCCACACAGCTTAAAACTATTAGATATTTTAGATCTTCTAGTCCTTAAAGAACCTCAAAATGATGTTTTCTACATCACTGTCCCAGCTCAGGAAGCAGTCCCTGATCCTACATTCAGATCTTATTTTTCCATCTTAGAATAGCATCAGACACAGTTATTTCTTGTCCTAAATAGATATGTCACTGATGCAGGGCATAATCCACAGTACGGTGTAATTGATGGCTGTTTTAAATACACACTACACTGAGAAACTAAATTGTCAGGGCTCTGTTGAGAACCATATGAACACACATCTTCTCTGTGTGCAAAATGTGCTGAGACTTTTCGACTCGCTCTAGATACACATCCACTGAGAGACGCTTCTGACTCTCAAACCGCGTCTGAACACAATATAAGTGTTATTTATTTAATTGCTGGTTATATTAAAGGCCTACTTTAAAAACTCTTAAGGACATTTACACCTTGAGATTAACAAAAAGATGAGTATATTTCTATTTTTCCCAAAGCCAACTGATTGATAGATGCAACCCAGAGCAACCAAAATGTTTAAAAGCTGTGTAGAAAGTGCTTCTCTGTGTATTTCCATACCTTGTGTATGGTTCATCTGTTAGCGTGAGCTGTCAGAATAATAAAGAAAATTTCACCACAGTCCACTGCAACATATTTAATGTCTCGTACTTTATGTATCTTGGTGCTGCAAAACATTACCACAGGATGAGTAAAATCATAAGCTAAAGAAATGTAAACATAAGATAAAGAAAACAAACTTTTCAGGTTCAATTTCATATCCAGGAGGTCTCGCTTGGATATTTCTTCTCCTGGATGAGGAGAGAAAGGAAACAGTCACTAAAATGAATCACAGTGTCTCATACAGAGCAACTCCTTCACTCAGAGGTTTTTCACTACTGTGGCTTTCAATACATTCAATTATTTATTTGTCATCAGCCAATTACAGCGCATAAATTCACAGCTGCTACCTCCTATTCCTACACTGTTACATGTTAACTGACTGACACACCAGTCCAAACAAATGCACATGTCACCATGACATTGAGAGAATTCCCAGGGATGTGAACTGCTGCCAGAAAGACACATGAAGGATGTTCGCCAACTGGAACCATTGGCTGAATCAAACTGGTTCCATTACCCTCTATTTTCTTCTGCAAAGAATTAAACTTGACTCACTCTGCGGTTTTGACACACGGAGCTGGAGGACATTACCCTCCCGCACCCAGAAGGAGAGCAGTGCTCTGGAGGAGCACGGCAGATATAACATCTGTCCGTTTTGGGGAAGCAAAACCACACACACAAAAAAAATCCTGGTAAAAGCACACACACGGACAGCATACAAGGTGAAAAGCTCCCATTATTCAATTGATCGGTTTGGATCAGACAGATCCAAATCACTAATGAACCCGCGCAGATTTCTCTGCAGATGCAGATGCAGATCAGGAGGAATAAGTGAGGCTGTGCGTTCAGACCCCAGCTGGTGAAGTGCTTGGAATTTAAGTTGTCTAATTTAAAGGTATTGGGGCCACAGTCGGTGCTTTTTGTCACAATTACTCACGGACAAAAAGTTAGATGCATTAATTTGTTTTATGTGCGATGGGATCTGGATTCATTGTTCAATTAACTAAACAGCATTAAAATGTGACTGAATAGCCTATGTTAATATGAGAATAATTTGACAGGTACAAATAGTATATGACAGGCTTTTTTATGTTGTAAGTGAAAAAGATTCACAATAAAAAAGATTAAAAAACAACAAAAAAGGACTTCTGTTACAGCTGTATGGATCAATGGATTAACTGACAAACTGACTAAAGGGTTGTTGGATAGAAACTTTAATCATACAGAACAGGGGATAAACTTTGAAAAGCTAAATAATTTCAATGCTTCCTTTTTTATTAAGGCCTGGAAAATCCTTCAGTCAGATTCTGTGCAGGAACCCTGACAGATGAAAAGATGATTAATAATGCCAATTTTCACAATCCATGTGTATGAACCTTTGTCATACCACTGCATTGTGTCTCTTCTGCATATGAAGATATACAGCTTCATATAATAAGTAGATTTCTAACTTTGTCTTTCTGCACATATTTGATCATTTGCCTGCTAAGTTTCATCAAATTTGGCTCTGGGAATTTTATAAAGTGATGGTGAAGAATAGTTAGATAAAAACAGTGATGAAAACATGAAACATGATAAAGTAATAAAAAGTGGCCAATAGTCAAAGGATGAAAGGGATTAAATTGCTCCATATCTGGCAGCATTCCTTATGAGTAGCATTAAAACCGTCTTCTGACCAAACTTTCCATTAAGACTTGGTGCACCATCAATCAGGTCACTGCAGATAAATAAACATTAATATCAGAAAATGGGAGCTTCTAAGTGTCATTTGGCTGAATGAGATGCTCTGTTGCCTGCTGTCCACCTCTCTACTTTGTCCATCCTCTTCTCATTCATCTAGCTCCTGTCATCTGTCCTCCATAGCTGCCTTTCTTTCTCAAGGTCTGCTACCTTGTTAATCATCATTCCTTCATCAGATTCTCTCTCTCAACTGCACACAAATGCACGCACACATGCGGCACCCCATGTTAATCTCTTTCCACGGTGCAGGAGATTAACATTCAGAGGATTTCATGACTACAATTATTCAATAATGTCAGATCTTTTAGTGCTGCTCTTGTGCTAGGACATTTCTGTCCCTAAAAACATTACATGTGTTCTCACCGTCCATCAATAGGGTTTAGAGCATGTTCACACCAGGCCTGGTTAGGCTGCTTTAATCAAACTCTGCTTTGGTAGCCTAGAAAGTCTGGTTTGTTTGGGAAGGTGCTAATTCATAGTGGAACTCTGATCCATCTGCAAAGATGGAATTCATGTGGTTAAAAGGGTTTAGTTCATTTGACACAGTGCAATGAGAAAGTGAACCGTGTCAGCTGAAAACAAAATTGTGTTGCAGTTTTAGTCCCCAATTGAGCCGAATCTACTGGGTTTTCCAGTTGCTTCAGGTATTCCTGCCTAAAGAAAGTTTGATCAGAGATGAAGGAGGGTAGGAATGAAATTTAGAAATTATTTATAATATTTCATTTTCAGTTGATGGTTTAAAAAACACATCAGTATTCCTACAGAATTTAGAAATTTGTCTGTAGTGAGAAAAAAAAATCACTGGGTCCAAAAGACTGGCAAAGAAAATCTTGATTGTGTTTTCACAACTAAAACTTGGGGAGCAGCTGTTCCATTTTACCCCTGGTAATAGCAGAGATTATCCAAATTCACCCCCAATAAAAAACAATCCCCACCCCCATAAAATATGGATTTTTTTCATTGGCTCATTGTCATTTGCTTGCTAAATAACTTGTATCAAAACTAAATTTCATCATATTTTTTATTCGCAGGATATCTACATAATATTTCACTGCTAAAAATTCCCCATTTATTTGAACTCCTGTGTATAAAGAGCAGCCACATCCAACTTAATGGTTTCTGGTTACATTCATTTGATGTGAATAATTCTTATTTACTTTGTGTGATGAAGTTTTCGCACCACATTTTGTCCTTCTGTGAAAGAGTATGATGCAGTGGCTGTGTTGAAGAGGATGTGGCCTATTTTTCTGTTTGGAGGAGACAGAGAGAACCAGTATTTCTAGCCAAATCCCATGTGACAGGCAGATATGACAGCAGGCCCAGCTGTGCTGGGAGGGGTCTGGAGGTGGGGGGAGGCAGGATTCCACTCACGGTTTTCGTCTGTCTCTTTTTCTTCCTCATCTACTCATCTGCTTCTATCGTTTTTTCTTTCTACCTCGAGTCTTGTCTCCTCTGTCTCCAACTCACCTTCTGTTGAACATCAAAATGTTTTAGACTGAAACATAAACAGCTATTTACCCCCTGTATGCCTTTGCATTGCATAACATTGTTTTGATAAAAAGTACATTTTTAACATTTTCACAGGCTTTTGAAAGTATTCATGGAAAAAAAGGGGAATCATTTGTTAAGGCCTTTCAGGTCAACACATCTCAATTTGCCATTGTACCTTTTAAAAAGGACAAATGCCACTGCAAATCTCGAGCAGGGCTTGTGAACATGTATAATAAGTTGATTATTTCCAGCGTTGGCCACCACTAACTAAAATGTTAGTTACACTAACCCTAAAGCACTAACAACAAACATTAGTTCTGCTACTGTTTGCTGTTTAGCACTGCATTGTGCAGTGCACTACACAAACACTGTATTTAGTGAAAACTAATGCTGAAGCACTAGCTTAATTTGAAATTATATCTGCTCTTGAAAGACAACTACCCTAAGCACTAATTTAATTTAGGCATGTTTAGAGATGTTCTATGATGCCTAAGATACTGTATTTGTGTTTATATCTTGTTTTATATCGTCTGTGATTTATTTTGTTCCCGCATGTTTCTAGTTTAAAATAACATTTTTGGGAAAGAGAGAGAAAAAATAGAACAGATTTATCGAAGTGTAGGTCTTACCTCAGCAACAATTTTAGTTCACTAACGTACTCAGATCTGCATGACTGTTTCAATGAGAAGTGGAAAGACACACTGCTGCAGCCTCCACCATCACCACAGTGTGTATCAGCACTATTTGAGACAAATGCAGACAGATCTTCATGGGAAATTCATTGCAACATCTTTGTTGGCGAGTTAATGCTTGTGCAACCTTCTCAAGTCCAATTGACAGAGAGCTCTGCCCTGGACATTCCAACAGCTACATATGGCAGAAAGGTTAGTCAATCACAATTTGATCTTTTCATAATTTCATCAGGCAGTAGCTGTATAAAAGCTGTACAAAAAATCTCAGTGTGAAATAAAATGTATAAAATAAACTTTGGTCATGTCCAGGACATGGACCAACAACATTAAGCTAACAGAGAAACAGTTGAATTATTTTTCTTTACCAAATCATATACATGTATTGCATTCTTACTTTTTTATCAATATGTTCTGATCTATCTTTCTTTATTTGTGTGCATGGAGGCTGGTAGTACCTGGAGTGTCTGCCCATTCCCCATGTGATTCATCCCCAAATTCTCAAAGCTCTTAGAAAGAGTCAGCTTTTCACCCATGAAGAAAAACCTTGACTTGTGTTGGGACTGCATTTTTTTAGACATTGTAAAATGGCCTGAGTTGCTGAGTTTGGGCCCCTGATAATATGACTTGTGTAGCCCAAGGAGGACCTTGTCACTACACAAGAAAAACTGGACAAATGAGATTACAAACAATACCACTACAAGGGCTATTTTCACAAAACCAATCTGTATCCACTGAGAGTTGGGTGTTGGACTCTCGTAGCTGTTTTCTTTTTTTTACACATTGTTTGATCTTCATTTTAACAGCGCAAGCAAGAGCAAATGCAAGGATGCAGAAGGGTTGGTTTCTGGTGCATAGACTGCTTCACATCCCTAAATTCAACAACTAATTAGGTTCATGCATGTTCAGTACCAAAATGCACAGACATGAATGGTGTCAGGTTATTAAGTAAATTTGATCACTGGTAAACATGTCACTGCCTTTATTCCAGGAATAACAAAAAGATCCCATTTATCCAATCAACTGGATGCATAGCAGCAGTTATTTAACACTATCTGTCTTTTGGCTTATTGTATTGCTTGTTTAGCTTATACAGCAAATAACATGATTTCGAGAATAAATCATAAGAATCCACAAGAACTAGAAATGCTTGGAGCTGGAGTCATGACGCAACAGCCTGAAAAGTTTTGCTTTAATGTGGAGAATATAAGTGTCCAGTGAGATCAGCTGGGGCAGATACAGTGAGTTGTGAGGTACCAAAATGACTCTGGGACAGCAGTTCCACCAAAGATTGGACAGACTGGGGAGCTGATGTTTTTAATCATTATGTCTAAATTCTTTTCTGTCTTTATAAATCAAAACATAAAAATGATGTAGACAAATTCCTCCTAAGTACAGAAAACATAGAATTAAAAGAAGACGTAGCAAAATTCCAAGACAAAACTGACAAGAAAAACAAGGCAATCTTGTAAATCAAGGAAATAAAACCACAATCATACCCTCACTCTGGTCTCAAGGCCCATCAGTAAAACTGTAAGGTTTAGAGGTGAGGGATGAAGTGTAACTCATCAAGATTGTTGAGTTACACTTACACAATGATTCTGCTTCTTCTTCATTACTTTGTTCTATACATTCTTCACCCTCATCTCTCTCGCCTCTCTCTTAGTGTTCACTGATGGTCTCTTAATCAACCGTCTCCTCTGCCTCCATCAACTCCATACTATCCATCACTTTTGCTTTTATCTGTCAGCATGGACCCCCAAACCCCATCCACACTGGCTGCAAACCAAGACTTATCCCTGGGTGTTAGATTTTGTTTGCGTGAGCTTTATCAAACACACACAAAGCAGCCTGGAAGTTAAATGGGCCTTGAAGAAACAAAAATAGCACAAAAATCACAAACCAAGCAAAAACAGAGGAACACACAAGCAGTAGAGTTGATGGAATGCCAATAAGCTTAATGAAGGAAGTGATGAGTTATTGACAGCTGCTGTGCATCTAAAGGTGCTGAGGCATCTATTGGTGTCTCTTGTGTGCTGATACACACACGCCTACACACCCCCACCTACACATACACAAACAGACAAGTTGCCCTGAAATTTTAATCTAATGTCCAATACAGCATCCCAAGTAAAACAGTTGTGGTCTATAAGTCTATAGTTAGTAGATACTGAGTGCATCATCTTTGAGCACACAGTTATTCTGTATTAAACCTCCTTGTGTGTGTGCGTGTGAAGGTGTGTGTAGGGGAGTGTGGGTGGGTGTGTTAGAGTACATGGAGCTTCATACAGGCTGAAAAGTCTGTGTCCTGTTCATTTCTTTAGGACAGAATGAGGTAGAATCAGTTTTCATGGTCTGATTAGAGACAATGACTAAAAGCACCAATTACTGGATTTAGAATAATGAGTAGAAGTACACAAATACAATAGCTTCAGCCATCACTGCCGCACATACAGAGGCATTGTGCAGCCAGGCGGTGGTAGTGATGACCTTCTTGCAATTAGAACATATGGGCTTTGAGTCCAGTTTCCTGTACAGGCAGTTGATGTGACGTTAGGCAAAGCACCAAACCTCAACTTTCCTAACAATCTGCATTTCAGTGAATGAATGCATCAGATGCATCAACTTCAAGTCAAATCTCAAGTCTTTTGTGTCAGAGTATGGTCTCAAGTCTCTAATGACTGGAATAAACATTTTCTCATCAAATCCATGACATCAGGTCACCATTAACCCTGTGGCTGCAAGATAGGGGTCCAAACATGGAGTGTGTCCAGACCTACATTATTACATGAACACTTATGTATTGTTTTTTTAATACTTTAATAATTAAAACAACTACTCTTCAATAATTTAACCTTTAATTTCTGTTGGGAAAACCATCAGAACCAGGGACCTAAAAAGGCTCAGAAACTTGATATAGAAGGCTGGTTCTGTTCTGGTTCTGATCAGGAGAAAGATTCTTCATAAAATCAAGAAGATTATGGACAACCCTGACAATCCTCTTAATGAGACTGTCTTAGAAAAACAAATTTTCTTCAGTCAGAGGATTCTTCAAATTCACTGTAACACAGACCGCTAGGTTTTTCTTGCATACAGCGTCTACAATCACACTGAAAAATATTAGATTAATATGAATTACAGCAACATTTCATTTCCTGTTGGGATCATTAAAGCATTTCTGCATTGAGCTGAATTCACTAACATGTAAAACAGATCTACAATAGTTTCCTTCTGAATGGCATTTCTATTGAAAAATTAATAGAAATGATAAGATAGCAGAATGCAAAATTTTCTAACTTGTGACATTACTTCATATGGTTCTACTTATAAGTACTTAACTCAAGGCTTTCTCTCATCTGCAGAATAATATTTCTGAAACCTTCTCAGACATTCTGTACACTCACTACTTTTTTTTTTCTTTCAGCTGTTACCGAGCAACGGCTCAGACTAAAACTCTATGTTTATCTGCTTCTTCTCCCATTAGTTCTCTTTTTATCCAATTAAATTAAGTTGGACAAGACATTAGATAGCCTAACAGAGATAATTAATTTTGAAACAAAAGTCAGTTACAAATTCTTCATTCTGGAATAATGAACAAGAGAGAGTTGTTGGTTATTATATGGCCTTATTAATACTCTTCCGTAGAGAGTATTTTACTGATCTTAAGTTAAATATATATATATATACACCTTTTTTAATAGTATGTCCATTTATAAAGATGTTTCTTTTTTTTTTTTTTTACATATACACTTTTTCCCCACATACATGATTTAAAAAAGAAATGCCAGGAAAACAGATGAAATCCTAACTTTCCCAAGATGTAAAAACCTATTTTAAGCTGTGATTACTATAAAGAAAGAGATTCCTTAAATTAGACTCATCTGCTGCAGAGAAAGTCGTAGCACACCTTTGAATAATTTATGCTGAGGTACAACTACACATTTGATCCAATTACTTCCCATTATGCCATAAAGTGTTTAGTCTTTCTGCTGTTTTTGTTAGTACAGCTCATAAATTTTACAGATGAGAGTCACAGTAGCTATTTCTGAAGTGGAGAAGGAGCTCAAGGTAAAAGAAATGAAGTCAAGACAGCAAATCAGTGGGTTCAGGAGGGTCAGCCTCATCCAGTGATGACAATCTGCTTTATATTCACTCTGAAATTATACAAAAAACATGTTTAGTCTGAACCAAAAGTCACTTAAATTTATTCCCAACATATCTTATTTGTTTATTATTTTCAATATTTTATACTCCACTTTTTCTTATCACTCCACTGGGGTGGGTGATAAGTAACATTTGAAGGAAACAAATCACTTAGAGGAGCAGTTTCACTGCACCATACCAGTTATTGCCAGGTAAAAAACTGTTTGTTCAATGCTTCACTTTGTTCAGAAAGTCTGGAGTCTTGGCTTTTGGGAAATTATTGCGTCCTGGGGTCATGGGCTCTGTTGAGGTTTTAAATTTTACTCAGTCGCTAGCATTTGGCCCAGGGTTATAATGGTTGCCTAAAACGAATTAAATAGATAAATATTATAATGAGAAAACAATTTTTTTCTTTGACTGAATTAAATCGAAACAGTAGTTAATGGGGAAAAAATATAACTAATTAGAACTATGTCATACATTTATAAAACTAAGTAAAACATATTTAATTTGAGCAGGAAAATCATTTAGCTTTAGATTTGTTTGGATTTTTAGAAATGTAATTAATATTTATTATTTCTAATGGCTCAATAACTCATCTATGCAATTAAAATAAAGCTTTTGTTTTTTTTACGATATAAAACATTGAAGTTAGATATATGCATGCTGCAGTCGGTATCACAGTCCTTGTCATTTTTCAGCAATAAGCCAGTTAAAATGCAAAAAACTTTGGAGACATTGCTTCCAAACAACTTGTAAGTTCAGTGGGCATTGCAATGGCACTGAACTTACAAGTTCAATGGCTGCATGCAGATAACGGTAGCTAAATGACAAGTTAGCCTATGCCATCCCATTCAGTCAATCCACTAAGTTAATTTCCATCTGAGATTAATAGAGTTCATTCATTCACTCATTAATAGCATTTTTAGCTGGCCAGCAATATGTTGTCGTTACCAATTCTGCATCTATCCTAGTTCCTAAAAGCTAGGCATAAACCTAAAACCCTTTCATTTCTGTAAAAAGGTTGTGCTTATTGTTGCTTTCCACATATTTAAAATAATTTTTTTCTGTCGTCACAATAGAAAAAGAAAAGTGAGGGAGGAGACATCAGAGGCAGCAGGACCATGACGCAGGTCTCATCAGGTAAGGACAGATTAGAACTTAATGAGAATCAGATATTTGCTGTACAGAGAAACCAGCCAGGTATCTGCACATGGACTTTACAGATATTTCAAAATTATTCTCATTCACTGACATATCTTAAACATTTTAATTATAATTTTGCGCTTTCACAATGGAAAGTACTGCTGTCATCATGTCTGCAGGAAAAAAGGTTAAGTTGTGAGCAGCTTAAAAATTTAATAAATTTGACAATATATATTTCTTGCCATGTGCATGGGTTTACAAAACAGCTCATCCACATAAATAAAAATAAAGTTTATTTTGTGTAGAATCACATTCTGCTGTCATACTTTGAAATATCTGTGTTGGCCTTTGATGCAGTAGTGTGTGTGTGCGCACGTGTGTTGGTGAGTGTGGTTAAGGTGTGAATGTCCCCAAGTTGGTTTAGTTTAAACATTTGTCATGCTGAAGAAAGTAAATCCTCATTGGTGCAGACAAAGTGTTTGCAAAGCATAGCATGAGACTAGGTAACATGTTTTTAGTTCATTGCTAAACCCAAAAAATGTATTCAAAAAAAAAAAAAAAATCAAATAATTTTTGCTACAGTGTGAAAATAGGAAAAGGATTCTTTAGCCTTTAGCCTAGGGGATAGATTAATTCTACACATATAAATCAGTGATAACACTAGTTCTGACATAAAAACAAGTATCACAACACTTTTACAGTTCTATGCTGTAAAACTAAGTACTGAATGTACCAATAGGAGAAAGAAATCTGTATGTATGATTACAATGAAGCTGGGCAGAAGGCCAGCTTTCCAATGTGCAACTTGCTCTGTTCATCCACACCCAATTAAATACCACAGCATAATTAAGGACTTGGCAGCTCTGCAGTTCAGATATAATGGAGCGATCTTGTATTTGTCTGGAGGTTATTGAAGGGGGCACCAGGATTACATAAAACACAAGAAAAACTAAATGTAGCACCAGAGTAGGATATGTGTAAATGTTCATTTAAACAATAATTAGCTATTTTTAAAGGCCCTGGTCTGAGTTTGCAACATGTTTCTTTAGGTTTCTATCTCACTTCAATTGAATGCAACAAAATGTCAAAAAGAAAAGTTTTTGTCTTCTTCTTGACTGCTCAAATGGCTTTCAGTGCACATGTTTGCTGCAATTTACCAATGTCTTGGAGGGATTTTAAAAGTGTCATTGAATAACTCCACAAAACTAACTCCCCTGGAGTTTGAGACCCCTGCTCTAAATTAATTTCACTGTAGCCAGCAAACACCTGCTACCAAGAAGAAGCCGATATTTTATGTTGGGTTCATCACCTAATGCCAGTGGAGGACAGAGCCAATAAGAAGATTGAATTCCTTAGTGACTTCTGCCAGGTGTTTGTCCTAAAATACTATCAACCAAGAGCCTTGCATCTTTGCAAATACAGTCATCCGATTCAAATTTTCAAATTTGTTGATGATCCAAACTATTTGTGGATTTCCAGAAATGTTGTCTTGTTGTCACCTCATTGGTTATTTCCCCTCTGTCAGACACTGAAGACAGTGCGTAACATTCACATAGCAGCCCTTCTGAACACTTATCAACTGATTGGGACTAATCTAATCACCTGTCTTGGCAGGCAGGTTCTGTTTTGTTGCCTCCCTCCACAGAGTTCTCATTAACCCCTAAAACCAACAAGGTCAGCAGCCGATTATCAGCAATGGAACCGTCCTAAAGGGAATGGCTCATCTGCTAATGTCATATTTCAAACTGTGTATAAAAGCTTTTTAAAGTTAAGGCTGATTAGAAAAATACTGAACATGGCTTTTCACACATACACTTCATGCTTAGGAAAGATTGTACATTGGTAGTTTTTTTTTTTTTTTTTTTTTAACACTGTAGACTAAAGCAACCAATAATGAAAAGAGCTGACTCTAGCTCATGTCCACAACAGCAAAAACTAAGACGTCCTGGCAATGTCTCAACGTAAGGAGGGGTCATCAGAAGATGAACTACATATTGTGATAAAAAAAAAAAAGCTCTGAGCCTCTTCTCTGCAAGATTCCTGACACTAAAAGTTGCTTATACTAACAAGATTTTAGGAAAATTCTTTGAATTTCTGAAATTGTTAGATTTATTTTCTTTTTTAGGATTTTACCTTGGTGAGATGAATTGTTCACAATATTTCCCCTCACAGGAGGCTAAACATGACTCCCACTGGTGGCTTTAGGGGGTTTTGGGATGTTCAAAATTCTAGTATGGCAAAAAAAAAAAAAAAAAAAAAAAGGTTTGGGGAAACAATGAAGCACAGGTTATCTGAACATTTCTGAAAAATTTTAACCTCAGCCTAAAACTTACTGTGTGCATGAAGAAAATATAAAGCTTTATCTCTCTGGTTCTCCCAAGAGGAAGCTGTTTTTCTGTATGCATTTAATACTCAATCTTCACCACATTATGACCTCATATTTACTCCTAATGTCTGTTTTTCCAGGGCTGCACAGTGGCGCAGTTGGTAGAGCTGTTGCCTTGCAGCAAGAAGGTCCTGGGTTCGATTCCCGGCCGGGGATCTTTCTGCATGGAGTTTGCATGTTCTCCCTGTGCATGCGTGGGTTCTCTCTGGGTTCTCCGGCTTCCTCCCACAGTCCAAAAACATGACTGTCAGGTTAATTGGTTTCTCTAAATTCTCCCTAGGTGTGAGTGTGTGTGTGAGTGTGTTGTTTGTCTTGTATGTCTTTGTGTTGCCCTGCGACAGACTGGCGACCTGTCCAGGGTGTACCCCGCCTCTCGCCCGGGACGCAGCTGGAGATAGGCACCAGCAACCCTCCCGACCCCATTAGGGAAGAAGGGTGTTCAGATAATGGATGGATGGATGGATGGATGGTCTGTTTTTCCATGCAAGATCAGGGACCTCATGTATAAAAGAGTGTGAAGTTTTCACACTAAAACTTGGCATACAGACAAATTTAGAAAAGTGCAGCGCCTAAAAAAATTCTAATGTATAAAGCCGTACGTACGCACATACCTACACACTTTTCCTTTATACATCCCAATTTGCAGGAAGTAGAGCAGAGCTGCTGGTCCGCCCTGTCACCACCCATAAAAACATATGTAAATTAGTATAAATACCTGGAAGGCTGCCACCATGTGAAGCAATAACCATGGCAATGTCCTTGTTTGTAGCAGTATAAATATTTCTAATAATTATAATAATACATTTTATTTAAAATGTACTTTCAGGGCACATTATGTCACCTCAGAAAAATAAAAATAATACAATTTAAAGAAATAAAAATCAAAATTAAAAAAGACAGCAAAGAGATAGTGCAAACACCTTAACAGCAGAGCGCTCACAGAGAGTCATTTCAGTGGGGAATGTGAATGTTTATTCTAAATAGTAGAATTGTGCATAAGTTGTACATTTACAGAAACCACTCTATTATAATAATTAAAAGTAAGTGCTGTACAGTAAGAGAATCAAGATCATAACTCATTTATTGCCTTTGATTGAGTTTGTGTAATTGATAATATAATAGTTTTATTATAGTTCTTAACTGCCTTTTAAACCCACCGTTACAGACATGTACACGCATTCTGTAAAGGCTCCCCATGTATAAAGATATAGATTGAATTAGAGGCTATGGGAAACTTTGTTTTCCACATATCGTTTAGTTTTTAGGGCAAAACTTGCACTCCTCTCGTTGGATATTTCCACCTGCCACTTTCCAAATAGGTGTAAATTTCATCCAGATTGATCAAAGCACAGTGACAAGTTTGGAATCTTAACAAGAGAACAACTGACCTGAGGGGAACAGTAACATGTCTGAGCTGGCAGTGGACCGTTGTCAAGACATCATTGGCTTTTTTGAGTGTGGGGAGTTATGAACTGAGCATACAACACAATCAGTATTAGCAGCCAGCATATTAGTCAACATGTTACTTTTATTTACTTTCAAGTTATTTTCCTTTACATTTCCAAAAGCTTTCTTACCTGGTGTGACCCAGTCCAAAATAAAGGTATTTTCTATTGAGTTAAGTTCATGGAAGGAATAATAATTTAGAATGTGTGAAGCATTTTTGCTTAAATATGTTATAATTGTTATAAATAAGTATTAACAAAAAGAAATGTACTAAAAACCATTTTATAGGAAAGCAATCTTCACCATATTTTATTTTGAAAGACTTTTGTTTGTAAGAAGAAGAGGGGTAGGGCAAAGCAACTTGACTGGTGGTTGGCTGAGGGTCAGGAGGGAGGGAGAAAAAGAGACAAAAATGAGAAAGGAAAGAGATGAACCACGCAGAAAAAACATGGCGGAGTTATTAAGAATTGAGTGTTTTTGCAGATATTTCAACTCGATAGCCTGTTAATAGATATCGACTCTACACTCTTGTTTCCAACTACTGTGATAATTTCAGACCGGAATTCACTGTACAGTAGGTGGAAAGTCATATGTCACAGTGAATGGACACTGAGTACTGTGAAGTAACTCGGTTAACAGAAGACTTAACTATTTATTGTAGAATAGTATTTGGAGTTTATTATTCTTGGTCAAAGCTATGTTATTGGGTGAAAAGAATAGAAAAGTACTAGTGTATTATTACTCTACAGTGAAACTTAAAAGTTTAAACACGAGAGTGTTATTATTTGTAAATTAATGGAGTTAATTAACTCAGGGGCCCTTACCTACTTCAAAGGGGTATAATTGGGCTACACTAGGTCAAAAAGCTAGATGATATTAGGTCAAAAGTTCTACTTTTAACCTAAGTACACTTTGGTTAATTTTTGAAGAGGATCCCAAGACCACAAACTTACCGCCAATTTTTGGAACTACTATTCTAAACTGTGTTATGTTTTAAAAAACTTTGAGCATTCGTTTTAATTAAGGATGTACATGCTCAAACAAGGACCAGATCTAGGCTGGCAAAGGCAGTGTCTCACAAGACAGGTTTTAGTTTTCACATTCCCACCACACAATGGCAATGATTTCGACAAGATTTTTCTATGAACACTTTCAAAAAATCCACCATGTGTTTTGAAAAGCAGCCCAAATTTTAACAACTTGCACAAACCTGTTTTTTTTCATCCCAATATGTTCAGAAGAAACCCAGTTGGGTGGAACTCAATTGACGAATCCAACCCCATTGACCAAAAAAGAAAACCCAATGTGTACACACAGTATAAACAGCTTGCAAACATCTGAAAGAGGTAAAGAGGTAGGATCACCATTTTAATACCAACCCCCCCCCCATTTATTAAGATTGATTTGTTTTCCCCTTTTTGTACAAGTTCTACAAGAGAGCTTATTATTCCCCTGATAGAAACACACTTATTCAAATTTCATGAAAACATTCAGAAAAACACACTCATAAAAGGTTCACACAGAAAAAAAGAATAAGCAGAGGAAAAGTTGGGCAGGGAGAGGACATGACAGTGTTTCTCAAGGGGATCCTGAACATAAGAAGGTTCATGCCTCTCTCTTTCTTGCATTTTTCCCTCTCCAAGTCAGTGCGTATGCACACGAGTGTGCCACCTCCCACCGGAACCTCCTTCAACAACTGCAAAACTAGGACGAAGCCTGAGGAAGAAAAAAGACAAAGGCAAGACAAAGGCACATGGGAAGAAACTCAGATGGTTGGGTGAAAAGTCAAAATGGACAGCCAGAGGAAACACTTGAGAATAGGCCAACTGGTGCAAAGGCTGATCAAGACAGATGTAAGAAGCAGAGGCAGGAAGAACACTAACATGAAAGAAAAGGGAAGCAAAATTTTGTAGAAACAACAAGACACAGTCCAAAAGTGGACAAAAATCATTTTCAGAACAGCTATTATTTTAAGCACCTCTGGAGAAGGAATAGTGCAATTTCAGAACATTCAAATAGGTCTAAAACTATTTCTTTTGTGATGCCCTCACTATGCTCTACAGGACTCAAAGAACCTCAATAATTGAAATTGCAGACATGTGCCGCTACATTCTCCATTACCCTCAGTCTGTATTTTGAATACTCAACAGGTTGCTATGACGATCCCACAATATTAAATTTTCCTAATATCGCCCTCTCAAGATGCAGCCACAAAAACATGCTCACCCTGTCACCATGAGTAAAGTCATTCACTGCCACCATTAAGCTCAATCCAACACATCATGATGCTGCCGCCACAATAATAAACCCTGGGTTTTTTCTGCAGAAGTTCTGTTTACATGCTTGAATTGTCATTTCTGATAAGATTCAGAGCTTAGCCTCTGCCACAGTCGAGCTGCCACATTACATACATCATGGTCAAACATTGTAGTGATTGGGTGAAATCAGATGCAATCATTTAAAAGTTCAACTGAGTCCACGCTTCCAGCAAGCAATTGTTTCTCAATAGTTGATGGTCCGGACCCTCTGTCAATGTCAATGTCAAATTTATTTATATGGCACTTTACAAACAGGTGTAAGACTGCACCAAAGTGCTGTACAAGAACTGAATAAACCAGGGCATAGAACAAGTGTCCGGTTAATACCAAGCTAGAACTCTTATGGTGTGGATATTTTTTTGTTGTTGTTTGTTTTTTTAACGTGTCAAATTCTTGTGAAAGGAACTCATAAAGCTTCAGCATCAACAGACATAAAAAACAAAACGTTATCTGTTTGCTGGAAGCTTTTTTTAGAGGAGCCTGCAATTATCAGTTATCCAGGTATCTGTGGATAACTGATACCACAGATACCTGAGACGTGCTAACCTGAGTTAAATAAATTCAGATAGATAAATTTGAATTTTTTAAATATATTTTAAAAATTACCAGTGTTTTTGCTAAAATGTGAACGATTAATATTTCAAGTCTTCAGTACAAAGCTATATGCTTTTTGAATTTCTATTTACCATTTTGTCTTTCTGAAATGAGTTTGGAACCACCCATCAGTTTCAGTCTGACTGAAATTGGAATGCTGTGAGGTGCATTTAGGACTGAGAAGTGACAACAAAGCAGCAGTTTGAGAACGAACTGCTGAAGTGTCTGGAAACTGCTTGTTTAAGGGGAAACAGCTCTATTAGTCTGACACCACTCTTTCCCAATACTGTCAGTTTGGACAGCTGCTATTCTTCCCTTATCTACTTCTATATCAATTTGTGTTTCTATTCCCGAGTTGTCTGGTGAAACACACCGAGTCGGACATTGTTCAGGCTGGGAGAGTGGAAATCACTGTACAAACACAGGGTGAACCATCAAACCAAGTGATGTGAAAATGATATTGTATATAGTGATCCAGTGTAATTATGATGAACCTGTACCAAGCCAAAAACTCAAAAACTAGAGCTAATGATCTGCAGCAGTCTAGTGGAGTCGATCCTAATGCAGCATGGAATGCCAACTTCACTGCAGAGAGGAAACACCCGCAGCAGGTCACCATGGCAAAACACATCGTTGAGGTGGAACTCACTGTCTCTGCACTCAATCTATGCTACCAGAGTAAAGACTAAGGAACAAATGGTTTCATCAGGATTAAACACACCCCTAACACCCTTAACCTGGCCCGGAACGGTCACCTTCAGCCTTCTGTCCAAACCTTCATCAGATTATAATGACTGTAAACAGAAACCAGTAGTAACACATGCAGCATGGCACTGAGGACAACAGCTCTGATTACAACATGTTTTTGGGTCTGCTCATTTTGTTCTCCACCGCAAATATTATGCATTTTCTCTTTTTTAAACAAATCTGCAAGAATTAGCCTCAATCCTCATAAATTATTGAATATTTTAACCCTTTAATGACAGTATTTTTTTTAGCTTTAATCAAAAGCTTTTGTCCCCCTCCCTCATATGAATAGAAATTGCTTCAATACATAAGTTTGTATTACCCCAGCCTGGGAGTGTCAAAAAATGTCAGCAACATTAATAATAATCAATTTAAATTGTTTATTATTAAGTTAAAAATCATATTTAATTTTTTTTTTTCTATCAAGCAAAAATACTTTTCATTGACCACTGTCTCATTTATGTAAGTATGGCAATTTATATAAATGGGACTTGGGCGAAGGGACAACTTTTGACAACTTTTCAGAAACAAGTTAAACACGGATGAAATAAAAATTGTCCCCCAATGACCATGGTTATGAAAAATTAAAACTAAGAAAGCACAAAGAATAAATCTATTTAAAATGTTTAAGCTCTTCCTTTCTGCTGCAGCTACAATGTCTGTTGTTTGATTATATTGTATTTTTTCCTGAGGGACAGCCTCATACACTTTGACTGTACTATGTATAATGACAACAAAAATATATTAATTGAAAAAAGAACTGCATCTAACAGATATTAATTTGATTCATTTGTACCTGATGATTGATATCAACCATGAGGTACCAGTGAAAATAACTACAGGCCACTGAAAGACGATGAAAGAAGAGGTGAGTACTGCACTCTCCTCCTGACCGTCTCCATTTGAAGCAGTCGGAGCAGATATGAAACTCCTCTGTTGGTTCTGACCTGCTGAAGCAGAGCTTCCTCATCTCTTTCCAAACTTCAACTTCTGGTGTGAACCAGAGCACTTTTAGGAGTGCAGGTCACGACACACACCTCCCCCTCAACTCTTTGAGCATCTTCGCTCTAAACCCACAGAGTTGATCAATTTGTTCTGTTTGTGGTTTCAAAACTGAGAGCTCAGAAACACAGAGCTGAGGAGAGCAGCACACCTGCACACAGCTTAGTTTGTGACACATCCATGACAGTGTGGGATCTCTGGAGGTAAATTGAAATTTCAAGTGATCATTTGTCTTTCTGTGCCATCTGTGGGTGGTGAAGTTAATCCAAGGAAACAACAAAAATAGCCTTTACAGTAAAAACAGCCTCAGCAGCAGGCCTGACATCTTACTGTCCCTTTCCTGTCTCAGACATTGTTTTCAACCCTAATCTCCTTTCATCTTAAAGTAAAAAGATACAGGATGTTGAATGGGTCTTGGTTTCTAAAAAGTGATTTCCATGCTGTGTGACTAATATCCAGCATAAGCTTCTGTAATCTCCCAATTTACGTCAATATCCTTCTGTGCGTGTGCGTGTGTGTGTGTGTGTGTGTGTGTGCTACGTTAGAGCAGATAAATGATGCTAGGATTTGAGGAGACCAGTCAGATTGCTTTGTATTTGCCTAATAAAAAGCTAAAGGATATAAAATAAGTGATAATATGAGTTGCTGCCAAGACAATGACATTAACACCCAGACCCAATCAAGGACACTGTCGGTATCTCTTTGCTCTCACACACTCACACTTCCAACATGTCCTCACATCCAGAGAGAGGGACTGCCTGAGATGGGGAGAGAGAGAGAAAGAGAGCTAGAGAGAGAAAGACACAGAGAGAGGGCAGTGCAGGGCATTATCTTGATGAAACAGAGCTTGATACAGTGAGCCAAGCCAACGTGAACACAGCTCTGCTTTCTTTTAATGGAGATTACACACTAAAGGTCCACCCTGAGCTCATCATGTTCAATACAGTGTACAGCTACATCTTTGTGTGTGTGTGGGTGTGTGCGTGTGTGGGTGTGTGTGTAGAGGGGGGGAGGGGGGTGCATGGGTGTGCGTGCTGTTGTTGAGCTCTCCTTCATGTAATATGCTGCTATCCCACCACACTGTTACCATACACCTCCTGACCTCAAATCTGGCAGCCAATCAGATCTCCCGTCCATTCCTGAGCCTTGCAGTCATTCCATCATAAAGGTCGACAACTTCAACACATGACTCAGGGCTTTAGGGTCTGATTAGGGCTGGGCGATATGGCTTCAAAATAAAATCTCAGATTTTTTCCATACAAAGTTCCTTTTGTCACACCACTCTCTTTTGTAAGTGGTGCGATGGAGTATTTGGGCCAGTTGTGAAAATGTTGAAATAATAACAATAATACTATTGGCAAAATAAAGGTTCAATTTTACCATAAAAATGTCTTTAATTTACAATAAAAAAGTTCTTGTAATGAGAAAAAAAAAAAAACTTGATAGACCTGGCATGAGCAGCTCGGTTTGTGTGTTTATTCACAATTGGTTCACTGTTCCTGCTCTTGAACATATTTTATATTTTATTTGCTAATGTGTTAGAAAATAAAATATTTCTAGTAGGTATTATCTGTAAAACCAACAACAAAGTGTACCTTCCAGATGATTAATATTCCTGATAATTTTTTTGTTTTTTTGTTTGCTGGAGATCTCAATATTTTACTACTTCATTCTCTGAATATTCTGAATTTATTTTTTGGTGATATAAGGACTTAATTCCTGTGTTATATTGACTTTATTTTCAACTTTACTCTTTTAATTAAAATAAAAAAAGTTGTTGTTTTTCCCTAATACTCTATCATTGAGTCGACCTGAATTTAAAGTCCAAATAAACAGAAGATGTGAAACACGTCTGTTAAACAAAATGATCGCCATGGATGAGCTGGCTTCACTCTAAAACTCAAGTACATTGTTGGACAGAAATCCAGATTTTCCAAAACTAAAATCTTCAAAAACCAAAAATTTGATAAATTGATAGAACTGATTTATCACCCAGTACTAGGTCTCATCAGACGTGACGAGTCAGGAGTAAATAGTCTATTTGAATCTTTAACAATACTTTCTGATAAGCCTTAATATATACTGAATTTGACTTCTTGACTTCCCAACTTATGTAAAGACCCGCTCTCTGGTCGCCCTGAGTCATGCCCTGAAAGATTTTTAGACCTCAGGCTTATATAGCTGCACCCTATACAGAGTGCCATACAACACAATTCTTCCTCGTAGTCCCACAGTTTTCCTTCTTCCCTCTGTGACATAGTGAAGGTTGCATTTAGATCATACATACCTCCTTGTTTACATATTTTCTTGCCCGGTTTCCTGGCACATTCCTTGGATATTCTTTTGACTGTAAAATGAATAGAAAACTAAAGAATAACATGGAGCTCCTGGACGCGCAAAGCACACAGGAGCTAGCATGCACACACACATACGCACACACCCAAACACACAGAGCTGATTGACTGAAAGAGACTAAGAGAGGAAGGAGAGGAAAAACAAAGGAATGGAGAGAAAGAATGAATCACACCAGCTCAATCAGAGCAGCATTCAGTCTATCAGTCAGCCAGCCAGTCATTCAGTCAGCAAAATCAATCAGTGATGATCATGACAACGACTGTCTTGTTTAATGAACTGTGGCCTTGTGGCAGAGCACAATACGTTATGATGAGGTACAGACATGGGGGGTGTAGTGAAGGCAATAAGGAGAAAAAGGATCAAGAAATGGGATGGAGGAATTAGAGGACAATGTAGAGAAGGTCAGACAAGACAGGATGGGAGAAGCTGTGAACGGACATTAAAGTTCTGTCAACACATGTGCACACTGCTTTCTCTTATACAAATTACTTCCACATTCTCAGGTTGGATAAACACCGGCATGCACATTAAACATGCAAAGGTCATGCTTTTTGTATACTATCAGACAGAGATGCACTCTCACACTGAACATTTCCCAACAACACAGATGCTCTCTAAGCGACGGTTGTGGCTTTATTTCTCTCAGCCCTTCCACAACTGGCCTGACCGCTGGGCCTGCAGACCTACTCACCATCCTCAGTGGGAACGTAGATGTTGAGATAGAGGCAGTCCTCGCTCTGGTCCTGAACGTAAGTGGACACCACATCGATGCTGTTGGTGAACCAAACTGGCAGCATAACATCTGGCAGACGGCCCTCCACAATGCTCTGAGGACACACCGGAGCAAAGTGTGTGGCATTGTGAATGTCCGACCAGGATGCCGGCATGTCCGGAGGCTGGAAACGGCGCTCGCCGGTGGGCGGGGTGGCATAGGGGACGCCCAGAAACTGGATGACGGGCCCCAGGATCTCATTGTTGAGCTCCTTCTTAATGCCGCGCAGCCTGCCGTAGGCGGTCGTGACCACCGGGTCATTCTCGTCCAGTTTCTCGGCCAACACGGCAACCGGACACAGCAGAAGCAGCAGTCCAACCCATGTTAGTGTAAACACCCAGAAGCCCATGCCCAGTGATCTTCTCTTTAGCTCACATCCCATCCTCCTGCCCCTTTTCCTGGCAGTCTGAAAGAGAGCACTCCAAGTTTCTGAGTGGTGCCTCCACTGAGACATGATTGCCAGTTCTCAGCTTAGTTTTTTATCCTTAATGAAAATATGTTCAGTTAAGCTTTTCCACTTATGCCATGCAGATGCAAACACAAACAAAATCCAGGGTGACTTGTGCAGATGACGGCTGAAGTTGCTAAGAGCCCTTTTTATAACCCAGTGAGCTCCAACCATCCAGAGGAACGGTAGCAGTCATTAATTTTCTTCCTGTACATCTGAGAAATATTCCTCACTAGATGGAAAACACTCCACAAAAAAGTCCTGTCAGCATCCTCTGAAGGAAAGATGAACACTTTCATTTTCAAACATCAATTCTTGGGGGTGGAGCTGCCATTCACTGAAGAGTGTCTGTCATTCTGAGTTGTAGATGCAGGAGTAGCGGCGCGGTGGCGATCGTGGTTTAAGGGTTGATTATGTCGAGAGGTCTGTCCTCTGCAACGGAAAAGAGAGAGAAAAAAGCACCAGTCAGCAAACGTAGGAAGAAAGATAATCACATTGTCAGATCAGTGCCCTTTATTCTCACTTTTTATTTATACCTTTTATAGGACATTAAATAATACACCATTAACATTAATTTTTATCTTATACACAAATGCATAGGCATCCATCAAATAAATAGGAGACTTTTATTTATAGCACATCGCCACATGATTAAACTTCACAGTGCAAATAGTCTATCTGTATGCAGAGTTTGTTCAACAATTAAATTTTATATGAATCAAATACAGCATTAAACCATTGACAGCTTTAATGACTGTTTCGCCTGGGAACACTTGGTCCTTATAAACCTGGTGTATGTAACTTCAGAATGCACACCTCTTTACGCCACAAAATTTGCTTAGACACGGATAAAGATTTGATCCACTATCAGCAGGATATCCAGAGAGAATTATCCCAGGAGACAAGGACTCAAAGGTTCATCCACCAGAATCCAGACAACAGGCAAGACAAAGTACCTAAGCTGTTCTGGAAACCCACATAGAACCTGCAGGCGTGGCCAAAAGACTCGGTAGTGACATAAACATGCTTTGACGAAAAGAAGATAGAATAACTACAATGAGGTGTATAATTTTAAAAATATTCCTTTATGACAAAAAATAATCCTGATATTTTGATATGGAATAAAATGATCAGCTGACTTCTCTCCTCCGTCGATAGGCTTCTCTTGATTATGAAACCCATAACTTTTTGTTGGCCTTTACACTGTAAATATTCTACTCATATCTCATTCTCTACTGTCAATGTATTATTTCATTCCTGAAAAAAGGTACTGTGAAAGAGTGCACTATTGCCAACTCCTCAGCAAGGAAAGTAGTTATTTGGAGCAGCTGTACTGCTCACTGCAACTGCGTTTCCAGTAATGCTGTATGTGTTGTTGCCAGTGAAAATGAAAAATGATGGTATTTTGAAAAAATGTTGCTGGACCCTCATTGAAAAGTCACTAAATTGGCAACAGTGCATAAGTGGTTACTTGGTTTTGTGCTTCTCCAAGACCTTTAGAGAAGACCAGGGCATTATAGAGCATATAAATGATAATGATAAAAATGAATTGGTGCTTGAGCGTTAAAGTCTCTCAAGATATCACTTGAATTTAAGTTAGCGCTTTAGCCTTAGCTTCTACTAAATAACATGCTGGCATAGTGCTTTGGAATTATCAGAGCTAATGTTTATGATTAGGGCTTTAGTGTTAATGCAACTAACTCATTCGTTAGCGGTCCCCATCACTGACAGATACGAATCCTGATGTTATCCAAAGGAGTGGTCTTACTCTCAATTATTCCCAGGAACATTTGCAGAGTGATATCAAAAAATACTTCAAAAGAAACTGCCATGAAAAGAAAATGTGGTGATAATCTGCATTTTCCAGCATGACAGAGCACCAAGTGACAAGGTACAAAGCATAAAAAGGATCAGAGATCAAAACAATTACATTTTGGACCCATGTATATGAAACCCTACAGATCAGAATCTCACTGAGTCCCTGTGGTCAGTTCTCAGAAAGCAAGTGAGCAAAGTGAACATAAGCCTACAAACCAGGATCTACTCTAAGCCCTAATAAGAAAAGATGGAATGCTATCAATCAGGATTGGTCCCAGACCTAACTGATGTTAGGGAAAAAAGGATCAACTCTGGAAAAATTGACTGTTTACTCACATCGACTAGAGGGCTGTTAGTGATGATCAAACACAAAACATGTGAAGACAACTGATGTTATGGCTGACTGCTGCAATCTGCTTCCAGTGTGTTATTACATTCTGGAAAGGAACTGACATGGAGCTAGCAGTGAAGATGCTTACAATAGATGGCATGTAAATGTTTCAATAAAAGTAACTATACTTAATACAAATATCTAAAGCTGAATGCTGGGCACAAAAACTAAAAAAAGTAAAGAGATATATATTTTTTTCCCTTTAGTAGTCCATGAAGAACCTGGAAAGCAGATCAATAGAATGATTCAGACAACATGAGTGAAATTATGTTTGATGCATTTAAGTGTTTCTGTCTGATTTAGATCCCTAATGTAAAACATTTTGGCCCTCATTTTCACTCAGTTTAGAAGCTAAACCATCTGAAGATGAATTAAAACCTTAAAACTGGACAAAGATCACTTTCGCTTCCGGAGAAGCTGCACGTACAAAATAATAAATTCCAACAGATGAGCTGGGTGGAAATGGCAGAAGGAAATGGAACAATTTCCTTCATGGGTTAAATGTTAGCAGCAGTGGGATAGTAATGAGAAAGAAGTGAATAAGAAAATGAAGATCAAACTACCACATGCAGCATAAAGAGGAAGTTCAACCCCTGTTTGAGTTGATAAAAGTGTTTTGATCATGACATTAAAACTTTTCACCACTGTAAGAAAGCTGAATCTTGTTATTGAGCACACCCACCATGTGCCTACAGAGATACAGGAAGACCAGTGTTTGTATTCTGAGCATCCTTTGCCACATAAATAACTGATGCACACCAAAGAACATGAATTATGTACATACATTCTGTGCACTTTTGAAATTCCTAAGCATCCATTTTCCAGCATCTCATTTGGCATGGCCCCATTTGGGACAGTTTACCTTTTTCATTTCCTTCAAATGACCACAAATACTATAAACTAAAACAATATAAAGCACTTCTTAAACTTGCTTGAAATCAACATCTCTCCTAAGTGAATAGAACACTATACATGATCTTTTTAGTTTGTGTTTAAAAATGCAATAGAGACAATAAATCCAAGCTGCTGACTTTGCTCTTCTATATCTGTCATGATGTTGATTGTTGAAATGTGGACCCAAATACATAGAGGCAGAGGCAGCAACTGAGTTAGATGATTTAATGAAAAGACACTGAACACAAAAAATAGAACATCGAAGGTAACAGCAAAAATTAAACCAAAAGAACTTCCAGTCAGGAGACATGGGGTAGAAACAGGGACACACAAAGGTCTGAGGTGAGTAGACATAAGGATCTGACAAGTAATGGCAGAGAATGAGGGGCTGAGGGGCAGGGTGAAAGTGGCACAAAGAAACTACATAGATATACAGGGAAACATAAAAGACTGAGGGAAGTAGCATAAGGGAACTGGAAATAATTCTAAAACTAAGCTAAAAGAAAACATAGTAAAGTAGAAAAAGCCAAAGATGAGGAGAAACAATGAAAGAACACAGACTAAAAGGAACTAGAGGGACTAAATATAGAAATAACCTAACTAGAATCATTTGTGTTTCCTCTCTTGCTCTCGGCAAAGGCGGACACTTTTTTCCTCTGCTCCCTCCCTGCCCTTGCCTCACCTGCTTGCTCTGTTTATGTCCTGTCTTTTTCTATAATTTTGGAGCCTTTTTTGCACATCCTCCAAATCTACAAATTATGGATCTAGTCAACCGGTCTCTCAATGCAATTGATCAAATTTTCTCGACAAGAAGACTGGGCACAGGAGAGACCTCTTGTTCTACGGGGACACACATGGCGGGATACACCCTGGATAATTCATGATACAGCATTTTTGTTGTTTGGAACTTCCAGATACCTGGCTTATCGACAAATCTGTGACAGACTTGGCCAAACTAGTGACTCTTGGCTATTGAGAAACAGTTGGCTTCATTATGAACCAGTAGTTGGTTATGAGGAAAAGGGATCAAAGACATCCATCACTGTCAGCTGTGTTAAGATGCAGCCAGATTCCTGACTCAGTAAGACAGAAGAAATTGCATAATATATATAAGGAGTAGAGAGAAGGGTTCAATAGTAACATAATATCTGAAACCTGCTAACGGACCCACACACAGCAGCACTGAACTCCATAAACCACTACAAGTCTTTTAATTTCCTGTGCTTTGTCTCATTTCTCCAGGCTTCTCATCAATCATTTTTGTGACCTGTACATACACACCACAAAACACACACACGCAAACACTAAAACAAATCATACATACATTTGTTATACTTCAGTCTTAAAAATAAACAATTTGAATTTTAATTGAATTATGTAAGATCATTACTTTAGTTCATAGTTAAGTATCAATAGTGCTAATGAACACAAAATAAGAAACAATAAAACTGTTGTATATGAGAGCTGTGTATAATTCATCATATAATGCATTATTATGGTAACTGCCATCTTGATGCTTGGGGATAAACTCCTTTGTTAGCTGCCTTTAAAAACTCAGCAGTTTTGTTATTTGTTCTGGGACATGAGAATTGCTAACTAAAGCCCTTTTACTTTAAGGAAAACTAATGTATGCTAAATGGTCCCTTAGGCAACTGCCAAAGACAGAAATGTGTAATTCACACATTTTTCACATAAAGATAGCAAGTAATAATAGAGGTAAGCAGAGCAGAACTTTGTTATCTCTCATCTGACAGCAAGCCTTGCAATTAAAGAGGCTTTAATCATTTTTTTCAGTTAATTGTGTCAATGGTGCAGCTGATGTGTCTGCATTATCATATGAGGCCACAACCATGACTGGTAATAGCCATTCTAATCAGTATGGCTGTAAAATTGACCAAGATCATGAGTTGACTACTTTGATATATGGGGACAACCAAGCCATGGTTCTATATGATTATGTAAAGAATTGAATTCTCAAGATGTTAACCAATTATGATTATGGTGAGAAAATGATGCTTGAGCTTCATCTGGTCTCAATGTTCAGCTTTAATGTCATAAAACTAAAACTAGGGCACATTTCTGAAACCCAAACACATTTTGGGTTTCAATAAACACATTTTAGTTTATTGACATAAATCAATAAACTATCATTAAAATTAAACAATGTGGCAATCCTGCAGCAGACAACAACCAGAGTTGTTGTCAAAGATGGTCAGAAAGTTTAAACAGACAAGTTTAGAGTTTTGACTGAATCTGGAAAGAAAGTCTTTGCTTCCAATATCAAAGACCAAAAGGAAAAGAGTTGCAGTACTCAGTCTGTGACATGACGAGACTACAGATAAAGATGGCAGCAGCTTGAAGTGAGGAAAGGGCAGAGTTGATTGATGCTGTAGGTGGTATTACTTGTGTGAGGCCAAAATACTGACAGGGATGACAGCCAGACTTCTCATCTAAGGGCAGGCAAGGATGGAGGAACTGTCAATGACAATGGAAAGATTGTGGGATTTGGTCTATGTGAAAGCTAGTCAAAGACTGAAAGCATTTTTTATTTCTTGTAAGTTTGAGAAAGCTGAAAGAGGACCACAGTTTAATCAGCAAGTGATAGTAAAGCAAGTGATGGAAGGCTGAAATTAGATTAAGGGGAACTATAAATCTTGGTGTCATCAACATAGCAGTGAAAGTTAATGAATATGAGCCTGAGACAGTCTGTAAATAATGAACAGAAAGGGTCCTAACTAGTTGTGGCTGAAGAAAGAAAATCTTCAAATGAATTGTCGGAAAATGTCTACAATTCCACAATATTACAGCATTCTTCATTAAAATAAAATTAAAATAATAGTTGAATATATATATATATATATATATATATATATATATATATATATATATATATATATATATATATATATATATATATATATATATATATATATATATATATATATATATATATATATATATATATATAACTTATATTATATATATATATATAATATAAGTTAATGTGTGTTATATTCACTTCTTGGGTTTGTTTTCACTGTAGCTTGATCACAGGCATGCAGCAGCAGGTAAAGGAAGCAATGCGCCAGTAAAAGTGAGCCATCAAGTCAACAAACAACTTCAGTTTTCCGTCTGCCAGACCTTACCTTCCCTTTGAAACATCTGTTTAATCAAATTATGTATTCGAGTTCCAGATGTAAGGCATTTCGTCCGACCAGAGCAATACAGGTTCTAACTGAGGCTTCTCAGTCCCTCCTGCTTAAACAGCCACACTGTTAGCCACAAACCCTCTTCCTCCTAAACAGTCATAATTCTACATAAACCACTAGTTATTGAAAGAAAATGACATACGCACTGACAAATGTAAAACATCTTCAACACTTGCCAAAGAATAGCAAGCAGACAGAAAAGAGGCAGCGTGAGTGCTGTGAAGGAATCCATCTTCATTGATTGTTCAGTTATTTTGCTAATAAGCCTGTAAAAATAGCAGCATTTGTCCCACAACAATGCTGATGCAAATAAAATGACATGATGCTCATTATGAACACATGAGCTAGTCAAAAACACACATGAGCTAGTCAAAAAAAAATAAAGCAAAGTATTTATAAAGCAAATACTTTGCTTTATAAATACTTTGATAAAGCAAAGTATTTATCAATTTAGAAACTAACCATAAAAAATAGGCCTTCTTAGAGCACACTAATATGCTATTGTTGTAGAATTTTGCAACTGGTATTTTTTTTACTCTGATTACCCTGCAGAAAGAGAATGGGGCTCCCAAATTTTTACAAATAATTAAAAGTTAAAAATGAGAACCTAAAAATGTCAATTCCTGAGGTAAACTGAAGAAAACGTGGAGGATGGACAATGGCCACTGAAGCAAAATGCAGAAAACGGACCTCACAAGTACACTGTAAAATATTTGAGGCACATTTAGTTGTGTCTGCTATTTTCTAAATCAAATAAATTTAGGGCATTTTAGATTTTGACCCTAAATGTCTCAGTTTGTGAAAGATAAACTTAAGTTAAGTTGTGATAACTTTTTTTTTTATTTTGTCAAACCACCAAGAGTTGAATAAACTGGAGTTATTAGGTTGGCACTTTAAAAAACTGACAGAAGAAAAAGACAGCAGCAAAAACTATTTCCCAGAGTGCTTAGCACCATGTTTTTCTATCCTGAGATAAAAGTGTGTTTCATTGATCTAACTTTTGTGTGTTATTAAGAGAAATGTTTAGTTTAATGCTTGAGTATAATGTCCTGTTCACACTACTTGTTTTTGAGCAGAAATCAATGTGAATTCATTAATTCATTATTATTAAAAATAAATATCAGATCAGAAATTGTGTTCTTGCAATTTGAAACAAGAATTTAAATTACTCTTAAGTAAAATAAGCAGTTATTTCAACTTGATATTAGAGAAATATGTGCACTTCAACTAAAGAACACATATTTAGCTAAGTGGGGGAAGGTTTTTTTTTCTTGCACACTGTGAAATAATATTTTGGTTTTACTTGCAGCATTAAGTGCAAACTGACAATTCAAGATTAATGAATTCAGAACAATGTTTAGATCAATATAATTTTCTTGCTGACTTAAGCTGCCTTTTCAAGGCATCAGGTGGACTTTCATTTTCAAGTTAAACCACCTTCAAATGTTTTACAGAGTAAAACAAGAAAGAGGATTAGTGTATGAATGGACTGCAGTTGCCATAAAGTAGGAACTAAAGCATTGGTTGTGCATTATTTGTTCCTTAGTATTTCTTCATTATTGGTGCCCTGCTATCTCTGTCCTTCATTTAATTCCCGTACTAATAGAATCAATAAAAGAGTTGAATTCTCTGAGAAAACAATCCTTCAGTGGTTGTTGGAATAACTTCACTTACAGGTAAAATATTTCTTAAAGATAACATTTGCTAAGTTTCACTGAACAAAAAATGGAAGAAATGGATTCAATTGAACAAACAAAAACAAACAAAAAAAGCATGTATCTTTAAAGGTCATTCCAAGCGAATGAGTCCTCTTGATTTTTTTAAATCAAGAGGACTTGATTTTTTTTTATTAAAAAATCAAGAGGACTGAAAAGCAGGACTTTGTAATTTCTAAACACAGATGAATTCAGAATTTTCTAAATCATAAATTATAGTAGAATCTATAAAATGATGTTCATAAAGAACAAAAAAACTTACTACAGACACTTCATATATATGAAGAGGCAGTAGTAATGACTGGAACAAGAGAAGGCCCTAAAACTGTGCACTGCAACCAGACATCTAGACATATTGTAAACATCTATTGAGGATGGGGAAGAGGTCCCCTCAGGTAAAGAGGGAAAAATCATGGAGAGTGATTGTTGAGGATTCTGACATATGTTGCTCATTTTTTTATCGCTGGTCATAAATAGTTGTATGAGGGTTTACTGAATAACCATGGTTACAGCGGTGCATTCCATTACAGAGCATGATAGTTCATTGGGGCCTGCCCATAGCAATTTAGTTTATTATCATCGGCAACTGCTGAACCACTCTCAACAGTAAACAGATCGACTGAAGAGCATTAAGAAGGAAGAGGAAACTGCACAAAACGTGAGTCTTCTATTTTAAAAATAGAAGACTCACTTCGAAAAGAAAACATAAAGAACTATTAGCAGTGATGGAGAATTATAAACTAAAGTCCTGAGGGGCTTCCAGGCCTCTAAGCTGGTGAAGGCTAACTAGCAAAGCAGAAAAGAATGCAGCAAAGAAAGATGTTGCAATTTGATGTGATAGCAATATCAAAAAGAAGAGGCAGACATTTGAGAAATGCGAAGGCCTCAAAGAGGAAATACAGACATTGAGAGATGAGGTGCCAGTGGTCCTGTTACATGGAGTTGCAGCCCCCAAACTGGAGAATTGACTACAGCAGATTCTGGGTCCAAATAAAGAGAAAATGTAATTCTGGGAACAACTAAGATGCTTTACAGAACTCTAAAGTTCTACAATTGAAATTTACTAAACTAAGTAATTTCGTGGATATAGTGGGGGGTTTTTAAGAATTTGCTTCTACATGTCACATATTGGACAAATTGAATCTCCTTCATAAAATGTGTTTCTCTGTTTTGTTAACAAACTCTGTGACTAGAAACCTAGTTTAACCCAGAAATCAACCATTCATATTAGGTAGTGGCATTCTACATTTAAATTGCTAATTAGCACAAGGAATGACTGAGCAATAAAGGATATTGCTTTAAAAAACTTTTCATAGCAAGAGCTCAATAATTGCTTCTTTTTTTTTTTGGTATATTTCCATCTGAGTTCCAAGTGTGTTTTCCAATTCAAAACTGCAATGGCATGCTTTTTTTTTTTTTTTGCTTTGTTTATTGACTAAACAAATAGGGTTCAGATATGGGTTATCTGGGCCTTGTGATTACTCCAGTATTCAAGGCACAGGCAGAAAAATCAAACCTCTCTTCCAGAAAGTAGCTCTGCTTCACATAATGTAAAACACAGAACTCCTTCAGTTCGTTGTATTGCTACGATTTAGCCTCATCTGTCATGTTAAGGTTTCATGAAGAAACCTTTTTACATTACAATGCACAGATTCAGGTCCTAACCTGTACAAAACAAGCATATTACATTTAATTTACATTTATGATATGCATGATGGATAAAGTAAAAATTCCTATACTTGAATTTTTGCATCTTCCTTTGTACAACCTATCCTTCCAATTTGTAATAAGTATAGTTAGAAGTTGTAATATCTGAAGTGACCAAATTAGTTGATAAAGAATGTGCATTTTATGAAATCCTTTCAGAGTATCAGGTATTAGATTCCCTTAAAATTCAGTGATGTGTTGTGATTTGAGACCTCTTGCTGTTAGTTTCCCACTTCAATAGCATTAGGCTGAAGAGACCAATCAGAGATACCTTGTATGTTTTCAGTCTGCATGTGAAGTAAGGAGGAAAAAACAGTATTAAGCATCCAGTGAGAACCAAAACTCTCACTTGTTGACATTTTAGCTGGGGTACAACATTGACATAAATGAGACATAGCCACTGGGTCTGTGTGAAGATTAGAGTAGGCAATGCATGTGAAATCACTGCACCAGATTGTTCTATGAAAGACCAATACAAAGGAACAATACATCCGTATAGAAAACAGCAAAAACGGTTGATGAGCAGCTGTTCAACAGAGCACACAAGCACATTCAGGAACTATTTATGTAAGTATATTGCAGTTTTTATTTTTTTTGCAGAATGCTGAAGGCAATGGAGAGAAGAGAGGACAGCATGAACAGATTACTTCCACGCAGCTGACCAGGCTGACATCACACGGTTAGCTTGATAATGTAATTTACCATAAAAAGTGGAGCCCTTTGCTGTTTTGGTGACACAACCGTACTGCACCCAGTCACACTAGCAGTGCATCATTCTAGCACACCTCCTGCCAAAATTTAAATAAAATGCGCTGGATTATAATTCCATGAGAGGAGCACAGATTAGTCAGTGCTAGAGGAGAATGTAGCTTCAGTCTGCGGCACTTTGCTCTGATTTTGTGCTGTGTGAGTACTTGCGTGGCTGCCAATTGCTCCCGTCATTCCCTTTCTGTCCTATCAGATTACTCTCTAAAAGGCAATGAGTCTATCTATCTATCTATCTATCTATCTATCTATCTATCTATCTATCTATCTATCTATCTATCTATCTATCTATCTATCTATCTATCTATCTATCTATCTATCTATCTATCTATCTATCTATCTATCTATCTATCTATCTATCTATCTATCTATCTATCTATCTATCTATCTATCTATCTATCTATCATAAATTTTCTGCACTCAGTTATAAGCTGTATTTTGATTAAAATTTTTATATTTAAAATATTGTTATTAGCGCATACTATGTTTTAATTATTTTCTTGCTCTCTCTATCCCCCACTCCTTCTCCCCTTCCCCTGATCTTGCTTCAATTGACTGCTGATTGAATGCCACTGGGTGTGCGAGGCAAATTTCACATGTGGCCTGGACCAGGGAACTGGCTGGAAAATCCCTGCTCAATCTTCACTTTCCATCTTCACTCCATTTCCTCACCTTTCTGTTCTTCATCCTCACCTGAATTTCCTTATTTCTTGGCTATTTCTTCCCTTCAAAGCTTTAATTTTGAACTCAACGTTCTAGCACCCTGCTGAGTTTGCTTTTTAATCTGAACATCTGACGCAGTTCCTCCAGTATTAAAGGCGCTGCTGTACACCAGGACTGGGTCTGGCATCAGGGTTATCAATGTAAAGCAGAACTTTTAAAAAGTTACAACTTTGAAACAACTATCATACATTTTATATGAAGTGAAGTTTTATTGTAAAGATGCCAGAAATGCCTTTGGAACACCCATTGACTGAATGAGAGCTGTAACACTTTTACCTGACAAAAACTAATTCTGCTGTTTGGAAATAGTTCACAAAGTCTTGGAAACTGAAGGACACAGCTGTTAAAGTTAATTCAATATTAAAGGAAGACTATAATTCTAGAACAATGCAGAGAATCAACATCATTGTTCACAACTTCTCCTTCTGTTCGCTGAATAGCCTGGTAGAAACTTTACTGGAGAAATCCCATTCATTGAGAGAAAGCCCAGACAGATTAATGAAATGTGGTTAGAATTGAGCAAAAGAAGGCAATGACAAAGCTTCGTAAACTCTTCTATACCAAAAGAACTCTGGAACTTTGAGCAGGTTATTTCACATCAACTGAAGCCTATTCCCTGAACTCGAGCAACATATACCCCGTTGAGGATCTGCAAATGATTCAGATCATCAACCTAATTCAAAGATAGCTGAATAAGAAAGTTAGCTTTTTAAAGATGGCTTTTTTACATGAGGCAAATTTCAGTTTGGGAAAAAGATTCCCAAACTGACCAAAGTCTGTGTAGAAAAGTATTTCCCTTAAAGGTTAATGTGTTTGAGTATAAGGTCAAAAATGAATGATGGGGCATTCTAATTTCAGATTTGTCAGTAGAAGACAAAGTTCATGGTCCCATCAGTGAAAGCAATCCATGTGCTGAAACAGTGAAGCATTCTCACACCGTAAGATGACCACACCAAGTTTGATTGTTTGTATAAAGTGAACTTCTATTCTCAAATCCATTTCCTTTAAATCAAGGCAAAAAATTCACATTTAGAGTTATCTGATTCATATCAGCTGTATAGATTGATTAAAGTGGCATAACTATGTGTTTTCCAGGCACATTGTGTCATCTTATACTGGACTCAAGTAAATATGTTACCTTCAGTTATCATAAAAATGCTATATTAAATATGACAAGAAATTGGAAATCATAATTTAACACCTTGATATTTGGTTTCTGCCTCTTTAAAAACTCCTGCTCTTTCTGAAACTCAGGAAATCATCACAACATCTCTTATAAGCATTTCACATAGAAGTAGGTTGCATAAAGAGCTCAGCAGATGTGCAATTCCATCATCTGTATGCTAATTGCTGTTGGTTAGTCTGAAGGAGGTGAGAGGGGGATTTACAGGTGATGACTGCTCTGTGTGTGGTGCTAGGTCCAGCTAGTTATAGTTGCTATGGAGATTAAAGGATTTCTCAAACATGCAGGAGAGATTCAAGGCAATACTCCATGTATGTTTTTGAGGGAATAACATAACACAAAGCTCAAAAATAGTCATTTTAACAAGGTACTGCCTCTTTACCATATTTGATTTATATTTATTCTCGATGATTTTGATGATGGCATTTGTCAAAATGTAATGCTTAATGCTTGCGTCATAATCGGTTATTATATTAGGTTTTTATGGTGTAAAACACTTTGAACTGCCTTGTTGCTGAAATTTGCTATACAAACAAACCTGACTCTATTGGTTTGACAATCTGTGGTCAGCTGAAGTCCCAAAGCCCTAGAACTACGTTGCTTTGCCCTTTCCCCTTAATCTATGAAATTATAACTTGAAAACTACATTCATTTTTGAATGTAGCTCCAAAATTGAATGTGGAGAAATAAAAAAATCAAGAAATGTATAAAAGGAGAAAAAACCTTTTGACAGCTTCCTATCAAGTGATCACCAACTCCCTTTTTATGGTAGTAACTCATCTTTGGAATTATCTACTTTATTTACAAAGCTTCTATTCAAAGCTTACAAAATGTAAGTTGCACATATTGTCCTTTCTATTCATGTGCATTATGTTGTTGTTTTTTTTTTTGTTTTGTTTGTTCAGGTGAGGAATCAGTGCAGTTTTGTAGCTCCCACTCTCCAGTCCTTTCTGATGCTGCCCATTTTCTAACATCCTGTGTGACCTTACGGTCTTTACCCTTTTACCCTCACTCCTTCACTTTGCAGCTCTCTCTGTTTTATCACATTATTCAAAAAGTTTGATTATCATATTTAAAGTTGATTGGCTCTTTATTGACTTTGCTTTCTTGCCATTTCTTCTATGTCCACTTTTCTCTTCTTGACCAATAAGTTTAAATTTCTCCACATTGTCAACTCCACCCTCCCTTTTCTTTGACACCTTTCTTTCATCAGGCTCTTCCCTTTGCTCTCAATTTCCTCATGCTCTGCTCCCCTAACCTCACGTCTGTCTCCTCACAGCTTCTCATCATTCTCTTCATCTCTCCTAATTTCAACTCCTGGCCGGGGCAGGAGTGGTGGAGCAGCGTAACAAATCCCTGCTGAATGGCCTCCGCCTGACTCACCGCTCTAATGAACTAAGATCAGCCACAGCGGCCCGCAGCCACACTGCTGCCATTTCATTACGCTCAGTGACAGTCGGTAAAGTGACATGTATGGGTGCTTGTGCGTGCGTGTGTGTGTCATGGGGTTATAATTCTGTTTACACAATCCCACTGACATGTGGGGACAAATAGCAAGTCCCCATGACGACTGTGTGTTGTGTTGGAGTAGGGAAGTAGCGTTGAGAACTACTTAAAGTGGAAAGATTAAATGTCCCCTCACCAACTCAAGGAGATCTTTCAAAATAAAGTTTTAATTTAACTATGTTAGACTGTATGTCTGGTATAGTTTTCATATATTAGACAGAAAAGAAAAAAATGTGTCTGAAGCATTTACAGAAAAACAATTAGGAACACTTTTGTGTTTGTAGACTGTAATTGAATTCCATTATGAAAGGTGTCATCATGGACAGGCTTCATTTCAGACAAAAGAATGCTAAGTTATGAAACACCCAGATTTATAGATGGGTTTATTTAGACAGAGGGGACGTCCTGTCCACTCAGTACCACCTATTGGTAGACAGGGAATGGCAAGTGAGGAGTAATGGAACAATAACAGCTGTTGTTCATTATCAAACCATGGTATGTGACACCATGACAACTAGATTTTTTTTTGTTCCACAGAAAGAACCATAATGTTTAACATAACCTTTTGTATTATACGTCTAAGGATTTCAAAAACACGAAAAAATCATGTAGAAATGAAAAAGGACAGAATGGATTATATCTAACAAAGACTTCCTGAATTCATTAGATGTGCTATTATCTATGGCGTTCCACACTTCACTTTTGGCATAGTGTTTCTGGATTGATGTTTAGAACCTTTCTTTCTCCAAGCATACTACCTCAGAATCTGCTAAGAATTAATTAGCATATAGATGTGTTCATTACTTATTTGGTCAACAGGAGCAGAAGGTTTCTATTCAATAATCAATTGTCTTTCTGGAGAAGAATCAATGGTCCCTTCTGACCGTGTTTCTTCATAACTTTGGTACCTCACTGACCCTCACAGGATTCCATCTCCTCTGAGGAGATGTTCTTATGTGCTGAGAGTATTCACTTGCTCCTACTTTGTTGGCTTTTGCTTCTTCACTTGCTCCTTGAGACTTGACTGCATGTTCTCAATAGTGTTAAGACTTGGGAGCCACTAATTTCTCTTTTGCCTTACAATACATGGCTCCTTCTTGCTGAAAAAAACTACAGATTACAAAGCTATTTCTAGATTTTTAGAGAAAAATACTAGTAGTTGCTCTTTATTAATGGTAGTGTAGTTGGAAAGTACTGTGAACACCCTCAGCTGCTAGGCAAAATCCACACATCATTGGGATGGCTTATTTCTTTGAAGGTAACCGTAGCTTCCAAAAGAAGAAAATCAATTCAAGCACAATTCTCCCTTTGTTAGTGCAATAAACCTGCTATTTATATTGATGAAGTCACTGCATGTAGAAGCTACATTGGAACAGCTGTTAGCACTATCACCTTGCAGAAAGAATATCCCAGTTTCAAATCATTTGGTCTTACTACATAGAATTTACAAGCATTTGAAACATCAAGCAAACATTGTTACTCTGAACCCAAATGTCCACCAATGTTTCTGTGACTGTTTAGGTGTCAGGACCACTGAAACACTAACATTCTATGACAATCTATGTATTCCACATTTTCAAAAGCCATTTCTCTCTAGCTTATTTGTCATTACCAGCTCATCAGCCATATGTATCCATAAAATGCATATGGTATATAAATATAGATTTAACCCAGTTTACGGTACCTGGCCAAGTCCTGGACCCTATAAGGATAAGTGGGTTTAGCTAATGGATGGATATAAACATGGAGATAATATATGCCAGCAGCCTAAATGAAGTCATTAATATTGGCCATATCAGAAGCTTAAATTGGAGAAAATGTCAAAAAAAACAAACAAAAAAAAAAACAAGTCAGAACTTAAATGAATGACTGTGAACTAACAATCAGCACTACTGTGTTAAATGTCCAAATAAATTCAAAACGTGAATCTCTGAATGACATCATACCAACTCAGTTACGTTCCAAACACGTTTAAGTTAGTGAGATATGTAAACGGTTTGAAAAGTTAATGAATTACACATTTGTAAAATTTTGTGAACACTCGCTAAAGCTTTAACACCCACCCACACTCACAAAATAGACTGAATTATAGCATTTAATAAAGTGGAGTCAGTATGTGGCAGGATCCAATGGTGCAGTGATTGTCTGAGAGGGCAGTCAGGGAAAACTATGAGCCAATCATTTCCTCCTGGCACGTCAACACATGGAACACGCTGTTATTTGAAACACAGGAAGGGAGAAGTAGAGAACAGTTAAAGGGAAAGAAATGGGAGACTTATGGCTTAGTCAGTCACTCAGCTAAACGCTATCAGCCGGTGCTGTGGATGGTCTCATCCATATCCATATTCTTTTTTCCATCAACCATCTATATACAGCTCTTCTCCAGCTGCTGCACTGTGATAAAACCTCCCCATCCTCACATTTTGCCATCACTCCATCCAATTGTCTTACCCTGTTTTAAGCATCTCATCTCACCTCCGCCTACAATATGACAAACTCTTTTACACACCCATACACATGCACATACACACCAGGGATTACAGAAGGGATTTATAGTGACCCTCGGTGGGATGCCTTGCAGGTCTAACCGGATTCAACTCTTCTGCTCTGAGAACTAGTTGGTCTGAGTGTATTATACTTGAAATGAGAGAATTTTCTGTTTGTCAGGACTTTCTACTAACATGTTGCTGACATTGCAAACAGAGTTTTGCCAGTCAGTATCTGAATTAAAACGGCTTGAGCTAAACTAACCTGACACTTCCATTTCTTTCCTCTTTGTGTCATAAAGGGCATGGTATCAATTAGATTTTTTTCCACTATTGATTCTTTACAAAAACTGTCTTTAATGGCTTTTATTAATTTCCCCAACTTTCTCATGTCAGTGTTTTGGTTTTGGGAAAACACATTCACATTAATATTAATAATGCCTTCTTTCAAACACACCCCATGACAATAACAGAAAGAGCAGTGTACACGTGTGATATTTTGTATTTGTGCAATTTTGTACAATGATGAAGAATGCCAAAATGCTTTACAGAGTCAGATGTTTCTTACAAGAAAATGTCATATTTACATAACAATTCACATTAGAATATCAATCAGGCAGTAGGTGTAAAATGCTGGTAGTTGAATGGATCAGTGGAAAATTTCACTATGGTCCATGTTAAAAGTTGCTGAAGAGATGGAGCAACAGAAGCTTTTAGCTGATTTACTCATGAGTCAGTTTTAGAGAAACTATATATTTTGCTTGGGTTAGGTGTTTATAGTTGTTTGCTGTTATGGGTCAGTCCAACACAAGGTATACTTGACTACTTTAGTGTGAAATGTGTAACACAACATAGTTTCCCCATTCATTTGGTCAAGGTTCTACAATAAGAATCCTAATGTGGCCCTGAAGGATCATCAAAATGCAGTTTAGTATAAATCAGTTAAGTATAAAACTGATTTATACTAAAACAGACTTTATGTGAAAAGAGAATCTGTGGTAAAATGGAATTCATGCAAAAAAACAGGCCACCTCATAATCGCCTGAATAGTTTAGCAGAGAATGCAAAAGAAAAGTTTGGACAGTGCTGGTACTTATTTAATGATGCAATGCTCTGAAATCTTGGGGAAAGCACCTAGCATGCTTAATTAAGAGCCATTGCCAACGAGAGTGCCATTTCTTAATATGACATTATGCAATTCAGAAATCTGCCACGCTTAAGGTCAGGTATAAATGTTACCATGTCTACAGTCAGTAAGACTGCTGTGAGAATCCAATGCAGCAAAGCAGTACAATGCTGAAACCAAAAAAACAATGACACCACATTATTTATTTAAAGCATTTTAAAAATATATTTTTTCTTACTATTTTTGTTTAACTTAGGTCTGTATTGAGCTGACACAATAGAAATGCTCTGTAGAGCTTTACAGTGAAAAAAAATGAAAAAATGGTCAAACAGGAAATGAACAGAAACCTCTATCCCTCCCCATCACCAACAGTTCCACTCATTCAAAGACATTTATATAAACCAGTTCTTTCAGTACCTTCTCTCTGTCTCTGTGGAGAACCAAAACTGACATTAAAAATAAGAGCAGTAATATATATATATATATATATATATATATATATATATATATATATATATATATATATATATATATATATATATATATATATATATATATTGCTATTCCTTATACATGCATTGTTGTTTTTATATCTATGTTTCATTATGCAAATGAGGTGGGTTGGAATCTTAAGGCTTTAATGTCTGCCTATTGGTTGGTTAGCATTACACTATTCATAGCTTGAATCTACTCTAGCTGCGACAAAGATGGCGACCTATGACCAGTTTATCAGAGAGCTGAAATTTAGGAGATTTATTAGAAAATAGTGCTATAACTCCTGACTTTATTATTTTTTGTGTGGATGCTCAGACAGAACATGTGTTTCAGTTTGTGACTCTCATGGACACAGAAGTTCACTTTCAGGTTTTTCATAGTGTGGATGAAGCAGCCAACAAAGTTGGCTTCTGATCGAACCTTCGGGATTCCTCAGACATTGAAGGACAAGCTACCACTAATGTTTGTTTTTCAACTAGAAGGACAGAACCCTTCAGTTTAGTTTGTGCTAGCTCAGAAGTTTGACCTTTTTTGATCCAAGATTTGCAGTTTGTGGTTGTATTTTTTTCTCGCAAATTTTATTTCTAAATAATGAAACCACAATAAAAAAAAACTCACTTGAAATTGTTTGTGCATCAAAATTTGGACTATATCTGATGAAAACACGTTGATGAAATGACAGAATTAATAACTTATTATATTAAACAGCTCATGAGCCAGAAATGCATGACTCATTTTAGAGGGGCAGCATTTATAGACTGTATAAGTAAAACATACAAGACACAAGGCGGAGTTTCACTATCTTTACCATTGTAACACAGTTTGTGTGTCAGAGGTTTGTTTTATTTCCTGATAGGAGCAGAGTGCGGGTCATGCTAATTTTTCAAATAGTCAGATGTTTATAGTCATGCTATCGAGTGAAACTGTAAATGCAGTATTTTCCGGTACTCACATTCCCCATTTGTGATGTAATGCAACAAATGAGATTTATTCTGTACCCAAAATGAATCGTTGTATAGCTACAAGCTACAACTTAGCTGGGTGTCGAAATGGTTGAACTTAGCACTTTAGCATTAATACCATTTTGCTATAGCACTTGAGTCTTATAATTTGTCCATTAGCTAACTTTTTAGTTATAGGTGCCACTAAATTTTTTTGGAATCCTATCTATTGGGTTCTGCAGGGGAGTAGCTTTGCGATTTCTCTACATCTACAGGGTGGCAGTAATGATGGGATCCAGCTGGTGCTCATCATCACCAATCAACAAGGGCCTTAAATAGGAGCAACTTCCCTGAGGTAGATGCCAAATGGTTCTGCGTCAACAGTGGTACACTCTAGATCTCAGTGCTGCGCTTAAAGCATTTAAACTTGTTTCTAACTCCTCTCCCATCTATTCCTTCCTCATAGAACCAGCTCTGACCAGTCCCTGGTGCTAATACCCACCTGTACTACTCGATACCTGTACTACTTCTCTAGGTCTCGCCCCTGGATACCTCCTCGAGTACCACCCAACTGCTGCCTGTCCACCCTCAGTCTCCTGCTGGGACTCCTCCATCTGGAAGCACCCACAACCACACCAACTGCTGGGAAACCCATGTATCCACCTGTGCTCATCCCAGTCCTTAGACTGTAAGCCATCACCAGATTACACCATAATTCTCTCTGTTTACTCCCCTGTTTAACCAACGACGAGTTGGGAGTGAGAACGGGTTGGTTTAACTGCTCACCTTTTCTCAGTTCCTCCTCTCACCCGGTTTCTCTCTGCTGCCGCTGATTAACGGCTCTCCAGCCTCTCTCCATTGCTCTTAACAAATTCAATAAATCTGTTAAACTGCGTTGTGTCTCCGTAGTTGTTGCTTGCGTTCGAGTCCTGGTAAAACCTAACCATGACACTACCTTAAATACATACTGCTATGTTTTGCAAGGAATCCTTTTTTTTCAAATCACACACATTTATTGCAAGAGAAAGCAACGTTATTTCTCTACGAAAAATGTGTGTTTTCGTCATCTGAACATCTTGTGCATGACTGCATGTATAATGTATTCTTAATGTAATATATGAACTTATCTGTGGTTTTTGGGTTTGCAGGAGGTTCTCACAAAACGTCTCTGAAGAAGATCCAAGCACAAACAAAATGCATAAAATATTTGTAGAGTTCTCCGTCATTTTTTTTACACTTTCTGGCAGCAAATATTCTTCTTTGCGGGCTGTTTGCTGACTGTTGGTCCTGAGGCAGCAGTGTCGTGAAAGAGGCTGACTGACTGTTGTTCAGGCTATTGACTGGGGAACGCAGCCAGTGTTCTGGCCTGTCAGTCTGGATCAGTGTGTTTTGGGCCCTTGGCTCCTACAAGCAGAGTTTAACTCCAGCACAGAGCCTAGGGCACATCACACACAAAGCCCACGCACACAAACACACAAATACACACAAGCTAGCCTAGGGAATGGTAAGGTATATGAGTACAGACTGAATGTGTGCTGAGAGTATGTGCATGTTCTGTTCCTCATACTCCTGTCGCTGTCTCATAAGTTTACCCATCTTTTTCTTCTTCATCCTTGTAGCAGGAAAATGCTATTTTTATCCAGTCTACCTACCTATAGTATGGTCATGATTATTAAAGAGCTGATTTAGTTTAAAATGTTTATTCTTTGCACAAGCAGTTACCTAATGTGATGGAGAAGATGAGTATAATAATCACCAAACTGCATGTATTTTGTTCTGTGCCATCATCTGTACTGAGTGGATTAAATGCCTGGATGTTTTGTAGCAGTGCCACAGTCTGGAGGCGTCCATATTAAGCAGGCTTGTTTAAATAGCACTCTTGTTACATAAAGTGAAAAGTGACCGACGTGTGGGTGGTGGATGAGCCAAGTTTACTTCTGTTCACTTCACCTGGCAGATATTTTGCGCCTGGTTACCAGGAAGGTCACCAGTGAAGTCATAGGTCAGCATGAAAATGGCTTTCCTCGCTACCATCACCTCAGTGAGAGATGCGTCCATCAGGACAGATACCAGGCCGAGTGAGGACGAACCACCTGAGAGCTACTCAGTGAAACTCACTCAGCGTCCACTTTGTTTGTCTGTCTGTCTGTCATCGCTCTACAGCTGATAAATGCCACGCTTCTCATTGCAATCACCTCTGTGCGACCTGTCTGTCTGCTCTCCTACGTTTCCATCTTCAGCTCCGTCCTCAGATCAGATCAGCCACCACATGGACAATCGTCCCAGGATTCCACTGGCCTCCACCTGGTTAACTTCCATCATTCATCCAGTGAGCTGCACAGATTCATTGTGTTACACACACTGCTTTTCTGCTGTGCTTTATTTTTATTAAATAAGTAAGAAAAATGAGATGGATGTTTTGTTTGCTTAAAGATAGATTTATATAATACTATCCATCCATCCATTTTCTGTTCACCCTTGTCCCTAATGGGGTCAGGAGGGTGCTGGTGTCTATCTCCAGCTACGTTCCGGGCGAGAGGCGGTGTACACCCTGGACAGGTCGCCAGTCTGTCACAGGGCAACACAGAAACAGACAGGACATTCACACACACACTCACACCTATGGAGAATTTAGAGAAACCAATTAACCTGACAGTCATGTTTTTGGTCTGTTGGAGGAAGCCGGAGAACCCGGAGAGAACCCACCATGCACAGGGAGAACATGCAAACTCCATGCAGAAAGACCCCGGGCCGGGAATCGAACCAAGGACCTTCTTGCTGCAAGGCAACAGCTCTACCATCTGCACCACTGTGCAGCCACTATATAATACTAGAATCTAGTAATTATGGTTATTGTCCTCCCCATCCCCACATTGTTATTCCTAGAAGTCTTTTTCTCCCTCAATCTCAATAATTAATAACTAACATTGTCTTATGCATACATTACAGTTTTATTAATTTTACAGAACACAGAGTCATGCTAACCTGTAATACACAAAGCCACCCTCTATAGCCATAGGGCTGTAGAACTCCATGCAGAAGGCTTATAGAAGCCTCCCAGAACAATCTGGGCCTTTTGGCTTCATATGTGTGAAAAGATTTAAACCCTTTTAAAAAGCAAAACCCTCAGGGGAAAAAGATAGACACAAAGGAGAGCAAAAAGCTTGATGGTTTTCCATTCTAAGCATCAAAGCATTTGAAACAAGTTTTAATTTCCACTGTCTAAACCTGGGAGGTTTAAAGTACATGTTTGTTTTTTTTCTTATTTATATAAGAAAGAAAAACATACAAATAATTTTTATTTAAAATGTAAAAACATGCAACTGGTTATTTTACTGCATGCTGGACATACTAACGTCTATTTTAGTATGCATGTAAAGTTATGGGACCATGACCAGGCTGAGAACCAAGCTTCTCCTTAATGTGCACTTTTTCAATATCCAAGTTACATGGTATTAGTGGGACCTAATATGTTTAATAACAAAATTCTGTAATGGAACAGGAAGTAGTTTTTGAAAGAAAGTATGTCTACACAGAAACTGTCCATGTTCGATATTTTGACAGTTTCTAGAATGTTTACAAGGTCATTATTTGGTTGAGAGATTTACCTCTTGCAATAATTATTATGCATGTAAAGTGTTTTAAATTATCCCAGAATTATCTAACCGAAATTTGTGTGAAAATACCACTTATATGAACTGTTCATATTCTGAAAAACCTATAAATATCCACCAGCAGCGATGTCAGTAATAAGTAACATATTGTTTTTTACAAAGGTTTTACTGACTCTAGATGCCTTTGTTTGTGAGTGGTCAGACAAGAAAGTGGGTAATGAAACATGGTGAAGACATGCAGCTAAGGTCACCAGGTCAGGACTTAAACCTGTGACAGCCGCGTCGAGGACATAAAACGAAAAGGTTGTTTTAAAAAACAACCAATATATGGTAAGGGCAAACCAACCGGACATTGTCTTAGTGGACAATCAACAGAGGAAAGCCGTTGGGAACAACATCTGGGATCTGATGTTGTTCCAGATCCCAGGAACAACATCAGACATCTCAGTCCAAAAATGTGCAGTCCTCATCACAGCCAAGATACTGTCCAGAACCCTCAAGCTCTCAGGCCTCTCCCAGGACCCTAGCTCAGAGTAAGAAAGAGAGAAGACCACCCGCGGTGAGAGAAGGGAATTATATATATATATATATATATATATATCTACGCAAGGTAAGCAAGATGAAATGAGATTCTGCAAAAAGGTTTAATTCTGTATTGTTGTAAAATTGAGGTGCCTGTGTCTGCCCTAGCAGGTCCAGCTGTAGATATAAAACCTGATGAGGAGAAATTGGCATTTTTTTAACCTTCACAAGTCATTAATAAGAGCAACCACCGGAATGAAAGCAGAAAAATGATTATGCAGAAACAAGTTCAGTAAGTCATCAGATTATACATTATTAATCATTTAATCACTATTACCTACAGTAAAGTTATTTGTTTCACACAGACACAATAGGTGCCATAATCGTTTGGCAACAGTTACTTAAATCCTGCAAACTGTGATTTAATGACTTGGAAGGTAAACATAAAATTAAAACTAATTTTCATAGGAGTTTAGAAAGATTTAAAAAGCAATTCCAAGCAGATTTTGCGATCTTCTTGGAATTGCTATTTTTAAACTTGCCCCTTCATTATGTTGACTTTTTGCATTATTTATATGTACTTGTTTTGCAACACTTGTTACAAACTCAACAAAATGATAACTGACTGAGAGCCTGAGTACCTAACCTAACAGGAAGTAACAACTAACCTGATTATATGACAGGTTATGTCTTATATTATGGCTACTTTAATATGTTTTGTCTTCTTTACCAGGATATATTTTGACTTTGAGTTTTCTTCATCCTGATTAGTGTCTGATAAAACATCCAGTGAATCTAAGCAGCAACTAAAATAAAGAGGAAAGAAGCTTTTTTTCCCTTCAGACCAAAGACAGAGTAGCTGAGTAAAAACATCTATGTCCTTACTATCAATACCTAATTTATTTTTTGCTGTCTCAGTAAAGAAAGATGCAAATTTCAATTACTGTAATGGTTTCCTCACTGCCTGATTACAGTATAATTAGATCCTAAAATAAAGAGCATTCAGCAGTGTTTATAGACCACTGATCCAGAACTGCACAATTTCAGCTTCAACACCCTAAAGAAAACAAATACAAAGATGGGTAAATTATTAAACCTAACTGAACCATCACTTACCACCTTTTAGTTATGGTAAGAGTTAATAGTTAAAAACCTTTTCCTAGGATTGAGTCAAAGCCAATATATCAACTGCTGGACATTTAAAACTAGCCTAAAATGGACAGAAGGTTCAGCAAAAGACAATTTTAGTCAAAAGGGAAATTAGCAAAATCTTTAAATTTTTTCAGCCTCTGAAACGAGGAGAAAAATGTCTAAAGAAGTTGATGAGCCCTGGCAAAAGAGGAGTGATGGCTACAAACTCGAAGCATAACGACAACCATGTTCAAAAGGAATCTGATAGAGTTAGTACAGGGACCTTTTCCTCAGTAAATTTTCATTCTGGTAATCTTTCTTTATCCTAAACAAAGGAAACAAACAAAAACTCATCTGGTTCCAGGGAAGTGTAGGAAACATGCCTATAAGTTGTAAAAACACCTGAGTTCAACCTGTGTGTAACAAAATAGGATGCTTTGGTAAAAGTCAAAATAGTGATAATCTTGATCCCCCAACTGTAACAAGGTTATGAGTATAGTGTCACATCTTTGTCAAAAAAAGTAAACAAATATACAGTCTATGGCACAAAATGCCTGATTTTACTTCACAAAGAACCCCAAACCCCTTGCTTGCGGGAGGCGGCCCTTCCATCACACACAAGAGCCAGCAGCAACTCACACCAGAAGCCAGTATGCTGGCAATGTGCAGGAGCTGCTAGGCTATAAACAGACTACAGAGTCTATATAAGTAGGGAAATGGACTGGTGATGGGCTAAGTTGTGAGGCCAAGACCAGTGTTTTGCCTTAAGGCTGCAGTTGAAGGGTTATGTGAGAATACTGTTGTTTATTTGTTTGTTATCACCTTTTTGGTTTGAGAGGATGGCCCAAACTAGTTGGATAAGTGAGAGAGGAGATCATAGTCTGGCTTAATATACAGCCTATTACAATGTTAATGCTGCGCATTGAAAATGCAGTAAAGAGAAGCCAGCGTATTATAGTTTGAGGGCTGCTGGAGCTGACAGAGCAGCCGTATGTGATGAGCTGGAAGTAAAAGCGTGCACTAAGTGACACTGCATAAAGCTTATGGCCACCTCAGGTCTGCAGGAAGAGGCCACATCATCCTCGATGATCGTCTCAGTCAGGAGGAGACAGGCTGCTAGCAATGCCACATCTTTATACTTCTTTGGCAGGGCAAGTAGGGAATGATTTACCCAAGCTACGGCAAGCGTCACTGGTTGAAAACAGCCAGAAGGTCCCATGCATGATGTATCAAAACAGCAATTTCACAAGCCAGCTATAAATACAGAGCAGCTTCAATGACAACAATAACACAATAGTAAAAAGGAAAGAGTTCTTCAGAAATAACAATAAACTACCATAAGCCAACTGAAAGTGTATAATTTACAAAGCGGCACAATCCCAAGAATAGAAACGGTGGATAATGATTAGAGAAGGGGGAGAGGAGGGAGCTCTTGCATCAGGGGAGCGCTACCGAATGGGGAGAAAAAATGAGGAAGACATCGATGAGGAGAGCAGAGGTTTTCTGAGACATGTAGATCAGAGCCCACGGGGCCCTCCTTCCACACACTCCAACAAGCGAAGATCATCCACACAGGACAAATACAAAAGGAGAAGAAATAACATAAAAATCAAAGTTCATTAAAAAGGTCAGTGGCAGATCTCGTCTTCATCACACCGCCAGGAATAGCATTCATGTCACATGGTGTCAAGGCTTTTGCTCTTCTTTTTTTTTAACAGACTATTTTATCTCTGAAAGAGTGGAGCATTACAACGGTCAGCAGTTCTGCCTCTAAGCAAGAGAGATGCAGGTTCAAATCCTGCATTTCTTTATGTAATGTGAAGGTTCCGCTCTGCTCAGGTCTGCTCCCCCACACAAACTGGATCCATGAGCTGACAACAGCTCCCAACAACATAGAAGTAGGGTACGTCCATATTTACCACCAACCCATAAATATTGAAAAATTCCAGCCAAAAATAAATCAAATCCTCTATTATGCAATGCATATCCTAAAACAAATAAACATTTCACCAATAATGTAGCAAGAAATTGGCTGATTATTATGAAACACAAAAATCTTTTGAAAATGTAATGACTGCAGCTGATATTGTAATAACATGCTTTTTTTAGTTTCTATGCATTTTGCTTCTGAAAATTGTAGTTGCACTATGCTCTTGCTTATTCATGAGCATGAGGATATTCAATAGCTACTCAGTACTCACTCTCTTTAACTGTGGTTGTGGGAGGCAGTTTGAGAATGAGCTTTTAAACCAAATGTTTTTTATAATGCTGCGTTTGAGTTTAGAAATCCATCCATCCATTACCTTACACGCTCATCCCATTAAAGTTTTGAAGGTTGCTGGTGCCTATGTTCAGCGGTCAACGGGTGAGAGGTGGGGTCACCCTGGACCTTGCAGTCCATTGCAGGGCATACTTTTACATGTAAACTCATGATAAAGGGGCAATATTTCAATAATGTTTCTTACATTTGCTGAAGATGAATGTGATACTTTATTTAGCAGAATATGAGAATTCTAGAAGTCTAAAGTTTAGACCTACAGACTTGAGAAAGGCCTTACAGGGGCGATAGCAGAGAGACAATTTTATTTATTTTATTTTTTTGTGGCAGGAGTTGGAAAATATTCTTCTTTTCCTTTTTTGGGAGGAGCGGGGGTGGGGGCCATAGAGGGTAACTTTTTTCGTTTTTTTATGGATGTGTATTTTGCAAACATTGCACTTTACATAAAATTCATAGACCTAAATCATGTGAGTTGTATTATTTTAGGATTTTTCTTAATGTAAACAATTCATATATTTTTTACAAAGGTTTTACTGACTCTAGCAGCCTTTATTTGTGAGTGTTCAGACAGAAAAGATGGTAATGAAAGAGGGGGAAGACATGCAGCCAAGGTCTTCAGGCCTGGACTCAAACCTGCGACAGCCGCATCGAGGACTCAGGTCTCCTTATGTGAGTTGTGCTCTACCCCTGCACCACCACAGCACCCCTACAATTGACATATTCAAATATTTGAAAATTCTGAAGTTCTAATTGATTACTTTAAGAACAATATGGAGTTATTGGCTAGTGGATTTATTAAACCTAGCATGCATCAATTAATACCTGCTGACATACAGGAATACCTATTAATGTAATTGGCATTAGGAAAATAATTATTTTCTAGTCGGCACCAAAACTGGCTCCAGCCTACTTTAAATGAGTTGATTCTCCCTGTTAACTAGAAATTTTTGATGCTTTTTGGATTCAAAATGGCATATTTGATAAGATTTGACAACAATAATTAAAACAATGATATTTTCTAGAAAAATGTTTTAACATTGGCCTACATGACTGCATAAAATCAATGAGCTATGAGCTGTAGTTGGCGATATGTTGTTTGCTGCTGAGCATGATAATTTATGTGGCTAAAATAAACATTATTTTTACATCAACTTCTAAACTTCTTCAACATACCTTCAAAATTATTTGAAGGCTCAGAATAAACCCAGATCCGGTATATATTCTCAGGTGAGAAAGCAACCCATTCTCACTCCCTACTCGTCATATATTGTAGCATTTGAAGGTCCCTCAGCGTTACATGTTGACCCCCTTCGCGTCAGTAGTTGACCCAAGGGGTTCAACTCTAAGCCTAACCCTAACCTTGACCCTAAACCTAACCAATTCGTGGGTTTTGCATGCTTAGGGAGTGGTTGAGAGAACCCTTCACGTCAATAATTGACGGAAAACATGTGACGCTGAGGGAATCCTCTCAAATCGTCAATTATTGATGTGAGGGGGTCAATAAGTAAACTTGTAAGTTTATAAGTTTACAGATTGATAAACATGTAACGCATGGTCAGAAATTATCCCAAGTCGTCAATATATGATGAGTAAAGAGTGAGAATGTGTTGGAGAATGTGTTGGAGAAAGAGTCCCCCAGTATAAAGTAGATTTTTATATACTGGAATTACACCTACGAGAAATTCATTTAATCAATGTATGTCATGAATATGTGTGTATGTATTCCATCTTAAGTAGGGCTGCACGGATTTGAGTTTTCTGGCCGATCGCCAGTTTCCGATCTTTAAAAAGCCCGTCCTGCCTATTTTGATTTTAGCCAATTTTATTTCTTTATTTATTTTTATTTTTTTGTCTGAAATGTTGCTAAATATAGAAAGAAATGTGAAGACCTGGCTACATTGGGGTGATTATTATTATTGTAAATGTGCAGACCTGATCTGATGGGCCATTCTGTCAGTCAAATCTCTCACTGCAGAGCAGAAGAGGACAGAGACTGATTTCTAAACCTTTGCTGAGGGAGATGAGATTAGGGGATAAGATTGGCTTTACATGTAAGTATCGGCCGTTCACCGATCTCCCAAAATTAAGGTAATCAGCCTTGATAAATTGGCCAACCAATAAATGCATCCTATATTATACATGCATACAGTGTATAATGTAAACAGCACTATCAGAGATGCAATAAGTTCATAATAGGTGTATCTGAATGATTCTAAGTATCATCCAGATACTTAGGGTAAGCTAAGTATCTGACTTTTGATAGCAGCAATCAACGTTGTTAGCAGAAATAGAGGCCCCCAAACCCAAATTCTGCTTTAGGGCCCAAGGAGTCTTGGGCCGGCCCTGCACATCAGCAAACATATCTAACCACTGAGACTCTGAATGTCACACAAAGCTTTTTTTAAGGGATTCTATCCTTAAAGAATGAATGTGGCAACCAGATATCCAAGCACCCGGAACCATCACTTCTTTTGTGTGTGACAAAAGTCGTTAGGTGCGCACACACAGATAGGCGCACACGCACTCTCACAACTACCGCATTCATCCAGTTTTATATGGTGATGGTGCCCCCGCAGTGGCCAACAGGCGCAACTTTCCTCCGCCTCCCTCTTCTGAGTCGGGAAGAAGATAGAGAGACCTCTATAGTTACTCAGAAACCTCTCCGTCCTGACATCTCACACTGAGCCCCCTGGGAGCTCTACCTTCATCTAGACACACATCCTGCATAACAGCAAGATTGCAAAGAAACATATTTCACTGAACCCCAAATGTTAAACAGATTAAACTCCAAGAAGGGTGGATAAAAATTAGTTTAGGTCAGTGACAGAAGACTCCCGATCCGCAGGTGGTAAAGGACACGCTAATTTATCCGCGTTCTGTTCGCTGTAAAATCCTTTTTGTGGGCGCAAACTCCCAGCAGAGCCTCTTCAGACGCCCGCTAGGATTTCTAACGCGGCTGTTTAGCGCAGCTCGCTCTGCGAGAGTGCGCGACTCTGTGCGTCTATGCGCTCGGAGCGCAGAGAAAGGGAGTATAAAGTGGCTGACAGAAAGGGAAAAAGAAGACTTTTTTATGCTTCTCAACAAGGACCACCACGAAACCCCGGCCCCCGTACTCCCGTTCCCCTCCACCTTTCCATCACCCACAATGAAAAAAAAGAAAGTCAAAACAAAAAACCAATAAAACAGACATGTGATTTCATTTCATGTTGTAAAGCCAGGCAGCGTTCATCTGAACTTACCGCTCACCAACACATCTCCGGGATAATTCTACCGTGAAAAATCAAGAAATAAACATCAGCCCACTCCATCGTAGTTGCTTGATTTCACTTGGAAATGAGCAGAGCCCCAAAGCCAAATGACTTAACGCCTCACAGAGCTTACAGAATTGAGTCTAGACATTTATTTACCGTTAAAGAAGAATCCCATTCGTTGCGCTTTTATTTCTTCCTTCACACTGTATTCCTGTTCGCGTTACGTCCCGTTAGGATAAGGTCCGGTCCTCCCAAAAGCCCCATAAGGACAGAGAATCCTGACGTTCCAGCGTTTGGAAATCAAATTGGTGCCCTTCCAGAGGTAAAACTCAGCTCAGATGCGGTCCAACACCTCCAAACATATAGAAAGAAATTAAGGAGCCCCCTTTTAGTTCAGAACAAGTGCGCCGTAAATCCAAAATGTGTTTGGTTCTTTACTAAGAACTGTTGGAAGAAGGATTCTCCTGTGACCAGCAGGCTCCGGGTTTCTGGACGCGCACCGGTCTACATCTTAATGAAGGTGATGCTAGAGGAAAGGAAACAGGAGAGGGATTTTTTTCCCCATCGTCCGCTCCTCACGATTCAGGCTGCACTTGGCTGATAAAACGCTGTCCTCTCTCCCTCTCTCTCGCTCTCGCTTCCTCTCCCCCTCCTCCCCTCCATCTCTCCGCCAGTTCCACGGTCTTTGTTGCAGACTTTCATGGAGCAAAGACGCGCCTAGCGGCCTCTCAGGGAACACCACGGCCAGGAGATTCCCTCCGCCTCCTCCCTCACCTCAGCGCGCTCTTAAAGAAACATGGAGGTGGGAGATTTATTATTTTTTTCCAAACAGAAATTATATGCAACGAAATATGCAGTAGATTGTTTATGCAGTAAAAAAAATAAAAGAATAGATTAACAGCGTGTGAATAAACTTTCAGTTTGCTCAGGTGGATTACATAGAAACACATTTATTAAAAAGAATAAAGCCTGGCAGACACAATCTAATGGCATTTTTTTTAACTAATTGCGATCATGTAGCAGTGGGCAGATTTGTTGGTAAAACTTAATGAAACAAATTAATCAGACACAAATTCAGTCTTCATTCAAGTACATTTATTCAGAGGAGCAAAACTCATATTAAAACAGAATGAACATTCCAGCTCATGGTGGTAGCATGGGGGAGCACCATTATGTTAGTTCAGCTTTGTTTGTTTGTTTGTTTTTTTAATTATGTTGTTTTCTTTTCTGCTTAAAATGTTGCATGTTGGGACAATCTTTCTTTCTGGCTTTGAGAAGTGGCTAAGCAAATCAGGTGGATTAGCAGAGCCAACAAATGATTCAAATTCAAGTTCGGAAATATTTAGTCAATCCCAAAGGGAAATTAAATAGTGGTGTCATCCAGCAATATTGTCTATGCTGCCTGAAAACTGAATACTGACCAGTTAGCATGTCAGGACAGCAGCCGTGTCTTTAGTCAGAGGTTTCTCATTTGTTACAACATTTACCACATGACTGCTACTGGAGACCCCTACTTGCCCACAGCATCACCATCCACAATGAAAATAGGAAAAAATGAAAACTAACTGGCCTTCACAAAATGTAATGCTTCAGTTATTGACTATGTGTTCTATGACTTTCTATGACTCCCGGTGGGACGTGCCTGGAACTTCTCACCAGGGAGGCGTCCAGGAGCCATCCTGACCAGATGCCTTCCCAGGGACTGAGAGTAGAGCTTCTCGTCCTATCTCTAAGGGAGAGCCAAGACACCCTGGGATATAATTCATTTCGGCCGTTTGTATCTAATATCTTGTTCTTTTGGTTATGATCCAAAGCTCATATTCATAGATGAGGGTAGGAACATATATCAACTGGTAAATCTAGAGCTTTGCTTTTTACCACAATAGATCGGTACAACACCAGCTTCACTGTAGACCCTGTACCTATCTGTCCCTCATCATGAACAAGATCTCGAGATACTTAAACTCCTCCACTTGGGGCAGGACACCCCTTCTTATTCCTTCCCAACCCAGAGAAGGCACTCTATATTTTTCAGGCTCAAGACCATGGCCTTGGATTTGGAGGCACTGATCCTCATCCCAGCCTCCTCACATGAGGCTGCATACCGCTCCATTGAAAGCTGTAGATCAGGACCTGATGAAGCCAACAAGACCACATCATCCACAAAAAGAAGAGATGCAATCCTAAGGCCACCAAAAAGGATCCACTCAACACTGTGGTTGTGGCTAAAAATTAGAATTGGTGACAAAGGGCAGCCTTGGCAGAGTCCAACTGTCATCAGAATCGAGTCCTACTTACTGCCAACAATGCGGACCAGGCTCTGACACTGGTCATACAGGGACCTAACAGCCCATATCAAATGGCCCGGTACCCCATAGTCCCGGAGAACTCCCCACAGGGTTCCCTAAGGGAGCCCTGTGGATGCCCTCTCCAAGTCCACAAAACAAATGTAGACCAGTTGAGTGAACTCCCATGCACCCTCCAGGATCCTGCTGAGGGTGTAGAGATGGTCCAGTGTTTCACGACCAGGACGTAAACCACTCTGTTCTTCTTGAATCCGCGGTTCGACTATCCAACAGACCCTCTTCTCGAGGACCCCCAAATAGACCTTAAGAGGGAAGCTTAAGACCGTGACCCCTCTGGCCCCCCTTTTGAACAGGGAGACCACCACCCCAGTCTGCTAATTCAGGGGATACTTCTCCCAATGTCTATGCAATATTGCAGTCTTGTTAACCAACACAACCCTACAAAATCCAGAGCCTTAAGGAACTCCAGGTGGATCTCATCCACCAACTGTGCCTTGCCACTGTGGAGCTCTTTAATCACCTTGGTGACCTCATCCCCAGAGATTGGGTAGCCTGCCCCAGAGTCTTTGAACAATGTTGGTGCTGCACTGCTTCGCCCTTCTGAGAGGCCAGATAGTGGACCAGATTCACATCGAATCTGAGTGAAAGTTTTTCTCCCTGGCCTCTCCGAACTCCTTCCACACCCAAGTTTTTGCCTCAGCAACCACCTGAGCCACATGCCGCTTGGACTGCCGGTACTCATGTACCGGGGTCCCACAGGCCAAAAAGGCCCGATAGGAATCCTTCTTCAACCTGACAGCATCCCTCACTGAATGTGTCCACCAACAGGTTTGAAGAATGCCGCTGCAACAGCCACTGACAATTTTACGGCCACAGCTCCAATAAGCCGCCTTGACAATGGAGGTGCAGTACATGGTCCACTCAGACTCAATGTCCTCCACCTCCCCTGGAACATGTTCAAAGCTCCCCCAGAGGTGTGAGTTAAAGCGCCGACTCACAGGAGTCTCTGCCAGGCGTTCCCAGCAGACCCTCACAGCACGTTTGGACCTGCCATGTTTGACCAGCAATCCTCCTCCACCACCAGAGCCAACTCACCAGTGATCAGTGGACAGCTCCACCCGAGTGCCCAAGACATGTGGTCGCAGTTTAAATGAAACAACTACAAAGTTGAGCATCGAACTGAGGCCTGTGGTGTCCTGGTGCCATATGGACAACTTTATGCCTGAACATGGTGTTCATTATGGACTATCCATGACGAGCCATTGTTAAATTTTCAACATGGAAAAACTTGAAGGTATTTTTTTCATACATGGTTTGATCAACACATAATCCAGGATGAAACCAATCAAGGATCTTTATGATGTGCTGGAGAAGAATTTGCACAGTGCTGTCTCTTCGATCTTCTTTACAAGAGCTTCATAAAAATAAATGAGAGTCTGGACTGAAATAAATGTTCAGTCCAGACTGAACATTTGATGAAACATTTTAGAAGTTTCATCAAAAAGATGCTAGAATGACTGCATTCTGTAATCAATGCTTAAGTCAGTCCAACAAAATACTAGAGCTGTTGAGAGTTTTGGGAGAGACAGTGTGCTTCAAACAAAAAGGCATTTATCATATTCAATAAATTAGAATATGACTGGTCTTTTAATCTTATCAGATTAAAAGTATTAAGCAGATATTATAGCTTTGCAATTCCCTAAACCTGCAGTAAGTAGTTTTTATTTTAACAACGATGAAGGAGCGGGCGACGAAGTATGAGACAGTGAGGATGTCCCCATTACAGATCCTGAAGTTTGGAGGTCAATTGATGAAACCCACAAAGACAATATAGATGTCGACCAAGAGACCAGAGGACACACAAAGGCCATATGGAGGTTAGCCTTTTGACTGTTGGGACCCAGATTCTTGACGATGTTATTGGTCTGGAGGCTGAAGGGCAGAGGAGCTTGGTTCTGGAGGATCTTGAGGCTTGGGGGTCACCATGGGATGAATGGTCTTAAAATTTTCCCATTGAGACCTGGGGATGTCTTTGTTGTTGTTTTTAACATGCAAAGCACTTTTCATAATCTTGATGCTGTGCTATGCAAATAAACTAGTGTTGCTAAAGGAACAGAGTGCACAGTAATTGGGTGCTGTAGCTGTTATTCTTACAGTAAACTACTCCTTTCATCGTCTTTATTAATCTGGAGCAAGAAAACGTACTTTATCAACTTCTTTCTATCTTAATAAAATGTAGTGATATTTTTTTTTTTACCAAATTAGTTAAACTGAATTGTTGTTTTTTTGTTTTTTTCTTGAAGTGTTGGGGGGGATTAGTGCAAGTAATGTGTGACTAGTCCTTTCCAAACAGAAACCTTCTGTAGGGAAGCACTTAGGCAATATTTCAGATGATACTGATACGTTCCAACAGCAACACACAGGCTACATAACTTGTTTAAAACTAAAAGAAAAAGGTTTCAATGAAGTATGCACAATTACACCAATGCATTCTAAAGGCATTCAAGGCATTCTGTCCATGAGTCACATGCCGTTAACACATATGTTAGTTTGCACAGTATGAATTGTACAACTAAAACTCATACACACACCATTTAGGGCACTGTAAGTATACTTGCAACACCTACAAACAGTTAGAATGTCACACTTTGGCAGATGGACCAGAGCTCTGACTCCTACATTCAAACAGTAGGCCTAACTCCCTCACATTGCAAAACAGAACCCAGAGAATTGTGATTTAACTGTCTATGTCTTTCTCTTGTGGGTGTGCTGAGATCTAAAACATACTCTTTCATTCTACAATCCATTCAGTGGAATTGTTTGGATTGTACAATTCAAACAATTGTACACATTGAACACATTAGTTTAATGTGTCAAACTAATATTTAACACATTACTTTATGTTGAATAATGTGAAAGGAAATGTAAAAGGAAAGTTTCTGTGACTGTGTAAGGTTTCTCCAGGTACTCTTCTTGGGGAACTGAAAGAGGAGCCAACTAGTCAAGTGCTGTCAGTACCTCACCTCTATAATAATAATAATAATAATAATAATAATAATAATAATAATAATAATAATAATAATTATTATTATTATTATTATTATTATTATTATTATTATTATTATTATTATTATTATTATTATTATTATTATTATTATTATTAATAAATTTCCCTATGGGATGAATAAACTGTTTTTTTAATTTACATTGTAATTGCTTAAAATGATAAGAGAAAAATAGTCTGGCCATTTGACTGTTCTCTGATATATCCATTTATTTTGCATTTTTTCAATCTCTTTATGACCAAAATTGCTGAATTTCCTCATTTCCTGTTAAGTATAGAAGTCCAGATGAGGCAGTGCAGTGCCGAGTCTTACCGCAGGAGGCGCTGTGTCACAGAGAAAATGAAGCAGACTGTTGGGCCATGTCCGTTGCTTTTTCTCTTTATATTCCCATCATACATGCTTGATCACCTTTGTACTACGCATTCTGACATTCCATATGTAGCCTGGTTGTATTTCTCTTTTGTTATAATTACATAAAATGTCTTTTTTTTTTTTTTTTTTTGGGGGGGGGGCGCCCCATTTGTATTGTTCTTTACCTGACTGAAACCCCTCTAAAAAGCTGTCATTGTTTTAACAATGTTACTTTAAGATCCTTTTTATTTCTTCTTCTGTGGTATTGTCTTTAAATTGTGTGCACCCTGAGACCATCCACTTTATTCATGTTGTCCTGTGGGAGAGGTGTGTGCTGTTTATTTTTCATCTAAATACATCCAGTTTATTTATAAATCTATTGAGTTAATTTTTGTTATGTACCTTTGTTTTGTGTAGGACCTGGAGCGGGCAGCTTCTAACACGGTTGTTTTCTGTATGTTGTTCTCCTCAGGTATGTTGTATAAAAAGGTTTATTTTGCTTATTTGAAAGTTGTGAGACATGGTTCCCCCCGTGCCCTTTTGTCATGTTGTCTTGTGGGAGAGGACTTGGAGCGGCCAGCTTATAACACGACTGTTTTCTGTATGTTGTTCTTGTCAGATAAATCAAGAAATCATCCTTTTAAAGACAAACCGTGTCACGGGCTGATCACTAAATAAAACCAGCACGACGCAGAAAGGATCCAGTTATACATAGTCTGTTTAGTATATTACCTGGATGTATGCAACTTATTTAGTCTTTAGGGTTGGACATAAATGTGCAATAAAAATATGCATGGTGAAGCAGAAAGTACAATCTTTCACCAATAGGTGACAGTACTGAGCTTGATTAGCAAAATGTGTAATAGCTGATCTTCTAACGCATTGAAAAGGCTGACAAGTAAAAAGTACAGTCACAAAATAACTATTGCAGGTTGATTCTCTCTCTGGCAGTTAACTACATCACAGCAGCCAGACTTTTAAAAGTAAATGGAAAATGAGATAAACACACTTTGGCAACAAAGTGACAGAGATATCCATTAGGATCGGTGAATGGACTTTATATACAAAGCAAGGATGCAATTTTTGAAAATCAAATATCGTCAATTTTAATAAGAAAAGAGAAATCAACCAGGGGGGGGGGGGATTTTATTTTAAAACATCAAAATTTGACCTTAGATATTCTTTTCTCTTTTTACTATCAGTATGAATCAAAGCATCAGTATGGATACTTTTATTAATTCCATACAGCATGAAATTAATTATGCCTTAATTGTGATACTAAATAAGTCAAAGAAAAATAAGGCATAGAAAAAAAAGCAGTTAAAATAACTAAATGTTTCAATTAAGGTCAAAACTGCGATACAAGCTGATTCAGTGCCTCATCAGTAAGGAACCTCACCATATGTCAATAAACCAAACCCAATGTGAGGCATAACCGACCCCAAGATAAAATTAGTACATTTCTACTAAAGTGGTTGGAGCCAACAGACACTGAGCTCTGTAGCCAGTGTCACAGTTGTTAGCAGCAGAGCAGAAAAGAGAAGAGAACCACGTTACAAAAAAAAATCACGCCTGTGCAAACACAATTAATCAATTTCACTATTGCAATTCCGACCTCTAAATGAGGGCGTGTCTGAGTGAGCATGTTTTAGACACAAACAGGAGCTGTTTGACATAAACTTCGACCAAGCTGTACCATTTGGAAAATTCAACTGCAGTAATCACCTTTCACCCCAAAGATGGTTTTTGATTAAATATTGCAGTGTTGAATCCATTTTTGGAAAAAATGTCCCAATTTGCACAATAAAAAAGGATAGCACCAAAACTGCTTTATTTTTTCAGTTTATTTAAAAAAATAATAATTTGGGGTTTAGTTACTATTAATCTAAATCCCAAATTATCTACGCACACACTGGAAATGCCAGTATCAGCGACCCACCAGTCGTACTAAACCTAGATCAGGTGTTCTGATGGCATTCAGCTTGTTCAAATTGGAAGGACATTCTGCCTCAGAGAGTCATAGGATGTGGGATGACTGATCAGTAACACTGGATCAACTAGTTGACTGAGATCTTTTGAACTACAACTGTTTTGCCATAGTTGCCTCGATGTTGCAGCCTTTCTTGCTGTGCTGCTGCTTTTTCTGCTGCTGCTTCTGCTTCTGCTGTTGCTGCTGATGCTGCTGATGCATGTACGCAGGGATTCTGGTCATGCTGCTTTGGTGGACTAGCAAACATTTTTGGGATTGTGTGAGTCTATATGTGCTTAAGGGTATTAGTTTGTATAAGCAAGTGGGACTATAAATGCATTTTTTTATGGTTTCTTTCTTTCTTTTTAATGGAAAATTGCGGGACTGGTTTTTTGTTTGTTTGTTGTTGCTTTTTTTGCCTCCCTTTGGCAAGGGGAAACTGTGGGTATTGTCTGAGGTCTGTTTAGTTTTTGTCATTGTCGGCCCAAGGCACAAGCAAACAAAGCAGCTGTTTAGGGTTCCAAGGCCACTAAGGGGCCCCCTCAATGGAGCTGAGATTTTATTTTTTTTGTAATAATTTCTATGTCATTATAATATCAAAAACACACAATTTCACTCTGAAGTTATGTAATTACATAAAATGTAATTACAATAATGTATGTAGAAATTATTTTATTGATAAAAAGAAAAAAATAAATTGCTCTTGGGGGTCCATGGTGGCCGCGGTAGGTACCGCACACTTCGGTATCATGAGCTGCCGTGTAACGTGCAGTGCACATCCAAACGTCCAAACAGGGCCAGCCCAAGGCTCCATGGGGCCCTAAGCAAAATTTGGTTTTCGGGCCCTCTAGTTCAGCTAACATGGCTGCACAGTGGCGCAATTGGTAGAGCTGTTGCCTTGCAGCAAGAAGGTCCTGGGTTCGATTCCCGGCCCGGTGTCTTTGCATGTTCTCCTTGTGCATGGTGGGTTCTCTCCGGGTTCTCCAGCTTCCTTCCACAGTCCAAAAACATGACTGTCAGGTTAACTGGTCTCTCTAAATTCTCCCTAGATGAGTGTGTGCGTACATGTATAATATAGTATACATTTATCGGCCAACTGATTTACCGACTAGCTGATTTCTGGGCGCCAATTTTCTTAATTTTGGTGATCATGATTGGCCAATACTTACATGTGAAGCCCATATCATATCTGATGAAGATATGATTTGCTGCAAAAGTTTAAAAATCAGTCTCTGTCCTCTTCTGCTCTACAGTGAGAGGTTTGACAGACAGATCAGCCCAACAGGTCAGGTCTGAATGTTTACAGTTAACAATATTCACCCCACTGTTGCCAACTCAGTGACTTTCTTGCTATATTTAGTTACATTTCATGAATGTATAGCAGGTGTATGAATGATCTAATGATCAGACTGCTGATTGCAGCCAGTCCACATTGTTAGTAGAACAGGCTTGGCTGGCCTTGATTGTCATTAAATACTAAATTATTGTATTAGTAAATATTTGTGTTTGAGAGTTGGATTGCATCTGTCCTCCCCAAGCTAAAGAACCAGAGACTTTAGTAAGTGAAGTGGTTGAAAAATGAACTGTTTGATGTCGCCACATCTATAAAACACAAACCTGATGGTAGGATGTGTTTTTCCTTCACTCTAACTCATTTTCCTTCAGACTCTAACTCATACATAAATTCATTTGGAGAGGAGAGAAACAGGCAACTCAGTGGTGAATTGAAGAATTAAAGCCACAATCCATCATAATTCCTCCCAGATATTTATTTTCATTCCATATCAAACTTTACTTATGCATAAACTTCATCATAAGCTTTCAAAACTTAAGTGTTTATTAGTTCTTTGCCTTTTGAGAAATAACTACAGGATCATTTAAATAAAAAAGGCTAATAACTTATGTCTTGAATCAAAGTCACCTGTTACAGGTTATATTTGTGTTGTGCTGAAGCAACGTTGTTTTCACAATTTATTTGTTGCATGCTGCTGACAGTCAAGCATGAAAGAGAGAGGATGAATTATCGTTTCACTTCCCGGCACAGAACAACACACAACTGGTGTTCCAGAAGCCAATGACTTTCTCTGTCTTGTTGATTGTTAACTGTATTTTTATTTCAAGCTGTCAAGTTTTAACAATACAGAGAGAGTTGGACAGTGCTGCATTATACCTTCAAATGTACAAACATCATCAGTCGCGCTTTCCTTAAAATACAGTTCCCTCTCTTTTTCCGTCAACAGAAAACTCCCTCTTTTCAAAACTGCTGAGCTAACATTTGCATATGACAAGGAGTGACATTTGCCATTGTCATACGCAGTCTCCTACAACAGGTTTACATGGTAAACATTATTTTAATACTTGCTGCTGGTAGTAAACTCTATCCTTGGCTGGCCAAAAAAGTCCTTTTAAAAAAAGTTAACCGACAAACTACATATGGGAGTGGATGTCAACATGCTTCTAAAGCCCTAAAAAACAACAAACTTCCTACATTTGTAGGAAGATCTGCTGAAAAGACTGCAACTGAGCCAGGCAGCATACCTAGGTGGGCCCCATATGGGATAAATATAGGCAACAATATGGGTCCCACATGGGTACATCCGCAGTTTCCAGTGGTGGTTTGATATGGGCAACATGGGCAACCGGTGGCCCTATGACGATTTACCTAGGTAGAAAATCCATGTGTTTGAAACCTCTGATTTCAACACTGTGAAAATCACTATCACCCTCCAAAAAAAAAAAAAAAAAAAAAAAATACATGCAAGTAGACCAAAAAATATTCCACAATCAATATGAACTGCTAGAGAGAAATGAGGCCTCGGCTGCAGGGACAATCACAAATCCCTGTAATCCCTGACACCAAAATTGCACTGTGCCATTTGATCCTTGCTTTAAATACTGTGGATCTCTGACACTGACAGGTCACTTTTAAATATAGGCACTGAAATAAAAAATAAAGACTGAATTTGGAAATAAATGCTAAAACATGGCACACCATTTCATTTTCACCATCATGTTTCTGTGACATATTTGTCTTACCTAAAATGCAAAAATGTTTACCAATATTTTGTGAAATAAATTTCTGCTGGCTCCAGTTTATATAAGTGAGTAATCTTGAAATACAAAGACAAAAACAGGCATGAACCTGTTGTCAGAGAAGCTCTGCTGGTCCCCAGGTCTGTTATGTAGGTGTATAATAACTATTAATCCGGTTTGTCCTCATTCCCCCTTCTCTCCTGTCCAAAGCAGGCCCCATTAGCAGAAATGGGTCAGCTTTAATCCATCGCCAAATTACCGTAATGGAAATAAAAATGCTTCCATTTGTGATTGATGCCGCTGTGTGTGAGGATTTCTTTGAACGAGTAAGAGGGGGTGTGAGCTGTCAGCATGAATTCATTATCCAGGTGCCCTGTAATGTGTATATAATAGTTTATGCATAAGCTTGTGTGTGTGTGTGTTTCTGTTTCCGCAAACAAAATGTGGAACAAACCTTGCACTTCAAAGAACAGTGGCACTGCAAAAACTTTTTAGTCTCTTTCAGAACCACATCTTTAGTGCCATCCCTTAAGGCAGCCAGCAATCTGCAAACAACCAAGAAAAAATGTAAGGTTTTTGAGTTTACCTTTTGTGTGTGTAGGTGTGCAGGTGGGGGTGTGCGTGTGTGTGTGCTTGCGTGTGCGTGCGTGAGGGTGCGTGTCGTTCTACTGTGTGGAACCAAAGATAAGTGGCTCTTAAATTGTCTCTGTCTGCCACATCCCATGATAATGCCCATAGTAGTTTTTTCACAATTAAATGCAAACAATTCATTTCATCGTCAAATACAACTAAGTGCCCACCAAGGTCAGCTGTGGTAGCACATCCTTACAAAGTCAACACAAATTCATTTACGAAATATAATTCCAGTTCAAATTCAATTCAGTTCATTTATTAATGCCAATTCAGTCATGATCCTTCTCACTTGTGTTCACGCATGAACACAAAATAGGTAAATATAAATTCTCCATACAATTTTATTTTCCATAGAATAGAATTTTATACAAATTCTTATTTCCTATAAAAGAAAAGCATAGGAAATTAACAAATTTTCTATACAGTATAATTCCTTTATGCGCGTTTTTCTGTGTCTGTGATCTGTTTCTGCTCATTTTGGAGTGTTTGAATGGGAATGACTGAATGCCCTCTGGACTTTATAAAGACCTTTACAAATACAGACCATTTACCATCTTCAGCTTCAGCAGGAAGACTCTGTGATCATGCGACATCATGTTAATAAAGAGGAGCCACCAACAGAAGTCTGGGACATCCTTCTGAGACAAAGCAAGACCTGCCTTCGATTTCTTCAACATAAAAAGAGAACTGCTTCTTGTAAGATTGAAAATACATACCCTCCTGCTCAAAATGTTAAGACTGGATTTCATAATCTGGCTTTTGTGAAACAGCCTTCTCGCCTTCTAATGACACAAACACAACAATTTTGTTCTGTTTGTTTGTTGTTTGTCATCTTGTTTTATCAGTATTATTGAAACTGAATAGAAAACTCAGTCCAGTCATCATTATGAAGTTGTTGGTTTATATTACAAATTATTTTCAGCTCTATTGACTTTTTTGATTCTTAGAATTTGCTGTCTGACAATTATTAAATGAAAGATATTTGTTGTAGTCAAATAACAGTATAATTACATACCAGCCATTAGACTAATGAAAGGAAATTATTGTTTTTTTAAACATCTGACTTTTGTCCCCCTTAATTAACCTTGACATAATTCTTTCCTTAGAGCACCAGGAAAATGAAGGTTCTGATACTAACTCAGGTATGTTAGGTAGCCCTGTCAATTCCAGCTCACTTATTCCATAATTATGCTCTATTGATGGTCACAGCATCAAGGACATGTGCACTGTTCTTTTTTTGGCCTTTCAAATGTTAATAATTTTTATCTGACGCTTCGATCAGCCCCTCCAGTACCTATGGGGTATAGACATAAGAAATACATTTTTTTATTTGGCATTATGTTTGTAGAACATAATGAAATTGGAACTGTACCCTCAGTGACATATAGATAAATAAAGTCTGTATCAGTTGTTAGGGTGCAGTAAATGTGTGTGAGTGTATCTGCAGGGGGGACGATGGAAGGTGGAAAGATAGATTTCTCAGCTCTTGAGAATAAGCTGTTCCTTAGTTGTATCATTTCCCAGAATGCACACAAATACAGGCAATATGCACGTCATGTGCATGGCCCTCAAAAATACCACATCTGTGGTCTGTTTAACAGCTACAGTCTCAGATCAACTCAGTCCTCCAGGACTGTCAGCAGCAGAAATAGAAACTTTCTACCTGTTGGGGAAAATATAGACTATATTTGCTTTGCATTTCCCCGCATGATGGCAATGATATAGTAGGATTCGATTAGATTCTTGATTAATATGGGTTGTTGCTATGTTGTACGATGTTTTTGTTCAATGTGCCCCTTTTTAAAATTTGAGCCCCTCTCCCTCCAAAGGTCTCTGCACAGCCCTGCGCACACCACATATGCACTCATGTTCATTAAATGGATAGTGCTTCATGTCTGTGGTGCATTATTTATCAGTAGAAGTGTTGCTACTCCTCAAGGTATTTACAGCAGAGAAAACATTTACAGCCCTCAAACACAAACCCAAGAGAGGTAATGAACACTTCTCAGCCTTGACGAAGAGGAGTATGTTGTCACACAGGAAGGCAAGTTGTGAGGGGAAGACATGCAGCAAACGTCATTGGGCCGGGACATGAACCTGTGATGACCCTGTTGAAGATTAAGGCCTCCATAAAATTTCAGTGTGGAAAAGTTTATTATATAAAATGTAGAAAAAGCTAAATGCTATGAATTCTTTCCAGATGGTGCACTGTGGCATGTTAGTAAATGCAGTCACTCTGTTAACCAAAACAATAAAATTGCATTTGGGCATTAGAGTCACAT